>NW_023998441.1:60009-89820 GCF_014805625.2 Glossina fuscipes
ATTATATTTCAAGCAAAGCACTTGTATGAATATATATGGAAAGAGAAATGTATTTACACTCTATTATATACATCACCGAGGGCACATACTGAATTTTTTGATCGGTCTTTAAAAGCCGGAACTAAGCCGCTTAGAACGTATATACACTAACGATCATGGGAAGATCGTGAGTCGATATAATGTTCATGAATTTAAAAGTTGAAATTAAGAAACTTTACATAATGGACAACGATTGAATTTAAAAATGGGTTTGATTTGGATGTAAGCGAAACTTAATGCAAATATTTGCGAAGACCAACAGAAATTTCACATAAAAATAGCGATGAGTAATAGAGTAAAGATTGTAAACGACGGCTTTTATTACAACTACTGATGTAAAACCTAGTATAAATATTTCGTGGCTAAAAGTTCAATGCAAAATCGCTGACGAGCAATCATTTAACAAAATGTGGGTTTCGGGTCTCAAAGATTTTGTCAAGTCTGGTATATGATTTCCTTGTCTGGTTTCACTATTCTTCAAACTCCGCGGGCTGCATAATTAGTTTTGCGCACATCATCAATATTTCCCTTATCTAATCTTTTATAGGTGGACGGAGTGCCTCGAAAAACTGTGCATAAAGGACGGTTTGATCGTGTTCACGAACTATGTTTTAATATTTTAACTTCCCTTGAGGATATAGCTGTCAAGCGTCGACATAATTTCATACTTGACCAGGTAAAAACCATCACCAATCACATTTTAGAGTGTGCACGGGCTTTTAAAAAAAAGAAAAATACACATGTATATATATATATATATCTATATATATCTATATATATATATATATTAGCATTTGCATTAAAGTGCATCAAACCCTAGCCTCAACAGTCGTAAAATAAGAGACTGCAACATTTTAACAGGTAAAATTAGTATGTAAGGCTTGCTCCCGTTTTGAAATAAAAAGGTAGGTAAATCTAATATAGAAAACGAAAAATTTGAAAAGAGCAGTTGACTAATAAAAAAAAAGATATATATTAGAGCGGCCAATTGTAAGTAGAATGAAATACCATAAAATTAATTTAACTTAAAAACTGTCGTATAAATAAAAAAGGACTAAGAGAAAGCTATATGTTATATTGAGGCGATATCCACCACCTTAGGAAAATATATCAAAATTAAAAATTTGATGGGATTAGACGGTGTTTAGGAAAAAAAATTAAATATAGATTTCATTGTTTTCACAGTTTTTGCAGTAGGTCGGCTAATGTTTTCCTTAATATTTAACGGGACGAAATCTGCTCCCTTGGGAGAAGTTGCAACCCTAGCCAAGTGAATGTGGTTAACGCGATTCAGGCCCCAAACCCACGTTCTTCACGTTTTCATTGATTTTGAAAGGTGGCATCTGCAATTTGCGAGTATTCGCATAATCAATATGCTTCAAATGTGAAATTATTGGGAATTTTTAAATATAGTTATGAGCCGTCTTATCATAATAGCTTGGACGTAAGACGGTAACTTTATTGCAAGCTGGCCTAAGAATTTCTACTTTCAGCAGTTAGTAAATTAGTTATATAGGGCAGCGAAGCTTACACACTCTTGGGACACGAGAGTATGTCCAAAACTGTTTGATGGGCTTGAACATCGGCAAATTAAATATTTTAACGAGTTAGCTTTCTTACCCGCTGAAGTTGGCCGTAGCTCGCGCAATGCACTACTGGACTTCCCGTTCTTTTAATCACTCTAGCAGCGGTTCCCTTCTTTCTTGATAAATCCAAGTCGAATATCGGCAAATAATATTTCCTTTTTCCTCCTCCTCTCATAATCTAACCGGCAGTGCTAATACACGTGTAGGAACCCATCGCATGAGCGATTGATTAAATATGTAAATAAAAAATGCTTTCACATGGTTATATATATATATCAACGGGAAGTTTCAGTTCCATCATACGAAACCAGTTCAGACGCTTTTGCAAACATTACGAACGACATGACGAAATTATTGTACATTCAACCTTGGCTGGTCGATATAAAAATTTATGCTGATAAAAAATATGAAATGTTCGATCCTCATAAGAAGATGTGCAAAAAGTTACATTGATAAATAGAAAGAAAGCGCCAACTGTTGTCTAACGTTTAATGAACAAAAATCAAGGTATGTGATTGATCGAATTGTACGTATGTATAAAAACAAAACCGCCCTGCACTCAACTGTAATACATAAATGAATCAACAGCAACCCGACAATGTAATCCATAACGTTGTTTTAATGGGTTTTTCTCGAAAATGTTGCAATGCAACTCTGCCGGAAAAAAAAAAATTTCAATCCCAACGCAATGTATATATATAAAATTATAGACGAATACATATGCCTCTGCTCAGCGACGTAAAATAAAAGGTTTTGGCGACTTCAAGCGAATTGCTGTTGTTTTTTTACCCAATGAAGATGAATTAAAACGTCGCCTTGCTGAAAAAAAGGAAAAGGACGGACATGTTTATGCAATGAAAGAATCAACACTTAATAATATTCAAGGTAATTATCATAAGGATTTGTTCAAGAAACGACGTAATATAATGGTTCTTAAGCTAAAAATATTTGAAATTTTTTCTTTTATATCCATGTTTGGTGATAATTTACGCTGTTGTTTATTTTTTTCGTAACTTGAGTTCTTCAATGGATTTTCGCGAGGGTTGTTTAAAATGTATGAACTGATTGTTCGTTTCTTTCTCAGAATTCACATACGATCTTAGAACTTTTCACAATTGAAAAATGAATTTTTGTTTACTACAGTTTTTATATAAATGTCAAAAAAAATTCTTTCACACATAAATCCTTTTTTTAAAGTATAGCTCTACTCTTTAAAGGAAGGTTTTTGTGGAACGCTATATTTGGCGCATTTTAAACAATAGCATTTGCTAATCATTCTTTGGGATCTCCACTTGATAGAACCCTGTATATTCCTGCAATTATTATTCAGCTATATTATTATTTGCCTCAGAAGAAGCATAACTTCCAAATTAGTGTTTAAGCTTGTAATCTATGTTAAAATTTTTTACTATAAATATTTTTTTCCAGCCAACTTTACTTTACCCTCTTTGGAGTTTGGTTGGTTCGATGATATTTTATACAGTGATTCAAATGGCGAAGAAGCCAAGGAAGAAGTTCGAAAGATTAATGAAAAAGGTAAAAAGGCTATAGATTCAAATCCAGCCAATCGCGATAAACGTCAGCGTCGTGATAATTATCGTAATGATAATCGTCGAATTTGGTGCATCGCAGCTGAAATATTGAATGTGAGATTGCCAGTAAAAATACTTTTACAAATGATATGCCATGTAAGTGACCGTAGGTTATTTCTAGCACCTTTCAAACGAGTAATATATTTTTGTACCTTCAGTAATGGCTATGGCTATCATTTGGATACCTTTCTATTACTTTCCGTATTTACGGGCATGTTTGGTTTGGATCGTTTCTATTTGGGCTATTATGGCATAGGTTTATTAAAAGTCAGGACATTGGGCGGTGTCTTTATTAGCCAATTAGTCGATATTATTTTGATTGCCTTACAAATTGTACGACCCTTAGATGGCTCTTATTATATTGTACCATATTATGGAGCTGTTGTTGAAGTCGGACAAAGCGATAAGAAGCTTATCGTATTCCTAAGGGTGACTGGTGAATTATTTATTCTAATTGGGTAGTTTGTTGAGAAAAAACACTGAAATGTTTGTTTTTTATTTTAAATGTGATCTATATTAATTTGTAACATTTTGACTTTGTTTTTAAATAATATGGAAGAGTTTCCAACAAAAAGAACAAACTTTGTCCTATTGTTTGAATTACTCAGAGTTGTTTATTCGAATTGTTCTACTTTGTTGCCCGGTAAAACAAGCCTCTGAACGTAACAACTTTTGGCGTTAAGCCTAATAGTATCTATGATTTACTCCTTTTTATCTTGTGAGATTTTTAGGGACGCGGACGACTACCTGCGGTAATTAAAATAGTTTATAAGCAGTGAAATGAACGCAAAATCAACTGTGGAATATTCTCTATTAACACGTCTGGGAAGTAGCTTTCAATATTAATTTTAGGGCAAAGAAACATTTGGTTAGAATAGCTTGGAAATTTATTTGTTTTAAAACTTCATGTGAAAACATACATCTAAACAAAATTTCTATAAATATTTGCTCTGGTAGAGCATTAAGGCATTTTCTTCTAATATATTTTAAGATTTTGTACCTATCGACGTCCCAAGATTTCGATAATTGATAATCCTTACTGCTAATTATCCTACACTAAAAGAAAATAATTGAAAAGAATATTTATTCCCAGTCTCGATTATTTTATTATATATAGAATTTTTTTTTCTTGTTTGCTTATTCATGACATTTGTAGCGAAGCTCAACAATTAAAGTCAAAGATAGGATAGATTACGAAAACTTCCAGTAGCCAGGCAGAAAAGGCAGGATAAAAGCGGAATATTAAAAAAATTAACGACCTATGCCGTAGTTAAGTGTGACGCCATCCGGTGAATTTTTCACCTTAACATTATTCAACTTTTTAGAGTTGTAATAATACGTCACGTTCTTCATTTGAATTTACCTCCTTCTTTTCTTTATTTGAATAAACGACATGATTCGATTTTGAATTCCTTTTTTAGTATTTTAAATTAGGCTGACTTGCAAAGAAATTAATGTTTGTGAGAGAACCACGCATTACAAATAATAAAAGAAATTTCCTTCTGCGGTATATTCTCACATTTTGAAAGATTAATTCGAGAATATTTTGGCTTGATTGCTCGGGGATTCTATTCAGCGAACTTCAATGTTTTACCCACAACTCCCCCCCGGTTTTATCTTCAATTTAGTAAAATAGAGTATGTGATTCTTGACTGCAACCAAATGGGCAAGTTCGGAAGAATGAAAAATGATGAAGGATCTGCTGAGATTGAGAAATGACTTTAGGCTTAAAATGAACAAGACACAATCGAGGAAGTGTCTTGTATGTACTAGATAAATATAAAGTGGAAAAAGTAGCAGTAGCAGCCATTTTAGGCAAGGGGTAGAGCTATGGTAGAGAAAAGGCATTCTCACTATATATCGGACGCAGGCGTAACATCAAGTAATAACAATATCTTTGAACGGTACAAGGACAACTTATGAGGACATTGTCAAACTTGTCATCACTACATAACTTTTGCGGCGAACGCTTTGCAGACTTATTGGTATTTGTCTTGCAAGCAATTATATAGAATTCAATTTGCAATTTAAAAGTTTACAATTTCACAGTTTATTGCCAAAAGAGATACATGTGGCTTTTCTCACCATTTCTTCCATTCTTCTAACTTATTTTTCTGTTAATCGTTTAATCACATATTTCAGTAAATTTCAAATATTTTTCATTTCTCACAATGCAACATTAGTGTAAGATAAATATAAATTAGACAAATAATAGCTAAACTTAAAATAAATCGTTTACTTTAAAGGAACCTTTTCAGGCTGATGATAGCTGCAAACTGTTTCGTTTAAAGCAGAACAGCTTCGTAGAGTGATAAAAAAAATAAAAATCCACAAAAAATTTAAAGACATCTAAAAAACGTCTAAAACATCTAAGGATGAAACGGATAACATTTAGTGTATAAGTTATTATTAATTTGAAATTTAAATTCATCATGCAAAAAATGTAAAATTATTATATAAATAAATTAAAATTAAAAAAAAATTGATCGTTGTTTCATTTATATTTAACTTGATAATTATTTAATTGTACTTTTTTTTTTACACCACCATTAATGACATGTTAACAAATTTTCCTATTTTTTGGTTTTTTTTCTTTTCAGCTTACATTAATAAAATATTTTATATATATTATATTTTATATTATTCTATATTTGTTATTGTATTCAGTAAATTAATATGGCGTACATTCCTAGCGAACTGATTAGCAAGCTATTGCTTAGGTACCCAGAATTGTGGCGTGTTGACGGGGGACCAATTTGTTGGGAAGTAGTTGGTAGGGAGTTGGCTGACAGACTTACTGATAAGACAAACCACCTTTTAACCGTAGACGTTGTCCGATACAAAGCAAATGCAATCAAAACGGCGCTTAGACAGTTAGATAAGTCAAAGGGTCGAACGACATTGTGCGCGCATTTGTGGTACGCGTACAAATTAGGACTGACTCACGCAGTGGACAGAATGGCGAAACAAATGATAGTAGACAGAAGAATAAATATTGAGATAGATTACAACGATTTCCTAGGGTTTGACGAGACGGACGTAATGGACAAACGATTTTTACCGCAGTTAAGCAAATGACTGAGGAACTGATAGAGGAAATGACTGAGGAACTGTTAGAGCAAATGACTGAGGAACTCATAGAGCAAATGACGGGGGAACTGACGGGGGAACAGACGCCAATTAGTCTACAAAGCTCTGCTTGTTACGATAGTTATAATAATATATATAATAGTCATAATAGTAGCTGTAATATGTACGACGAGGCAGCGCGGAAGCACAGAAATCGGCGCTTTCAACCCGTAGGAGATCAACATAAAATCCAGGAGGAAGCTGAGAGCGTAGTGCCGGATATCGAGGCACTGCGAGAGGTTGTCGGATTCAAATATAACCATGGCCGAGGAGATCGGCATTCATAAAAGGCGTAAAAGGCGTGGTTTGCGATAGAAAGTCCCAAAACCGTGCAACCCTACAAAAACCCAAAAACAGTGCATACACGAAGAGACGACCGGATCGAAGCGTCTATAAAATCGTACTGGTGTACGTTTGTGTACACATTCTTGAAGCGCACTATAAAAAATTAAAACACAACCCGCGCTACGACACTTCCATCACAGTCAAGTTACAACAAAGGAACGAGACCAGTTGTAAATTCCGGGCAAAGAGAGGCGGCCATCAGTTGTCGCACCGTGGGATTTTACAGATTTAGTACGTCTTCTCTGCGATATTATGCCCGCAACTGTAAAACTGTGAACGATGCTGATGAACCTTATTCACCTGGCGGCAGTCCAGATGATGACGGCGTATCTCTGATGCCTGTCAAATTACCAATCGCCAATGCTGAGATAGCGCCATCGTCATCCGATTAAACAGTTTTATGAGGAGAAATAAATATCGATTTTTTTTGTCATTTCTATATTTCGATTCCCAGTATTTTATAAAATACATACACAACATAGGCGCAATGCTCTCAATGGAACCGCCACCACATCAGGGCATTTATACCTCATTGAGTCAGATAATGACCGGTTCCGAGTCCGAGAAAGAAATTCATAATTTAATAAAACACAAAAAATGAGGAGAGGGGACGTGGTAGGTTTATCTAGGATCGGTTCAGAGACCATATAGAGCGCGGCAGTAATGGCGACAGTCATGACAAAAGGGTCTTTAGTGATAAAAAGCAGCAAGATCAGACCAGTATCTAGCAGCACAACAAATAAAAACAGATATCGGATCCCTCCTCTACGGCAATTGTAAGTACTTCAGAAAAACAGGCCCCAACGTAAACCTATCAACACACTTGTGCAAATGTTACGAAGCCTTTGGGAGGATTTAGCTTAATTGATCAAATACTGGAATCCACAAAAACCGTTGAATAGGCAGCCAATTTAATAAGCGATAAGGAGCGAGAAAATAATTTCAAGTCTTCAACCACTTCTTTGCCGGGTTCATGCATCACAAGTGGCAAATAGGATTCTTTCCAAAAAAATCAACTAACGAAATTATCCTGTACACTTACAAACGAAAGCGATCAAGAACCTACGAGTATGGTATCTATACCCACACCGCCACGCGATCCCTACATACGTTTCAACGCTGCTAATTCACCAAATATCCAGGGCAACATTATGCGATACAATACAAATTTGTGGTCTGGTGTGGCTTCATTTCAAACAATTCCCCAACTAATATTGGATAACTGCACAAATTTAAGCAAATTAATGCCGAATGAATTGGATGTAGTGGGACGGATTGGTCCCGACACAGTTTGGGATTACATCTCAAAAATTAAAAAAAGATCTAATAAAGAAATTATCATCATTCGTTCAATACCGGCAAATGAATCCGAAACTTCGGCCTACACAATACTCTACCAGCATTTAGAAAATCGCGATCGTCTCGGCGTTATCAAAACTACATCGTCACAACTGAAGGACTTTTATAGAGTTTTATGAAGACCCCTGCAGGCCAGATATATTACTTGGGGTTATTATACGCGTTGTGGGGAAAAGAATTCAGCAGATAGCAGTCGCTCCAAACACTTCGATGACTAATAAGAATACAGAAAATCTGCTTTGGATAAAGTTGAAAGTGTCTTCAATTTCTGTGTTCGGTGTTCATAATACAGATTGCTTCACGATCAAATGAGAAAGAAGCAGATTCTTTCACGCCGCCTGGTAGTCCGAAATACATCCAAAAGCGTCGACAATCAACGGTGCAGAAAGTGGATGATATTGATATAGACGCAAACATGTGTAAACAATTAAAGACAATCTTTTAATCTTTTAAACTTCAGCAATTTCGTTGATACCGCCAGCAGCTGTGATCGCTGTAAAAGCGGCGATCAATAGGAAAATTATCACCGGCCCCAAATCGAAGCGAACGTATGGATATTTTCTTGTTTTAACACAATTTGCTAATTTATTTCATCGCAGACGTATAAACATCGCCAATTGAGAGGAAAAGAAAGTGACGCTAAATAAAGTGACAGTCAGAGAAAGCGGACTTACTGTCAGTGGAGAGACAGCTTACAATCAAAAACTTCGTTACACTCACGGAGGAGTTGTTGCAGGCTTACCCTTTCTTATCCTTTCCGTACAGGAAGATCCGGCAGCAGCGGAGAAAATCACCGAAGCAATCTACTAGGATATGTAATACAATTGGTGCTAAGCGGAAAAAATTGGAGGGAGCCACCAGTCCAGAATGTGTCATCGTTCGAAGGAATTAGAAGATAATTCGAATATTATTATTATCACTTTTGTTTATTTATCTTATGTATGCCTACATTATAAACACTTATATTATGTATTTATACTATATTACATTAATGAGCAGGGCTTTATTTATATTATATATGTTACTCGTAATTAAATACTATTATTATAAACATTAATATAATGTTAAAGTAAGTTTATAATGTTATTAACCTTAAATGCTGATTCCATCTCCGAGATAATTCGCTTCCTTGTAGGTTTGACTGTTACGAAAGAAGGAAAATGTGCTACCTTAAATGTAGACGATCTACTAACATCTTTATTTTATTTCATTGCCGATGAATCCTTAGCTTTAGCTAAAGATGCTGTGTTAGCTTTAATCAATTTACCTCCGATGAATCGGGAGGAATAAAAGTATATAATGCCAGTAGAGAAATTCATCCGGTAACGATATATTCTTTATTGCATATTCAATTCAACAATTTCAGGGCTACGAATTAATTACGTCAGCTATTCGCCATATAATCAATGAAAATTCAAACTTTGCCGATTCATGGTCCATGGTTTTGAGTAACATGATACGTGAGGAATTTATAGCTTATGGAACTTTAGATATTTCAGATGAAAATTCGGCAATAGTGATGCAACTGATGAACGCTTTTGCTAAATTACTATACAATAAAACCAAAGCAAAATTGGATTACTTGGAACAAATATTTTCTAATCTGACACAAACTCATCGAGGTCAAGAATTGTTATGTCGCAGTAAATACAATTTATTGAATAAAATTTTACCATTCTCTACGTACGAACAATCCCTTATATCACGAAATAATCTTAAGAGAACCTGATGTTATATTAAATGTCCCCTATGTGGTCCTAAAGAATTTACGGATGAAGAAACTGAGTTATTACCGATGGAATTGCAGGTAACTAATGGACCTATTTTTTTGAATAACTTATCTGAGTTAAGGTAAATAATCAAATATTATAATAATCAAGTACTTGCCGGATACAAAGACACGCGAAGAAGATCCCATTTTACGTAAAATGCTCTTAGAATGCTTACTGCAGCTATGTGCTACTAGGAAATCTCGACAGCATTTACGCTCTAAAGGAGTTTATGAGATATTAAGAGAATATCGTAAAATGGGAGCAGCAAGAAGGAATGCATAAGGACTGCCTGTTAGCTTGCGAGAACGTTGTCGATATTTTAATCAAGTAAATTTGAATTTCCAATACTTATATGAAATAATTTTTTTTCTATTTTAGGAAAAAGAAAGTTTAGTAGACAACTACAAAGACATTGAAGGCTTATGAAATTTTATTGGAAATTACATATATTTAGAAATAATAATAATAATAATAATAACAATAATAATAATACAGAAATATATATATACATACATATTATTATAGTTTGTGTCTGTCTGATTTTCGCGAAAGTCTATATCCCGCGAGGTAACAATATCCAATAGTTTTCCTCCCAATTTGATGGTGATGCGGTGTCCGGTGAAACTGTTTTTGCGTCCGTGCTTGTACTTCTTAACTTTTTGTACTTCATTGGCCTGATAATCCGGTGTACAATTATGATGCAAAATGCCACTACATAACTAAAAACGCATGATGCACGTATACGTAGAAATAAAGCAAGCAAAGGTAAACAAAAAATTAGCTTTCTTTTAAGGAAGGATATTATCTATCGATATTTTATACAATTGTCGCATGTGAAGTTTTCCCTTGCGTTTCATTAATACTTTTTATCGTTTTGCCTGAATCGCCCGTTTACTTAATGATGAAAGATAAGATAGAAAAAGCACACATGCCTTTGGAAAGGCTGCGTGATAAAGAGGTAAACACGATGACCTTAAACATGATTTTGTGTAAATTGTAATATTCATTCAACAATCGAACCTTTCTTTAATAAATTCGACAACCTCCCACCATTCGAGCTTTATTTTATACAATTTTGTTAATGCTATTTCGGCAGTTTAGTGGCACTATTATGTTTTACACTATGGACATATTTGACAAGTCGAAGGGAGGAATGTCTGCGAAAAATTTTAGTGCTATTGGTGGGGATTATGCATTTCATTGCTTCTTTCACTGCAATTTATCTTATGAATCTTTTTTCTTCATATTGGAACGAGACGCCGAATCAGCCAGCCACATTTCATGGATGCCGGTGTTTTGCTTTTGCTCATATGTCGTGGCGTTTTCATTTGGTTTGGGACAATGGCTGAGGTCTTTTCGCAAGATGTTAAAGGTTTCACAGTCGCTGTATTCTGCACCATCAGTTGGCTGGCGAGTTTTGTGGTAACCAATCAATATAAAAATATTACAACTTTGTTTGGAGTCCCGACAACATTTCGGGCAATTTCTGCTTTAATGTTCATATCCTTTTTTTTCGTATTATTCTGCCTGCCTGAAATACGACGTAGATCATTTAGACACATTCATGAAAAATTCGAACTAAGAAAACTATAAGTGATTCCACGTACATCTACAATTCAAATTTCTAAGCAAGAATTGCTTTTGAACTGAACACACGACAGTAGCATACTCAAGTGTTGGTTTAACTAAGTCTTTTTGTAATGTACGGATCCTTCAGCTTTTTGGACCACCTCTTGATGAAACTAAGCGCGTACTTAGCTTTACTTAAAGAGAGCTTAGTGTGCAAATTAAAACGTACTTTCTGTTTGAATATTAGTTGTAAAATTAATAAAGCGAAAAATTTCTTTAAAATATTATTTTTTCGGATCAAATCACACAACGCAGCAGTCGTGTTAAACACATTAGCTTGCAAAACGCAATCAAAACGACGCACGGCAATCGTGTAGAGTCCGCAGTTTTTAATTCGTTGGCAATGGAATTGAATTGCTTGGCGTAGTTGCTCCGGAAGACCTATTAAAAGATCCTACTCGAGAATTAGCAATAAACCAAAGAAAGACATAAAAAGTTTTCATAATTTTTCTTGATTCCTCATTTAAGGTTAATTTATTTAAGAACCACGGCTCGGTAGAATTCTGTTGGGGCGATGAAAATAATTCCATATACCATAAAGATGTTGAAGGACCTTGGTTTGCATGCAATAATCTATGGTAAAATGAATGTTTTAACAAGCAAAGAAATTAAGGTTTTTTTTTAAATAAATACCTTTCGACTTTTATAGTAATGCAATTTTTTTTTAAACATTTAGCAAAGCGTTTTCTTGCTGCAAGCAAAGGATAGTCGAAACGAATTGCTGAAATTGCAGTCTTTGGAAATGGGCGAAATGTGGCATCCGTCGACTCAATCTTTTCTCAATAAAGCTTAAAGAGCGCCCATTTTGCTGCCTTTTCAATTTTTACTTCCTTTTTTTTTCTTATCTATATATTCATATAATCCCAAACACAAAAATTATTTTATAAATGGATTAAAATAAATTGTTTGCTAATCTGCCATGTCGATGTCGTCAAAGTGCAAAACTATTATGTCGCTGGGCGAAGTAATGAAGATGAAAAAGGAAAGTCGACAAGGAAATAATAATAGAAAAGATACACCTAACAAGTCAGAAGTTTTATGATAATGAAGGGATGGGAGAGTGGTATGTTTTTCTTGAAGTCTGTAATAATGATACAGACAAGCATATATGTCTCAGTTAATAGTTAGTGGAAGCGCTCATATTGCATTTGAACTTTGAAGAAATTTTCTGTCAAAGCCCACCAGACACGTTTAGAATCTTGTTCTGATGTTGCTCCATCATACCCAATTGAATAGTCTTAAACACTTGTAAACACTTTGAAAAAATAGCGGAGTTAAATATAGAAAGCATATAAAATCTTATTAAACAGTCTTAAACATTTGTAAAGAGTAATAGTAAAAAAAGTAACAAAAATTATATCTTCGTTAAAAATCTTTTGTTAAAATACAATTAAATCAATTAAAAAAATGAACTTATATTTATGCTTTCTATCTTGTGTTTGTTAAAAGTGAGAAAAGACTTGCTTGTAATTGCAAATCTTTAATATATTTTCGTAATTCGCGAACCCACTTTGTAGGGCGATGTACCGCTTGTATATAAAAGAGAAAGAAATAATAAAACATTTTTAGTCTAAGTAAATATTTCGAACTCGTATACTACCGATTGATTTGTTTACATTCAACAGATGTTATTTCGTAGTATCCGATAACACTACGGTAATAGAACCAATATTCTTAATAGCAGCAACTTTTCATAGTGAAAATCTTTTATGAAAATGATGGTACGAGTTAATTAATTTAACCGTTTGAGTACCAGACGGTTTTGAAAAAACACTGTCGAAAAATCCCAAGCAGCGCAAACGCGCTGCTTAAATTTTATGTCGAGACATACCAGCACATTTTGATAAAACACTGTCGAAGAAACCCAAGCAGCGCGATCGCTCGACATAAAATCTAAACAACGCGATCGCGCTGCTTGGGATTTTTCGACAGTGTTTTTTCAAAACTGTCTGGTATTTCTCGACATAAAATCTGAACAGCGCGATCGCGCTGCTTGGTAGTCAAACGGTTAATGTGTAATGAATGTAATGTAATGTTATTTTTGAAGACTCATCAAGTAGTGTTTCTTAAATGGGTCACGAGAGTTGTAAAGCAGAGTCTAATGTTACTCTTATTTACTTATTTAACTTTAAATGTCACATCTCGTGTTTTGGCTTGGAGTTGTTCTACGATACGCTTTGTTGAAGTTGTATAAGAACACTATCGATCAGCGTAACTTAGCAGTTCATGGTAAATCGCTGTAATAACACGAAAAATTTTAATATACAAGTGCAACTGGAACTTCTCTTCCAAAAAAAATTTAAAAAAAGAAAAAATGGAAAGAAGACGAGATTTCTTTTCCAAAAAAAAAGAAAAAAAAAATTTGGCATACATTTCAAGAAACAATTGGAACAAATAAACGTAGGTACATATGCATAATGAAATGTAAACGAGCCCCATATGCAACCTAATATTATCCAAAAAAATTTTGTAATTGCCGCATTGATTGCAATTGAATTGAATGACCAAAGTATTTTTGATTTGAAAATTGGAACTAGAATTGGTTTTTCTATTGTTCCTAAACTTGTGATATTATCATTATTATTTATATAATGTATAAGATATACATATAAAATATATTAATAGAAAGAATATACTTACTTTGTGAGGTCCCTGGTCTTCTGGGCATTGCAAAATTAAATTTCACGATCGTAAAATGCTCAAAATGTTTGGCGATACTGGCTAGTGAACAGTTATTAGTGAGAGTGATAATGCCATTGCTCATTAATTAATACTTTAATTTTGCACAAATACAAATTTAATTTCGTCCAAAAACGTAAAGAAATACCTGTTTATTGTAAAAAAATAAACAAATACTTGTTTATTATCTATTTAAATGTGATGTCTTGATGTGACTAAGGAAAAGAGTTTAATGAATTTAGGTTATGTATAACCTTTAACAAATTTGGTTCCAATTTTAACGAATTTCTAGTTTTAACAAAAAATTTGTAACATGTGAACAATTTTGGTCTTTGTCACTTCATAACAAATTCTGCGTGTTAACGCGGTTTTACAATATTTCGAATGCATATGTGCTGGACATATGGCGCTGAGAAATATTTATATATATGATTGATAAACTATCTGATTCCCCGTAACTCGAAATCGGCATTCTTTGTCGTTAATACAATTAGTATAGGCTTTTTAAGGGTTTTTACCCATGGCTATTCTTAATTTCGAAATTCTGAGCCTACACCTATACACCTATACAGGAAGGCTTTCAACATTCGATTCGAGAGGTATAGCTTTTTAGCATAATTTTGCCTACATCAAATCTTCTCTCCACGCCTTTCTTGTCGAATTAAACTTTTCTATTGTTATTAAAACATAAATCTACTTATCCCATTTCCGATATTCTGCCTGTTGTGAAATTACATTTGCTAATAAAACCATATTTACTTTTACCATTGACTGATTTTTTATGTGAACTTGAAAGAAATCGATGGAAACTGATCAAAAAATTTATTCAAAGCACTTGGGGAGACCAAAATTATCTACCGGTAAACATTTGATAACATTTTAAAGCCTAAAACAAAGTCAGTTATTTTACATAAATGATATAGAAAGACACATCTCAAGTATTATCAAAATTGTGCAACATTTCGGCGAGAGTTGACGTTTCACTGCGTTTCATCTTTAAAATTTCTGCATGGATATTATTTAAAGCTGCGCTGGTTTTCATCTGAACAGTGGAACTTTTAAAATATTTAACCATATCCATGTTACTATCCCAAACTAAATGAAACCTCTTGTTTGCAAAATATCGTCGTACACCTGTGATTACCTGGAAGAAGTAAAACATAAATTCCTTCAAAGTAATGTGTTAAAAATCAGTACACCAATAAAAAGTAATTCTTCATAAAAGGCAGACAGCCAAAATCCATTGTTCAAGTGCTTTAAGCAGGAAATTTTGCTGTCAGCCAAACGTTCCAATAAACGAATAACAAACAAGTTTGTATGATCTTTCAAAATTTTCTGTTCTGCATGAGGCTTGCTGACATTGAACGCATTTGACTTACAACTCGGTAGCAGAAGCAAGCAATCGCGTTTTAATGCATTTGTTGGGTGTGGTTGTAAAATTGTAATTTGTGGTAAATTTTACTAAAACACGGAGAATAATAAATAAGGTGTCATTCTCACACGTAGCCTTTACATATAATTTGGATAATATCGTCCACGTACAAAACAACCCATATTCTCAAGGCCTTTTTTGCGAATACACCAAATGAAGGATGGGGAGGATACGACTTATATGAATAATTTTCCAAACTTAAACATACGTAGGGTTCTAGTATGTAAGCTTTAATATAAACGCGTCGTTATGAATCCAATATAATATCCGTGTGGAACGTTTTGCCTTTGCGAAAAGACAATATAATAACTACAGTCTCTTTTAACAAACACCTATGCAGTTCTATGCGGATATCGCGCTCGATAAGGTATTCATAAACGTTTTTATAACCATTAAGTAAAAACTTGTATGTTTTTTTATCAATTACCAGAGATCTTACTAATTTAATAAGATTTTTATGAGAAGAAGCCATTTTTTTACAGTCAAATAACTTTTCTTGTGAACAATTTATAGCCGACAAGATACGTGCTTTTCTAATTTAAATGTACAGTTATTATAATGTTGTCAAACTATTAGTTAATGTATAAGACAGGGTTGCAAGTTTGAACACAATATAAGCCGCACTCGCCTCTGTTGCTGCGGAGGAAAAATAGGGGCATTAATTAACTAGCACTCATTTTGAAGGCGTACATTGGGTCGTTTGGTTGAAAATTATGGCAACCGTCACTCGAAATTTATTTCGAGAAAATACGGAGAAAATTTTACGTTTGTTTGTTTATAATGATAAAATCAATAACAAAATCATGCAAACACGTTATTATGTAAAATTTTTGACGAAAGAAATTGAATAATAATAATAATAATAATTTCACATAACTCATATAATTTCAGTTTTCATTTCTTAAGAAAACTATTAACTATAAGATTGAATTTTGGACTTTAATATGCATCATTTCATTTTCAGTTTAGATAATGCATTAATATATTAACATACGAATGTGCCTATAAAGAGTATATAATATTTTATTTATTTATTTATTTATTTATTTTAATTCTACTTATACATGAAACTCAACTAAACAAATAACAGTCGAGTTCAATTGACACTTCAAGCAAAACCTGGCAACCGATAATACTTAACAACAATTCATTTTCAAATCGTAACGACTTTTAAGGATAAAAGCTAGTTTAAGTATGACATAGGTAAATCGCGCGTATTAAGCAATATTGCTTTAATGGACTTTAAAGAGTCCGATAACGAGAATAAGTGATAGACGTCACTTAGGTTCTTGCAAACTACTCTGAGCAGATTAAACAGCTCATAATTATATTTACACTGACTAAGCTTAACCAAGATAAAGTGCCTAGAGAAGCGGTTAGGGACATTAAAGCTTATTTCACCAAGTGATAAAGTCGAGTCAATAGCACCATTTATTACTTTGATTATAAAGGAAACGCTAAGAACAAACCTACGTTTCTAAAGAAACGGTGAGGACAGCAGAAGCAACCTATTTTCATAGGAAGGAAGAGAGGCAATCGGATCCCAACCCAAATTTCTAAGGGCAAACAGCAAATATTGCTTTTGAACAGATTCAATTGAATCTACATAGCACCTATATGAAGGAGACCACACAACAGAGGCATACTCGAGTATGGGTGTAACCAAACACATGTACAGCCTTTTCGTAATGTAGGGATCATCAAGCTCTTTGGACCACCTTTTTATAAAACCAAGCGCTGGCCTAGCTTTGCTTATCGAGAGCTCAATATGCAAGTTGAAACGTAACCTACGGTCAAATAGAACGCCTAAATCTATGATCGAATCGACGTCCTCCAACTTATGCGAATCTATGAAATACTGAGTAATGAATGAGTTTCTTCTTGAGAAAGAAAGCTTCTTACATTTACTCAGATTTAGTTTCAGAAGATTCACAGAGCACCATGCAACAAAATTATCCAAGTCACCTTGAAGCTGTTGTGATTGGGATTCAACAGAGAAGGAGGAAAACAGTCATCCGCATACATTAAGATCCGGCTTGAATTAACCACCGATGGAAGATCGTTAATGTATAAACTAAATAAAATGTGACCTAAGGGACTTCCTTGAGGTACGCCAGACATAACGGGGAATTCATCCGAGGTGATAAAGTTGGACAAAACCCTGAAAGATCTTTTGCGCAGATAAAAGCTTATCCATTGAACTAAATAGAAAGGGAAGCCAGAGGCTTGGAGTTTAAAGATAAGTAAGTTATGGTTAACCATATGAAACGCTTTGCTTAAATCAGTGTATATCACATCTATGCGAGAGCCACTAGAAAAAGCCTTGAAAACATGACAGGTAAACTCTAACAAGTTGATGACTGTAGATCGCCCTTTCCGAAAGCCGTGCTGGTGCGGAGAAATATACGAATTAATGGCAAAGGACAAATGCTGAGTCACAATTCGCTCAAATAACTTGGGCAAGACACTCAACTTGGCTATGCCTTTGTAGTTCTCAACAAATTGTCTACTTCCACTCTTGTGGATAGGAATAAGGAAACTACTCTTCCAAAACGAAGGGAAAACACCTAAATTCAAGAACAGGTTAAAAATCTTTGCGATCACACCACACTCGACAGAGCAACATTTAAGTACACATGATGGAATTCCATCAGGTCCAGGCGCACAACTATTTGTTAGAGACGTTAAAAACGTCATCTTCCGAAGTGACCAAGTTAGGAATTGAAACCAAGTTAGTTATAGGATATGGGTAGTTTGCGAATAAATCGGAATTAGCAGTCGAAAAGTTTCGACGGAAGTACTCAGCGAACAGATTTGAGATTTCGCAATCAAACGAGGAATCAGAGCCGTTAAAGGAAACATGCGAGGTATATGCGGAAATTTTTCTTTTTGAGTTAACAAATTTAAAAAAGTATTTAGGATTAGCAAACAGAGAGCATTTCATGAACTGAAGGTATCTGCAATAATAATGGTGGTTGAGGGAGTTAAATCTATGCCTCGCCACCGAGTAAGCGAAATAGTCGAGCGCAGTGCCACTTTTCGAATATTTTTTGAATAGCGTGTTCTATCTATTCTTGTAATATTTAATTCTCTTATTAAACCAGGGGTGGCACCTGCTTCGAGGTCGGCACTGCTTGATCGGAGCAGATGCAGCAATAGCTAGATTTAATGTGTTGTAGAACGATGACAATACGCTTTCAATACTTTCGGCTGAGAAATCAAGCCTCATATGTGAAAGCAATACAATATTGATTTTATGAAAATCATAACATTATATAAAAAAGTTTGATTTGGCACATTAAGGCAGATCAACGAACCATTCTTATGATGAAAGGAAATGCTCATTGATGGATGATAGACCGTTTGGCCACTTTACAAATGAGGGCAGCGTGTTTGTTGTAAATGGAGATATTAGAATTTGGGGGAATATAGGAGCAGGTTACAAATATCTGTTTATTAGGCATTATCGGCTAATGGCGATAAATTCAACGTCAGGAGAAGTGGGAAATTCTATTGAATTGGACGAGACTGACGCAGATGTGGCAATTAATACACCATCACCAATGCGATCCACTCGATCCTTTCTGAAGACTTGGAAAGAATTGTGAAAAGGTTCCTACGAATGAACATCGGCTTGTAGCCGGTGAAGGCCAAACAGAAAAACTCCGTGCTTATTGAATTTGGAAAAGTAGAACGAATTTTTGAATTAAGGCCCCTAACATTTTGATAAATGAGAGATAATGGGCCTGAAGAAACATTTAGTTTTTTGAACGCGATAAGACTATTCCTTTGGTATTACGGGGACGATCTCGAGGGATAGATTCTTTAATCAAGGATCCTAGTGGCCACAGTGGTTGTTTAACAACTGTTTTCAGTCGGAACCAGTATTTTAAAAGAGGAGACTGCCCTGGATTGAGAAGGAGCCATTGGGAAGAAGATGAATGCTCAATAAAACGACACTCATCAAACCTAGACTTAATTAACTCAAACTTCTCCCACAAGGAGCCGAGATTTCTACTCAATTCCGAGAAACCATTTTGCGTCTCCGTGAAAAGTTTGTAAAAATTAATGTCCCGCTGCCAGCACCATCTTAAGCCTTTGGAAGGGTCAGCGACTGCGTCAGCAGCACGGCCGAGAATAGCGGCACACTTTGCATGACCAAAGCCTTCGCAGAGCCAACAAGAAATGAATCTATCCGATTCCGGGCCAGTTTTTGCGCGACATGGCGTATATAAGCACTCCATGTCAAGTCAACGAAAAGATTGACGTGAATTATTAGGACAAAAAATAAAAAAAAATTCAAAAGAATCCACTACACTAAGTTTATCTACAAATTTAAGAAATTTAATAAAACTTCTCCGTTACCTTGTCACTGTAACAAGAGGGCAAAAGAACAAGAGAAAGCAAAACCAAACCGGAAGCACGAAAAAAAGAGAGAATGCAAATCAGAAAAATGTTCTCTTAAATTTCCTCTTGAATTACACGTAAAATCTACACCACTGAAACAACGTTAAACAAGCCAAGAGAAAAGCTATTCACAGCAAAGGAAGAAAATAAAGACTCGAAAGAGATTTACTATTGCGATCACAAGTGCTAATCGCAAGAACCAAAACGAAAATCACAAAAATTTTAATGTAAATCTTACACTTTACACATTCAATCCTTTTATACTTTTACACATACCCTGCTTTAAACGCGTATAAAACGAAAACAAAAAAATTTTAAGTAATAATTGCAACTCAATCCTACCTTTCTATAAAAGACTAGTTTTTAATTTTCAAAAAACGTATTAACAACATTTTACTTTACTTTTTTTGTTTTGTTTGGTAAAATGCAGTAGGCCAGGACAATATATCCAATAGACTAATAAGTTTTTATTATTTGTTGCTCCGTGGCGCTTTATCAACGATAGCGACAGTATATGATGATATATGGAAAAAATGATGATACGCACAATTACAAGATTTGACGGATTAAGAATATTAATTAGACAATTGCAGTAAAAAGAAACAAAACCAAAACTGATTTGCATGCTTTTCACATATTTAAAATTTTTCTTCTGGTTCAGCTGTTTGTAAGTAAATAATTTTGTTTGGAATTTTTTTTTCCAATTTGCAGCTGTTTTCTTTTGTAAATGCAGCTTTAAACAACCAATAAATATGCAAAACGCCAGCCATTTTGCTCAAGCCTGTTTTGCCAATTCTGAGAGAGCGTTTCTCGCACCTCGTATGTGGTCGAAACTCTGAAATGAAAACTAGTTAACACCACACCGTATGTAATTAGTGCCAAGCAGATTGGCCACAATGGAGCTTCGGTTATACTGTCACAATTTAAATGAGCAAGTAGTTGTAAACAAATTTATGTATGGAGATAATCGGCGCATGCTATGATAGCAAGAAGTAATAAATCAACACAAAAGCTATGATAGCAAAGGTAGTGTGAAATCAAATAATTAAAACAAACAATCAAAAGAAATTTTATGACGTCATCGGAGATCCTTTATTTGAAAATTATTCTTTAATATACTTTTAACAAACAATCTTACAAATTATAAATAAATCGCCTTTGTTTCTTTTACCATTTTCTGTAAAATAATATGAACCGAAGCAGCTGTTAAAGTTAAAATAAATGGTCTTTGTTTATTCTTCCACCTTTTTCTTCTTGTTGTATTTGTTTGTATACGGACAAAACCAATTTGCCAGTTCTCATATAAAGTTAAAAAATTTTCCGGTATTCACTTTACTTAGGATTGAAGTACAATGACGCGGTAATCTGTTTTTCGGGTTTATAACTTTCAGTTGGAAAGCACAATGGAAAGCTGATTTACTAAATTATTTTGTGAAAGAGAATCAAACAATTGACGTAAATAAAAACAAAGAAATGGAACGAAGGAAATCAACGTAAATGTAAATTACAAGTATATGAAAATCAGCGATAAGAAAATTGATGTAAAAGCAAATAAGGTTTGGGCTGATGCATGAATTGGAGAAAAATGAGTAAAACAAAACAAGTAAGAAAGTTATATTCGTTGGGAGCTGAATCCCGCATACCCATCCTATGCTTTACGCATTCAACTATCCAAGTTCTTTTATTTAACATCCATATCGCTTGTATTGTTAAGAAAAAATTAATCGCAATGTCTATCTTATTCAGTTTAAAATTAATCCATTTTTAGGCAGATAATATATCTCTATACGAGAAATTTACAAAGTAGTTTTAAACATTCTGTCTTGTATGCTTTATTATAAATAGGTATAAAACTGTAGTGAAAAAGAGACAATTTAATCACTTGTAACTTTGTCTGGCCATGGCCGATTGTTCCCATTTGTAGACGTAAACAGTAGCGTTTCATAAAGTAAACGTGGAAAATTTCGGGCTTCTAACCAATAATTTCCGAGTAATGAGCAAAAATTCAAAAATTTTTGTTAAAAAAAAGAAATTGCGTTCAGTTTACGCTCCGTGGCGTGCTTCTGCTATGACCAATGTGGCCCATTTTCAACACCAACCTGCATGCAAAAACTTTCCATGTTTTTACCGAATTTGAAGTCGATATCTTCATTTTTGCGACCAGCGTCAAGAACGCACACCAACTAAACGGACAGACAGGCCTAAATCATCTCAAAATTTCACGCTGGTCAAGAATATATGTAATTTATAGCGTCTCTGAAGAGTCTTTCTGGGTGTTGCATTCGTTATGGAAAAAAACAAAATGAGTATACCTCCATCTTACAGTGGTTGGCATAAAAAGAGCTCAAACGATTAATTTGAAATATATATTTTAAATTGAAAATAAATCACCTGCCTTGGTCGTGTTTCATTGCTTATAAAATAATGCATAGTGTAAAGCATAACAATATCTAAATTAACACATAGTAAGCATACAATTTATAATTTATAAATTACTTAGATATGTCGTAAATTTAAAGTAAACGGTCTTTATTTTTCCTTTGCGTTTTTTCTCTTTAAAGTAATATCATATAGCTAACATTTGCTGTATGAACGTTCGTTTCAATTTTACTTACACAACTCAACTGAAATTAGTTATTAGCCGAATTCTATTAGTTCTTAGAAATAAACGTTATACTAATTATTATTAAAAACTAGAATAAACTATTTAAGGAAATGTAGAGGAAAAGAAAAAAAGCAAATACCCGCTAGTACATAAGCACACCCACAATCGGTGCGGAACCATTTCCAACAAGCAAAAACTTGGTTACCGACAACAGTAATTGTTAATTGTCGAATCGTAATGAGACGTTAAATTTGCAAGTTAGTTTAAATGCGATGTAGGCAAATCGCGCGTATTGAGCAAAGCCGTTTTGATAGACTTTAAAGAATCCAATATTAAGATTAAGTGGTACACATTTACGTTTTTGTAAACAACTCTGAACGGGTTAAACAGCTCATAATTGTATTTACATTGACCCAGCTTAATGAAAATAAAGTGCCTAGAAAAGCGATTAGGAACTTTAAAGCTAATCTCAACAAGTAATGTGGACGATTCGAAAGTACCATTAACTTAAATTTGGAGGAAACACAAAGCATAAGTGTACGTTTCTCAATTGACGTTAAGTATAACGAAAGCAATTCATTTTCATAAGGGGTAGGAGGAACAGTTGGATCCTAACCCAAATCTACAGTGAGGCCAGTAAGTTGTTTGGTCCAGAGCGTTATATATTTTAGACTCGTTCGTCTTATTCTGAATATATCTTCGGTAAATTGGGTAAAACGACCTAAATTTGTTACTCCTTTGCAATACAAAAATTTCACAAAATGTAATTTTGCTAAGTAGTAGTATTTGGGCATTCTAAATTGGTATGAAGACTGCACCGCTTGGGGTAATTTTGAGCCTTCTCTCATATAACGAAAACTGAAGTTGCTACGACGAAAAGGTATAATTTTCAATACTTCCTGATAAAAATCAGATCATAATAGTAGTTTAACATAAAAAATTAACGATACTGAAGTTAATGCGCCACGTGCAATACAATCACAGTGAAACTTCAATACTGTAGCTTCAAAGGCAAGGTATCAATTTAGAATTAAGATGTGGTAAGGTATATAATAGTCTTAATGTTCATCTCGCTAACTGAAAACTAATTCCATAAAAACTATAGCATGAAGAATTATAACAAGAAAAGCAGTCATTTGGCCATTATAACAAAATGAACTTTTTTACAATATCAAAAAATTTTTGTAAGTACACAATTGTTTGCTTAAGATAAAAAAGCAAAAACAAAACAGGTGAACGGTCCTGCTTGAAAAACAATGCAGTTAGCATTGAAAAACTTTAAATTAACAACGGTTTTTAAAACAATCATTCGCAACTATCAACGACAACTGTTACACTGTTACGATGAACAAAGCATCGCTAACAACAACCGTAGAAAAAGTGGAAAATGCAATCAAATCAACAATAACTATGGCCACAGAAGCGACTGCAAGGATGAAATAATCGCCCATTTTAAATGCAAAGTTTGTCATCTATCGTGCTATACCATTGATTCGTTCAAGACACATAGCAAACATTGAAGATGTCATTTACACGATGATATTGACGTTTCAAATTTCAAATGTGAAATATGCCCCTTTTCTTTTAAAACATTATACCTGTTAAAACATCATTTTAAGCGCCGTCTGAGTCATACGTTCTTTGTGTAAAGTGTTCGAAAACCTATATAAGAATTCATCAATACATTCATAGCAGGGAAAGGCCACATCACTGCAAGTTATGCTTTAAGAAGTTTCGCATCACTTCAATCGCCAACAACTTTAAAATAACATGTGAGCCGATTGAAATCAATGCTATAAACGAGCCATAGATAAGCCGTCACGTTTACAAACGTAGCTAGCTCGAGGTCATACATAAACTTTTGGGACATCCCTATTCATAACGATTGCGCTAAATCGACTTACATCCGCAGAGATAGGTACACCGTATGGAGACTTTCAGTATTTCAAAACGTTTGAATAAAATTAACTTCAATATATATTTACCTCATTAAGCGAGTAAAAGTCAGCATAAGAGATCAAATAGAAACACGAACGATTTTTGTAGTTTTCCAAGAAAAATTCAAAGTGTATCAAAACGACGCATCCCGTAAACCTAGTGTTAATGACCGGATTGCATGTTCTCTGTCAAACGGCGCCTTCCGACATGCACACCAAAGCGTATCCAAACATATCATGTCTAGCATGTGTCGATGAATTTTGTTCAATCAACTGTTTCAGGGAATGATCAAGCAGGATAGTCCTTAATGATCGTTATAGTAATGCTAATCACACAGAAGTCCGTAAATTTATTCACTTCGCATTGTAGTACAGTAGGGTAGTATCTTCGTTTAAGATTGCCAAGTTACGTTTCATTTATGGAGCATCTTTCATATTCGCTAAATCTGGCTTCATTTTCATCTGTTTTTGAATCACAAAAAGTGGATGCGCTCCCAGTGATCTTGCCGGATAGCAAGATTGTAACGACTCGCCTCAGTTTGTCTTAATCAGTTTTCCTTTATTTAATACAACTTTGTCAGTTTATTTTATAACTCTATATATATTGTAGTGTGATCGCATACCGTCGTATGCATTCACTTTAAAGTGCGACAGAATTATGCTAAATTTGCATAATTCTGTAACAAAAAACGTAAAACAAAAATTTTGTCGCACTTCAACTGGCTGGGTATTGCATTTCGTAATGCAATACGATGCCAGGCGCCCTAATCAAAACAATTACTATCTGTTTACGTTAGAATAATTCAGTGTAATAATTTGTGTATAAATAGCCAAATAAGAATTGAATAAAATTAATTGCTATCAAACAATTCAATCAAGCGTTTCACTCGCTGAAAATACAAGGCGTTAAATCCGCCCAAGTTCAAAGTTAGGGAACGTCTCTTGCCGAGCTTCATTGGCACTCCATGAGACGGTTAGACTTGGCGCACAGACGCCGAGCAGCATAGGGCTAAACCGCGGTACACCGAATAATAAAAATAAACTAAATATCATTCATTTATACAACATCCGTACTGTACTCAGTACCACAGAAATAACTTTTTTATTACATGGCGATCCTGCCCAACACGACCCTGCCCAACATGATCCTGCCCAACACGATCCTGCCAACTCCTCAATTTTATTAGGGAATCGCCAATTTTTCACATGGCGACCCTACCCATTGTCGCATTAGCGCATCATCATTCCTTTACATGGCGACAATCCTGCGACCGATCCTGATCTGATCCTGCCCATTGTCGCACCAGAACATCATAATTACTAAGGCAACCAAAAACTTTCAACCGCTGAGGCACTATTTTTTCTCAAATACCAAGCACTGATCCCGCCCAGCACAATCGTTCCTGCAAATTTCCACTTATAATGGGAGCCAAACAAGCCAAAATCAACAATCCCAATGCCAACGTCGTTAACAACGTCGAAATAAACGACCATGCGTCTCAACTGCAACTTATTATATATTTAGCAACCATATCGATAATCTTAAGCGCCATTCACTTTCTAGTGACCCTACACCTATTATACAAAAAACAACTAAAAAAAATCAAAACAATTACTATCTGTTTACGTTAGAATAATTTAGTGTAATAATTTGTTTATAAATAGCCAGGTAAGAATTGAATAAAATTAATTGCTATCAAACAATTCAATCAAGCGTTTAACTCGCTGAAAATACAAGGCGTTAAATCCGCCCAAGTTCAAAGTTAGGGAACGTCTCTTGCCGAGCTTCATTGGCACTCCATGAGACGGTTAGACTTGGCGCACAGAAGCCGAGCAGCATAGGGCTAAACCGCGGTACACCGAATAATAAAAATAAACTAAATATCATTCATTTATACAACATCCGTACTGTACTCAGTACCACAGAAATAACTTTTTTATTAAAATTTTTATATTATATATATATATATTATATCTCTATGTACTATATTTACAACAAGTTGGAAAAACTTGTTGAACAATAACTCTCACTACACGGTAGGTGCAAATATTGTAGACCTAATTAAAGCTTAAATTTTCCTTTCGTCTTTTTTAAGTGATATTAATTTTATAAATTAAATAAAATACTAATAATAAATAATGATAAAATAAAAATTTTATTTAATATATAAAATTAATTATAAGTTTGCATTCTTTTTCATATGATAGGTAAACTTTTAACGGCTGGACGTTATCAACCGGTGGGAGACTATTATGGACCTTTGTTCGGTTGTCGCCGCTTTAGCTATAATGTCAACTCCAGTTTTATTGTTAATATTAACCAGAAGGCGTGTACATCAAACGGCCACTATAACGCAACCGCGTAAAAGTGATGCTGCTTATGATCCATCCTACAAAGTGGGTATACAACAAGAAACCATGAGTATGTGTTAATTTTTAATGAAAAAAAACAAAAAATGTTTAAAAAATTTTTCTTGTTTATTAGATCCGTAGCGGTTTTTCGCAATCATTTTTGGAGAGAATTCTTTCCATACTTAAGAAAAGATGATCCTTGCAAATTAGCTGATTCGCTCTCATAATTATTTAAAGTTGGTTTCCTATTTCCGTTATGAATACTATGTTTACTTGCTGTGTCCACTTCAATTGGACTGTGTGGCAGAGACGTACTTCAATGCTATTACTTGATTTTATAGCTTGAGGATCTAAATTTTTCTTTCGCTTTCCAAACTCAGACACTAACAATTTTCCGATAAATCCGCATAATAATGATGCTATGATTATAGGTGAGAAGCCACCACCTTTCTGCACAAGAACTTTTCTTTTAGACTTTATGGACGCGTTTGGTCTCGAGATAAACCTAAGTTCTTTTTTATACTTTTTTAAAACCTTCAAATCTTTGTTTTTTAGTTTAGTGTTTCCAGCTATTGTGTTAAAGATAATCTCAGTCAAAGTTTTAATTAATTTATCATCAGCACAGTTGAGTATAGCTTTTCTTAATTTTCTATTATTGGTTTTGAGAACATACAGCATATGTTTGTGGTTCTTCAGTCGCTTCAAACTCTTTTTAAAGGCCATTTTCTCCGGTGTCACAGAAGCAATAGCAAAAATTCGGATTAAATATGTTCGTTCTGTACCTTAATAAATCATTTACGCTTTGTGTAAGGTCCATTAATAAATAACCGTGAGGTTTGCTGGTCA
This sequence comes from Glossina fuscipes, assembly GCF_014805625.2. Lineage (NCBI taxonomy): Eukaryota > Metazoa > Arthropoda > Insecta > Diptera > Glossinidae > Glossina > Glossina fuscipes. The sequence continues at coordinate 87,719 of NW_023998441.1, forward strand.
CATCTTTATATATTCTCATAAGTTCAGATGAATTTTCTGGATGAATTTGCCTTGCTAAATGTTGGAACTGTAGGATATCTCTAGGATTTTTAAACATATATTTTGAATTCAATGAAATATCTCTTGTATGCGACAATTTGTGAAATATGTTTTCTGTTACTAAAATGACAGAAAAATTCCTATGGTGTGATCCCTTTGTGAAAAGTTCACAAACCGTTTTGTTGAAAGGTCCCATCATTAAGTCATCGAGTACGACGATAATTGGTTCGTTGAGAACATTTTCCAAGTTTTCTGGTATTCCATTGTTATATTCAATATGCGCAACATTATTTATATAAGGTTTCGCATTTTCTTCACCATAACACCAAATTATTCGATCAATTTTCACATTAATCAAGTAATCCTTATTGTGAATAAGATTTTTCAAAAATGTTGTTTTGCCTGACAGTTAGTAAAATAATTAGGTAGTTTTCTCAAAGATGTTTGAGTGTTCACGAATATCACTTTAGATTTTAAATATTTTTTAAGAAATTCTTGTTTTTCTCTTCCCACGATTAAAACGTACTCATATCAAACTATCTCCCTCATTCAAGGGAGATAGTATGTCACCTAAGCAGGTATAGTCATAACCCTAGTCGAGGCAATGTGTGTTGTTTCAAAGGAGCTAGTGGAGTGTATGCACATAGTACCCCTACAATTATTCGCTTATCCTTAAGAAGTTAGTGGAGTGTATGCACATACCCCTACAATTATTCGCTTATCCTTAAGAATATGCAACTGCTCCAAAAGCTTTCCCGAGGCATCCGATTATTCATATTGTACAAGTCATTTCTGAATATGTTTTATGTTATCTGAAGATTTTCGGGCAATGGGTCATTGCAATCCAAATTCAGACGCCATATGTTTTGAATAAAGATCTTTGCTTTAATGGCCATGATTCAAGAGGATCAAAGATCAGAGCTTCCCGTTCGTTTTGATAAGTGGAATTCGTTTACTTTCCCATTTATGCAGAAACGATCATTCTTGGCCTTAGAAATCCTGATGTTTTTACCGTATTGGAGCTATAGTTGTTAAAATCTAAATTTACTTCCTGGTTGCCTTGTGGAATGTCTTTTAGTAACTGTGGATGGTTTGCACACCGTCTTTGTAGGTTAAATCCACGTTTATGAAGAATTTCAGTTAGCCGCTTCTGGGTATCTGTAGCAATTTTAAGACTGTCTGCGCCGCCAAGACCGTCATGTACGTAAAAGTTGTCTCTTAGCGTTTGGGATCCGAGTGAGAATTTTTTTTTGCGATTTTTTGTACATGTTTTGTTGATAGGTCAGGTTCTGTTCGATTTCGTCGAGCTTCCATAGTTGCTCAATTGCTTGCTCTAGCGATTCGGTCAAATACCGCACATGTAAGTCCAGGTACAGAACGAGAAGTCGTGTCTCGTCGTTTTGATCCGCCTACAATTCAGCCAAAGGAAGTGTTTTGAAGTATTGGAAGACCTTCAGCAAGTTTTATATTATTCATGTTGAAACGGAAATCGGGAACGAGAAGAATAACCATCTTGCCTTGTTTGCAAAAACAGCTATCCGCCATTTGGATATGACTCGTAATGTCCCAGGCTTTTGACTTGATTGCGGTGGGATGACGCGAAAATCGAACGCCAGATCTCTAAAAATTTACTAAAACCAGTCAGGAGACGTTCAAGGGGAGATAAATGCTCTTTTTTTATACATTTATAAAGATGTATCGCACTTCGGTAAACGCCATAACTGGCATCTTATGGGATTTATTTTATACGGTATTGTTGTTGCGTGCTCGAAACAAGCACATAAATTTCTTTGACTTTTTTCTTGGTTACCTCTTTTCGTCTTAACCAATAATGACTTTGAATCGAGGTAGATTTCAGACCCGCTCATTTAAATTACTCTCAAATGATTGCGAATTGAGGTAGATTTCAGGCCCGCTCATTTAATTACTCTCACATGACTGCGAATCGAGGTGGATTTCAGACCCGCTGATTTACTTACTCTCATATGACTGCAAATCGAAGTGGATTTCATGCCCGCTCATTTAATTACTCTCATATGACTATGAATCGAGGTGGATTTCAG
>NW_023998441.1:89830-90933 GCF_014805625.2 Glossina fuscipes
ATTTCATGCCTGCTCATTTAATTACTCTCATATGACTATGAATCGAGAATAATGCAAATCGCCGCTCTGGAGAACAAGAGTCCTCAAGAGACGACAGCCCACCTAACAATATCTTTAAGACGGAATGGATATGAGGGACATTCGGAAGGCACAATTCACTGGAACCACAGGGGTCTAGATTAATTACGATGGATGTCATGACGTGGTAGATTAATTTTTCTTATCAATACTGTAACATGAAACTATCTTTAGTAAATTTTACGCTATTTATTTTACTATTTCTTGAAATTAACACAATTCAGAGGTACTGCCGCGTTTTTCCCATCTGCTATATAAATCAAAGAATTGTTTTCTTACCAAACCAAATAAGAAAGTGGCTGTTCTAACTTTGAAGCACAAATTCGTGAAAATTCGTGAAAGTAAAGCGCGTTAAACAATACGCTTATATTCCTTAAAGCGCCATTAGATTATACAAATACATGTTCAATTATTGAAAAATGTAAACAGACATATACGCTTATTCTCAGATGGTTGGCATTTTTCTACAAATTATTAAGAACATATACGTAAACAAATGTGTGGGCGCTTATTCTCATATGTTTGGAATTTTTATAAATTACTGAGAACATATACGCTATTTTCTCTAAAGCGCGTTAGGCAATACGTTTATATTCCCTAAGGCGCCATTAGATTATACAAATACATTCTAGGTTTATCGTCACTTAATATTTAAAGTCTATATTTTGCTAACTGCATTTCCCATTTTGAGCTTTTTTGTTAAAATTCATTATTTATGTTTCTTTACTTTAGAATCGATATAGAACGATAGCCAAAAATTCATAAATATCAATTATACGATCGTCACCATCCTGTACTGTTTTTCTGAATCTTCCCTTCCTGTAATCGTCCGCGCCGTCTTGACTTTGTTCGAACCAATAATTACTGTGCTAATTGTTTAGCACGAAGCTACCAAACAGGTGAATGTTCCTCTATATTTTGATGCTCCGATTGCGGCGGATTTCACCAGCCACTGCTTCACTGTTCCTCAATCTTAGTTGAAATACCTATTCTCAATTAACTGTCCGAACAGTACTACGATACTG
>NW_023998441.1:90943-116031 GCF_014805625.2 Glossina fuscipes
TGAAATACCTATTCTCAATTAACTGTCCGAACAGTACTACGATACTGTAACAGTACTACGATACTGTAACAGTACTGTTCGGACGTAACAATTTTGTTCGCAGTTCGCAGTTTGAATAAACGGTTGGTATGTATGAGCACAATACGCAAACAAAATTTGAATTTATTTCAACTCCGCCTTACTAGGACTGGAGGACCTTAGCGCGACTACAGGAAGTTATACGCAGATACGTGAGATCATGTTATTCTTTTTCCAACGATATTTGCCTGCATACATACAATAACCTTTACACTAAGGCACGATATGTCCTGTGAGCAACTTCTACTCTCATTACCAGCCGCAAAGATCAGGCTCAATCTCTATTCCATATCGTAAGTTCTTATCTATGATTTGGACGCATTTTGGTCTTCTATAATATCAGTGCAGCCGCGTACAAGTCCTGAGCTGTTGCGTTTATACGAAGAATACATGCAGAAGTCTTAATAATGTGGTGAGGCAGCAAATTCATTTCGTTTTGAGTTTAAGATTGGGGCAGTTGCAGCCTTTGCGTATAATCCGATATCGAATTCGTTTCTTTTGAGAAGTCGTGCATAAAAATATTGGTTAAATGGCTATAATTTACTTCTTCTTCTTCTTGAGTTCCCTGTGAAGATTCAGATGGTTTGCTAAAAGTATTATTTGGATTTTAGAATTGCTAAACGTACCGCTGGTGCTTCTTACCTCTTCGTATGCTTCTTTAAATGTCTGGTTAAAGCAGAAGACTGATTAAATTTTCAAGGACATAAAGCACATTAGTATTTCGATAGTATGAGTTCTGCAAAGTAAAGTGTAAAAGCATATCCATATGTAAAGAACATGTGAATGTATGTTTAAATACTTTCTTAATACCCTAATTAAGACTACATAACCAGAGTCAACTTAAACGGAGCGAAAAATTTTACCTCAAATTTAATTTCTTTGCTTCTGTCTGGTTCTGTTAGAATATCATCTAAATTGGTTCATTGGCCCTGATACATTTACTTTCCCCTTCGATTACCAAGCAAATAAACTATGTTATATCAAATAATAACTTTTCTTTCTTTGCTTGGAAACAAAATGACGAAAAAGAGAACATAAGCTTTGTTTTCCCACTTAACGTAAAAATCCCCGGACAGCAGAACTTATAAGATAGCTACCTACGGCTAGTAATTTTCTAGCATATCACGAAGAAAGTTTTTCGTTTTCAGCAATAATATACGTCCAGGCGAAAATCTGCCATCTTTGTTTCCTTTGCCACCATTAAAAAGAATAACAATTTCTTTTATATATATATATGTATAAATATTAATAAAGTTTTTTAAATGTATAATAAAGCTATTTATTTTATTTATATTTAAATATAAATTATATAAATTAATATACAACAGGAAGGAGTTCGATTTTCCCAATGACAGATCGGTTGAGAAAGTGTTTGTTGCCATAAGCTCCAACTAGACGATGGGTTATATAAAGTAGTATTTATTTCTTTGAACTAGTACGAGTACGCCTTACGCCGCCACTTCTCTTGTGGGTTTGCCATTAACACTCGGGATCTTTTTCCATTTCCTGAAGGGGCAATTTCCTATTGATGCATGGTGTACTTGTTTCCACAGCACTTTGAACAAACTCCCCTAATTCTGGTGTTGTAGTCTCGGTTTGTAATAAATTTCTATTGGAATGCGTTTGGTAATCATAAATAGTAAAGATCAAAGCAAAACTCAGAAATCCTTTATACCATATAAAAATAAATTTGAGAACAAGTTGAAGAACATGTTATAACATCAATAGAAGATCAAAACAAAACTCAGAAATCCTTTATAGCAAATAAAAATAAATTTGATTTATAATTTTAAAAATTATTACTTTTTATTGTAATTTTGAAAAAAATTTAGACGTAATAATGTTTATGTATTACGATGGGTTGGGTGCGAGGCACCCCACCGCGCCGCCCATCTCTCCTGCGTCTACGCCTAGGGCGCGTGGGCGATTCTCGACGCCGCAAGTCACCATAATTTCTTGGTGGGCGGCGCCCGGCTCTCCCGTTCCCCTGTGGACGGCTTAAGCGTTGCCGCAAGTCACCATCTGCGTCCACATCTTCTGCGCCTACGCCTAGGCCGCGTGAGCGTTTCTCGGCGCCCTCATTCCTTGGCGGGAAGATCTGCGTCTTCACTGCGGCATGAACGCCGCCATTCGTTCCGAGTTTTCTAGGCTAAAAAAAAAATAAAATTTATCTTAATAATATTAAAATTAATTTTAAAAAATTGCAAAAATACCTCTGGACACGTCTTATGCTGTCATTTTTTTTTTTTTGGAAGTGACATTTTACGCACGTTTTCAGCGCTGTAAAAAAAATGAAATTCATTATTCAATTATCGCGGGATTGCTAAAATTTTTGTGGGGTATTATTGGGAATCGATTTGGTGGTTTTGTATTAGAATGTTGGATGTTCCGCAGATTGCCCATTTCTAAATTACGCCGTACTGGCGCAACTGATATACGATTTCTAATTTTCGGGTATTATTCAAATGTTATCATTCGTTTAAAAAAAAGGAAAAACAAAATTGAAATCCTTGAGTGCGAATCTGTGCGTTCGAAAAATTAGATAATCCAAATCCTTAAATACGAATCTATGCGTGCAAAAAATTAGATAATTCAAAAAAAGATCCAAGTGAAGTTACACCAGAAAATCCAAATAAGAAAATCCAAGTGAGATTAAACTATTGCTAATCATAATTTCAAGCATTCATATTATCAATTAAATATTTACAGTCCATTAATCGGAATAAAACTAGTCAAAAAAATCCGCTCAACAGAACCTCTATACATCGAAATAAAACTAGTCAAAAAAAACCACTCAACAGAACTCTTGCGGTAAGTCAATTTTAAGTTTTATCGCATAGAAGAAGCAATCTATGTTATCTATTGACATGTTGTAGCGCATTTCCCTTCAATGTCAAGGTCGACTGTGCCAATTGCTCTTTGGAAGCGTTTTTTATACCCTACACCACTTGCGGTACCGGGTATATTAAACTTAGATGTTGCTCATGTCTTTGTTCCGCTTCTCGATATATTAAGCTAGATACAACTAAAAATCCGAACATATATTTTTCAGACAAGCTTACAATACAACAAACCGAAAGACAAATTTAGAATATAACCCCTATCCTTCGGTGATGAATACAATGATGTCATTTATATAAAGAGAAAGAACCATTGAACTTTTTGTAAAACTTTCTAGAGTAAGTGCAAACGACGCAGGTGGGGCGAGGTCCTGAGTGACCGGTCGGATTAACGGTTAATCGGCATATAGTTTGGGGTGCGTTGGATAACCGAAGGGCATTGTCACACATTGGTATAGTGGACTGGTAGGCACTGTAAAAGCTGTCTTCTCTTTTGACCTTTCATGTAACAGTATGGTCCAAAAGCCATCTTTTAAATCAAGGCTGGTAATGTATTTGGTCAATATTCCATCGTTCAACGGTAGAGGATAACCGGACCTGGATTGATTACTAAAGTCAGCGGTGGATTAAAGCTCCTGAAAAACAAAAAGGATAGGGCATACAAGAAAAACATAAAATATGGCTTGGCATTATTCATTATATGCAATAGCGCGACAAAGATTTAACCACAATAGACAAACTTTCCCTAAGGATGCAATCCTCATTTACATCGTACCCAAAATATTTTCACAAATTTCTAAACTCAAAAGGGCGAGTCCTTGCATTTCCTCTCATTTAAAGGTCGAGACAAGAAATTTCGCAACTTTGCGCAAAATTCCCCCAATGTAATTATTACACGATAGTAAAGATCTTATGACAATGTATCAATAAAAAGACATGGTTATTATTCCAAAAATTCTTATCTCCAGTGATAAAGCTCATGATGAAAATCTTTGAAAATGAGCTGTGAAATTTGTTTGGCAATAGTGAGAATCTTTAACCTCTCCTGAGAAAAGGTAGCGTTTTCATCATGATGGAAATAGAAAGATTGTAGGGAACTACAGAGGCATTGCGAAATTAGGCGTACTACCAAATAGTCTAACCTAATTGTTACTCCGTATATAAAATCCTACATCACTCCGCTTTAAAATGCACATCAGCAAGATATATCTTCTGTTACAAACTTGAGTTCACTGATCACATTGGAATATTTTTTTTTACAGGCGTTATAACTGCTGTGTACCTTTAATACTTTGTTTCAACTGAAAATACATGTGTGGTAGCATAGCGGTATAATGCGATAAAGGCTTTCAGACGCGAAGTTTTGCCGAGCTGACTTAGAATCATATTCATTTTTGTAAAGATCCTTTTATAATTTTAACTGATATATAAAAGGAGAAATAAAGTTTAAGAAAACTAACAAATTTTTCGTAAATCGTATGATTTAATTTAATGTAATGCTCAGTGAACTATTTGCTAATTTTTACAATGAGTGGTATTTAAAACTCTAGTTGATTCCTTGTATGAACTTTGACAAGAAGTCGGTTGGTTTAGGATCTTGCGATTCCTTCCAATAACGCATTATATGCCCCTTTTGCTTCCAAATTTCGACGGATTCTTTCAGTTCCATTTGACCCTGGAAATATATTAAGAAATAATAAACTTTTGAATTTTGAATCTTCTTATTAAGTAAGGTGAAAAACTGTAGTGCACAAACATAGGAATGATGAAAGTTCATTACCCACAAATTTGATAATTGGATCATTTCAATACAAGAATATATATCTAGATATCTCAACAGAAGCCAAGAAGTGGAAGTGAAATTGGAAGAAATTTACAAACGATGGTCGGCTGCAGAAAAATTGTTTAAAAAATTCTACAGAGTCAAAGCACATAAATTTTATAACAGGTATGTATAATACTGTCAGTACGTCAAGTACCGCTTCCATGGTAGTGTTTAAAACCGGTTAGAAACGGATGCTGGAATCTGGAATAAGATAGCCGAAATGAAAAGGCACACAAGAATGAGTAAATAAATTAAAAATTTCAGAAGTAAGATTTTTCAGAAAGTTTCCTCTTTGACATTTCCTGAATTCGTCTTTTTAGGCGATATGCTAACGTAGCGAAAGTACTACATTCTAGTTTCGGATAAAGGATACATGTCTAATTATTATAATTCGAATTTCAGGCTCTTTGGAAATACCGTCTCTATTTAGTTACCTTTATGACCAACATGTCGATTACTCGAATATCTGTAACATTTTGATGTCTGAGGAATTCTTCGCGTAGTTTCGCACGGCATTGCTCTATTGACTTAGGAATATCGTAATCCATGACTGAAAGAAAAACATTTAAACCATTTTCTTTAATCCAAAGATAATTGTGACATAACATTTCTACTTACCAATGTAAGGAATTTGACGATACCAAGCCTTATAAAGATTCAAAGCTCGCTTCCTTGCCTCTCCGTGATTTACGGATAATATAGGGCGAACCTGTTGTACAGCTTTCTTCACAGCTTCTCGGCTTGCAGCCATTAATGCTAAATTGGTTGTTATATATTTTTTTAATTTGCCTACGAATTTAAGTCATCAAAGAAAAAATAAACTAAAGATAGTTTGCGTGACTGCAGGGCTGCCACCTCCCCAGGAATTCAATTACCCTGCGTTTTAAAATTGGTTTAAAACCTAGAAATTTTCGAATATTGTCTAATTATTATATTTATTAAGTTGCGATTTTATGGCTTTATACTACGACTAATAACGAGCAACGCTTTTAATAAAACATCAACAAAAGTTGAACACATAGCCCCCATTGCAAGAAAAGTGTATAGTTCAAAAAACTTACCGTCTAATTATATAAATGTTAATTGAACAATTAATTAAATAAACTGAAATAAACCATAAAAACGTTAAAGCGGAAAACCCCTTTGAAATATTATTTTTGTTAAGCAAAAGATAATTTATTATTCCTCCTAAATTCACATAGTTAATATAATATATACAATTAATTGGGGATTTTTAATGCCTTGGTTTATAAGAAACATGTAAGCGGCAAGATAGGATGAAGAGCAAAAACTAAATTTTAACAAGAATGGCGGTCGTAAAGAACAAACTTGGCATGCCTGAAGTATTGGTATGACTGATGGGAGACGAACAAGAGAGGTGTGTTCAGAAAAAGAGTTAAGTGAAGTATATGCTCTTACAAGGTGTGTCAACAATTTACAAATGTTTTGTAGTAGAAGAACTCATAATTATGTCGGTACTTTTTTTTTTACAAATATATTTAAATTTCGCGTGGTATTTGTCGATAAAACTTTAGCGCAAACCAACGAGTTTAGACGTAAAAAGATAATTATATCTAAATAAATACGGAACTAAGAGGAAGAAAAATTGTGGAGTAAGCTGAACGCTGTCGATTAAAACTGGATATACTGATTATAAAGAAATCGTTCTGAGATCTTGTGAAATTTTCTTGTTGAAAAAGATTCACCAAAAACACACTTTTTTTTGGCAAATTTGCAAATTTTGTTTTTTTTAAGGAAAAGAACTGCAAAGGAAAAAAACATTGCAGTATATTCTGACCCATCATGGCGTTTTATTAATTTCTTTCATTTCATTAATTAAGAAAATTATTTTATAAGCGCGGTTAAAACCGAGAAGTTTTCACAAAAGAAAATTACCAGATTTTATACGGACGGTCGGAGAAGCGGTCCCATCAAACCATTTTCAATAGCGTTCGTGTGTGGGTTCGGTCAGTGTACCAAATTTTGTCAAAATGTCTTGAAAATTGAGGCTTGTGGGTGGAACACAAGACTACATGGACAGCGAGATGTATAGATGTATAACCAAACTTAAATCTATTCGAAAAATGATTTTGAATAGATGGGTATAAAACAAGTTGAGTCTATCTGAAATCCCATATCCATTTCTTTTCGTTTCGCTGCAAGAAAAATTAAAAAGATATAAAATATCATTTGGGCTTTTGAAGAAAACTTTAGAGTCTTAACAATTGTAGACTGGGGTAATTGCTGATGCCATGGAGATATAGAGGCTAGCGCATATATTTAGTCGTTAATAAAAGGAGTTTCAAACATTGTTTTAAGGAATGGTATTGTCTATGTGCATATCTTTCTTATTGATATCCTACAATAAATTATTGTCTTCAAAATTTCGCAGATTTTGAAAAAATTCGTCGCGCCGGTGAGTTTTTTTTCGAATAATTTCATTCTTCGCCATTAAGTAAATGCTAACCAATTCCTATTTGGTGACGTCTTTCCGTTTTGTTTCTGTTTTATGTCTTTTTTTTCGTAGCACGCACGCACAAGCGCCCGCAGGTGTTTCTACTATAGCGTTAATGTGCGGATGTACGTGTTCGTGCTGCTTTCACATTTAATACATCACTATATAAGTTGGTAGGATAATATATTTTGCTACATTTTTTGCAAATGCAAACTCTATATGTTGATTGCAACAAATATGAAAGAAAAAAGGTGACGTGTCTGCAGAAAAAACATAACGAATCAACTTGATGGTAGAGGAACGAGGACCGTGTCTTATTAGTTGAAACGGTGCAAGGGCATATAAAGTTTGTGCGAATGTATGCATCACCGAAGCACAGAAGAACTTCAGGTTTTTATTATGCTCGATCTATTCAGAATCGCTTTTTGCATCGATCTAAACTTATCTGTATGGCTGCCCGCCTGTCCATCTTTTGACAAAATGCGGTACACTTTGTGTAATATTCTTGACCCAAGAGGAAACGTTACTGAAAATGGCTCGGATCCTACCAATCTTTCACCGACTTGTCTTATAAAGTCCTATTTTAAAAAATCGATATATGAAAAACTGTAGGATGGCGAAGTTTATAGACCCATTTTTTTATTATACCGATCGATTCAGAAAGTGATTCTGAATAAAATTGTCCTCTCGTCTGTCCGTTATGTATTCTTGGTTTTGATCCACTTAAGTTCGTGCAATGTATAGAATTTCTTCCTCGCAACTTTGTATATCTAAATTGTCAAGGTTAGACCTATTTGAAGGAAATCTGCCTCTTCATTGGAAAAACTCCAAAAGTTAACTGAAGTGCATGTGGTCTATATCTGATTTAAGAACGGAAATCAAAGGGAAAATTTGTTTTTAAACTTCTTCAAATATCACTTAGAATCTATTACCCTTGTTCTGATCTCAGAAATTGTGAAAAATGCGGCCTTTTAGAATGACTAAACTAACAATGTTCGCTTATTATTGTTCAGAAAGCTCAAGCAAGGAGGATCAAGCTTTCAAACCTTGAATTCTTAAGTTTTCGAACGTTCGAGCATTCGAAGTTACAACCCTTCAAAACTTGGATCTTGAAGTTTTTGAAAGTTCAATCGTTCGAACTTGTTGTGTAAAAATGCCACTGAAGTGAAGAAAATTTAAGTCGATATTGTTGAATATGCGGATAAACAATCCCTTAAGGTGAAAATATGATGAAATATTTATGTATTTGTATATTTATAGTTTCTTAAGCAATCGCATTAAATCGTAGGGTGCTGATGGTTTGTATTTTTTAAAAATGAAGGTAAAATCAAAATAACTAAAACAAACACATTGGGATGTACAATGCGTTTAAAAGGCGAAGTTATATGAGCAAATTTTCTTTAGAAATACAAGTTGAAGGTATTACGATATACACATGTGCAAAAGTATTCTTCGTCTTGGACGGGAATCATCCATACCCATTCGTTTGCTTATCGTAAAAGGAATAATATCTGATGTAGGAATGAAGCCTTACTAAACTTACATTCCCTGTAAGCATTTCTTAAAGTGTGACGTCTCCATGTCAAGGTGCATTGTTCTTAAACTTTAAACGCAGCATTACTAGTTATGGCATCTCTTTTTGTTTTTGTTCTCTTTTGTTTAAGAGGATTTTTTCGCCGCCTATTGAAATAATGTATTTTATACCTTGAACCTACATGGCACTTAAGTATAACATAAAAATCTCGTCCCTGTTATAATTACAATTTTTGATCATTAAAAAAAAAAAGCCGAAAAAATTGCTGGTCGTATTAAGGTTGTGACATCTCAAGCTCCAGCTTGGTAGGCTCAGCCAATAAATGAACATCGACCCCCTTACCCTGAGCCTCCCATGCGAGATATTTCCGCATCAGGATCTAATTTAATAAACAGTTTCTGGCAATGTATATAGGAATAGAAGTTTCGGAGGTTTCTACTAACCATTCTTTAATTTTTCGGCTTTTAATTGCCGCTTAGTTTCTTCCACCTTCTCATATTCTTCTATAATTTCGCGATGTTTGGCGGGATCGTAACTACTCCAACGATCTCTTTTCTCATCATAATCTACGGCTTCATCTTGCACAATATGTTCATCGTGAACGACTAAAGAATTCGCATAGTCTCTCCAAGCAATCCTTACGTTTATGATATTTGCCACTGCATTGCTCTAATAGGTGACAATAAAAAATAATCAAACGAAGGTCTTGTCTTGTACTCTATAAAGACATTTCCCTTTCTTGGCAAATATTGCTTACCGTATTATAGCGTAAAAGGAAAGTATTGTATATTATAATCGCTATACCACCCATTCATTTGTAAATAATTGCATCTGTTTTTCATTCGAATTCGCTATAACACCCATTGATTGCTAAAGGTGCGTAATTGGACGATTTCGATGTCTGTAAATCTATAACAATCGCGATTTATTTTGAATTGTGTGTCATGTTTTTATTATTTATTGCCAATAGATGGCTCAGGGGATTACGTGAAACTGTTGATACTTAACTGGCTCAGTTGAGGTCAAAAACGTTTAGTTCGTCTTAGGGAATTTAGTAATCTTTGATACTGATGATATTCACCATTGTATTATAGCTTCAAATATGTTATTATTTAATAAGCAATTTTTCATAATATGTTTAAAAGGCTGTCAAAATTGAATACGCTGTTAATTGTGTCTTAGTTATTTATTTACTTAACTCAGTGGTGGTGGTTAGTGATTATTAGACTAAATAGTATTAAAATATTAAATTGTCATGAATGATATTGACGTTACTCTTGTCACGTCCGCGCAGGGATAAGCAAATAGTGAATTCTCAGCTCGATATGCATGCATATTAAAGCCGCGTTTATTTGAAGGAATATATTTATAATTAAAAAGACAGGGAAGAAAGAGAAAAACATGTAATAACCTCGAGGTCAAATTGGGAATGATATCGCAGCATATCTTTTTGTTTATTGCAAGATGCCCCATGTTTTCAAGTATCAAAAATATGTACATATATGACCATCAAATAGTTGTTTATAGTTTTATTTTGTAATAAAAACTAAAGGGTAAAAGATGTCAAGATCGATTTTCTTCTACTTTAGACATTAGTTCATGTCATTCTTAAATAGAAATAATTTTTTATACAAATGACCGCGTCTATAAAGACTTTTCAAACAGATTTTCGAAGATTTTTTGTTTCTCTTTATCTTGCAGTTAAATTTTCAATTAGAACAACCGAATGCCGTGATATACATTTGGTATTAAGTGAATGTTGAATTTATGTAACTTTCAGCTCCATTTTTTTCCAAGGCGGCCTTTAGAATTTCAAATATGAAAAGATTAGTCGCTTGAGAGTTTTAGATTTTTCAGCAGACAATATATGATCGTTGTGTAAGAGAATGTATTTGGAAAACATCCCTCGTTTTTTCTGGCGTGAGTGTCTATCATGTATGACAATTTATTTTTACTGTTCCAGTGTGACTTTTCGACTTTTTGTTAAGGTCACTTAAAGGTAGTAGTAATGTATTGTTGTAATAAAAGCTAATACTCAGCCGATGTGTAGTGGAGATAGAAAATGCGTTGCAGTATTTGGGAGGATTCCCTATGAATCTTCCCCAAGTGTAGGTAGTATTTTATCTTTAGAGCCCTAATCTGGTCGGCTGCAGAACGCCAAGTCTATCCGTCTCATGTAGTGCCAAAAGAACTCGGCAAGAGACGGTCCCTAATTAAAGTTACGAGGCGGATAGAACGCCTTTATTAGAACAGTGAGTTGATACGCTTTGATTGAATTGTTTGATAGCAATTAAAATTCTTTATTTGTCAGGTGCATTATTTATACTTAAATTTATAGGTGATTTTATGCTTCGTTATCAATTATTTTAATTAGGGCGCCTGGCATCGTATTGCATTTCGTAATGCAATACCCAGCCAGTTCAAGTGCGACAAAGTTTTTGTTTTACTTTTTTTTTGCTACAGAATTATGCAAAGTCGCACTTCAAAGTGGATGCACGGTATGCGACGGTATGCGATCACACTACAGTATGTTATAGATGGGTTTCCTCCAGTATAAGCCCCGATGTTTTAGTTTTCCTCTCGCACATTGACAAGATAAAACAGGAAAGAAATATAAGAAATTGTTTACAATTCAAAAGGAGGTATGAAAGAAATATACGAGAAACATATAAATTCAAAAGGAAGTGTGGAAGAAATGTAGGAAATTGTTTACAATTCAAAAGGAGGTGTGGAGCAAACGTACGAAAAATACATGAATTCAAAAGGAGGTGTGGAAGAAATATAAGAAATTGTTTACAATTCAAAATGTCAGCAAACATGCCGTCTATAATGATTGAGAATCTCATGTCCATGAAAAATATATGGACCTATTTGCTGTGTTATAAACGAGATGATATATTAAGCTCCTTAAAAATAACTTAATCAATTTATAACACTATGTACTTTTTACTAAGGTCTTTATTTCTCAGATATTGCAAGAAATATGTATATTTATCAACAAAGTCTTCCTTTTCTGAAGCGCAATTTTGTTGAAGTTGAGAGTGGCTTGCATAATTTGCTGCTACATGTTCTTTTCTGCCATTCCCTAACAAATGTATTCGTAATAAATTTATTAATAATAACATAATAATGGTAAAAAAAACTAAATAAACAAAAACTAACTATGATTGGTCATAAACGAACGTACAAGTAGAGAAAATTGATAAAATAAAATAAGGCATGATATCCGTCATTAGTCCTTAATGATAAGTATAGCATTATTCAGCTAACGTCAAACTAAATCTTTTAGGATTTGTCGATAGTGAATGCGTAAATAAATAGTTTAGTCTCTAAACAGTTAACTCTAAATTGAAGAAATTGAACAAATTAAAAGTGAGCATAAAATTAATTTACAGAATGTATTGAAAAGGATACATATCTAAGAATCGTATAGTTTGCTTAGCAATTCTTTCGGGGTCCCTTTAGTTCTTAGAAGCCACACAAAGCGCCGCAGCAACAGTAGCGGCGATGAGGAAATTTAAAATAGCTTACGACGTTCGCAATACAACGCCGAGTTTTATTCACTCCCAAACTGATTATCAACGTGTCTTCATAAGTCGCGAAGCAGCTATCGACTTTAATAATGACGAAAGGTTCACAGTATCTACAAAAGGCGATCGAATTGCATAGCCGTTATATGCAAATATCTAAACAAATTAAATCTCTCATGCTATTTTTTCATAAACTGCATGCATTGAAATTGTTGCGTTTATGTAAATGGACATCAATGTCCATAATTTCACAATATAGCTTCCTTAGAAGCCATTAACTCGCACCGCTAACACACATACTATTTTCAAGCATTCTATCTCGGTAGATGTCTTTCATGAACATCGCTCCCTATCCATTCAAAATATTTCTTGGTTTTTGTAGCATCGCTGTTCAAAGGGTTCAAATAGGGAATTAATATAAAATAAATGAGTTGGATGTATTCACATAAGAATGTCCTCGAGTCGGTATTGGAAGGTTGCATATAGTTACTTCCCTATCCTTTTTCTTAATTTGTCCAATTTGTTTACATTTGTTGAATAATTATTCAAGTATTTGTATAAAAATTTGGCCACATACGAGAATAAGCGAAAAATGTGAGAATAAGCGTATAAAAATTTGGCCACATACGAGAATAAGCGTATATATTCTCAATAATTCGAAAAATTTGAGAATAAGCGTCCATTTGTTTACATTTGTTGAATAATTGTTCAAGTATTTGTATAAAAATTTGGCCACAAATTATTATCTTGGTTAACATGTTAGCCTTTAGTCATATAAAAGGTAAAGCAGCAACTTGATTTAAAAATCGAAGGACTCTATTGGCCAATTCTTCGAGAATTTTATGCAGTTCTAAGAAATAAATGGATTTTATACAAGAGTATCTCCCATCTATTTTGTTCTATGGCATAAAAAGTGGAACAGTAACTCTAGTATTGAAATGTCAAAAATATAAATCCAAAATTCTTTGAAAATATCCCTTCTGAATGAATCCTATGAAATAAGACGATTGAACAGGCATCATATAATGGATTTTCTTTCGAAATTAATTTATTTTTGTTCCTTAAACTATTTTAATAAATTGTCAAAGTTTGTAGAGCTTCTATTTCTTTATTTAAACATCATGTTTGCATTGTTACATTGTTTCCACCGGAAGACAGTAATCTCTGCCATTTTTCTTATCTTTTTATTAGCTTTGCTTATTATCTTTTTGGATAGATCATAAAATGGAAAAGTAATAAATAAAATTTAAAAAAAAAAACTGTAGACGTGCAATTTTGTAAAACCGCGTAAATAATTGACAATAGTATATAATTTTCCTTGTTCTTTTCTAACTGAAATTATGGCGCTGATATATTAACAGCATTTATTGTAAACTTTTAAGAAGTCGAGTTCTGGGACAAGAAAATAACGTTTCCAGGAAAGTTTTTGGTTAATATTTGTTATAATCAATCAATAACTGTCTCTCTGAACAGCGCTTTCATTCTTATGACGATATCTAACAAATAGCTCTTCTCGTGTTTTTCGACACTAAATTTGTACATTGCGCGAAATATGGGTAAAATGATGGCTAGCGAATAATGATGAATAAAATCTATTTTATAATAATTCTAAATTTTAGTGTGAAATGTCGTCAGGTCGCGTGGAAAAAATAATTTATCTTCGAGAAAAAAAAATTAATTCACATCTGAAAAAATGGTGCATAGCACTAACATTGCAAAGCCTTCAGCCTATTATCAAAATAAATGCTAAACACAATTTTTAATTTTTTCTAACCCCATCACATTATATCGAAAAGAAGCATCTTTATTTTTAGAAAATCGATTGAAACTTGAATCTTTGGTAAACTACACCATTTCAGTTTCTTTACCAAGCAGCTAATTATTCAAGCTAAGTTAGAGTTGTTTTGAGACATCTGCAGGCTTAAAGCTTGCCGAAATTTCAGTGGTGTTGCATGTGTTCCTTAGAAAAAACGCACACTTTATGAATTCAAATATCTTTTTCAATGTACTCACGATACCTGACATAAGAGATTATTGAAAACAGAATCGCTGCTAGACTAGCAAGCTGATTGCTTCTTATCACTTATGTGCCACTAATATGGACATTTATTGAGAAAAACTAGTGCAATATATGTTATGCACAATTTACATAAGTTAGTTCCTTTCGCATACCTGCGCGCGCTTTCGGGAAAATTTTAACAATCAACAGGATTCATAAATTAATGTTAATTTTTTTGTCTTCGTTTTGATAGCTTTTCAAGTAAGCGTTATCAAAAGTTAAAAAGCAAAGCAATGGTAAGCGAAAGTAACTTTACTCCCTTTTTACAGCTTCATTCATCTAGAATGAACGATAATAATATTGGCCGTGACTCCCGATTGTTTTACGAACGACCGCAATTGCATTTTTTCAATTACACCTCGGTTTTTAACAAAACCATAGATTGCGAGAATTTCTCAGGCAACCATATTAAGAGCTTCGTTCGAGCGAATCTTATATTTTTGGTTCATTCGAAATATATACCTGAAGATTAGAAATGAATAAATTATACACAGCGAATCTTCACCTGTATGAAGTGATGAGCAAGGAATTGTACTTAATTTTTTTCTGTTGTTTTTGGATATATTGATTTGTAATATGAGCTTGGGTAAAAGCAATTCACCAAGTGGGGCTCTATATAAGGCATAGTGTTCGGTCAATGCTGTTACCCAAGTTCTTGGGCGTTAGGCTACTTTAGACAATTCCTCAATGGCGGGGCTCACTTAATTCGGAAGTAACTGTTAAGATCGGATTTATTTATTAATTTATAAGAGTGTCTAAAACCTATATTGGGAGCCCTTGGATAATGAAAGTTATAATGTATATATGTGTCAAAGATAAGTTTATAACTTTCAAATGACGTTTATTAGGAAAGATGCATCTTCATTTTTGATAACATCAGGAACGATTGGAAAGACTACTTGTGCTAAGTTGTTACTTGAAATACCGTCAGTGCGGTTAAAGAACGATGAGTGGTGGTAGTGTGTCATGCCATACAATGGCATAAAAGTGCAAAATTATATCAATTTAATCATTTATAAATTATGATTAAATTATATATAATTTAATCATTTGTAACTTTGTGTGGACATGGCAGATTGGTTCCATTTATTGTTACTATTAAGCGTATGTATGTATGTATGCTACTGGTGAAAAGTACAATATACAAAGTATATTATAAAAAAGTTAACGCCTTTGGCGGTGAGTAGAAAGAGATTTAATTATGATGTTAAGTTTTTTAATGGGCTTCAGCAGTTTTCAAGACATATCTAATCAGTATACCTGAAAATTGTTTTGGACGTTACATACTTTCAGTGTTTGAACTGTAACTTTGCATTAGAGTTTGTAGCAATAACTTTATTCAATTCCGTTCTTGATTCATTAATAAGTTTGCAAAAAACTTTGTTTCCATTATTTTTTTAGTTAGTCCATGGGAAATAGAAATGCTGTCCATGAAGCGCTTAGAAGGCCCTCTGCGAGTAATACTGTGGCGCCCTTGGGCGGTGTCGACTTACGTACAATATAAGGAACTGACGTGTAGGCTTAGCTCGGAATTAAACCGGCAGTGCACAGAATTGCAAGTAAGTGCTCAATGTCTCTTTTTTTAGTCTAAGAATTCAATTCATTAGTCTAAAATTAAAATAATAATAATAAAGATAGAAATTTTTTCTCTGCCATAGGGGAGACGAATATGAACAAAAGGTAGTCTGCTTTATTGAAATGTTTCATCGAATTACTGCCGCTACACCCAGATACATTGAAAATCTATGTCGACTGTTTTTACAAATTGAAAAGAAACTTATGATAGAGTCTTCGTCGCCATACTACAAGTTTTTCGTTCTCTGTTAAAGGGTCACGCCTTAGATGTTCGCCACGTTGTAAGGCAAGCTCTAGATATTCTAACACTGGCTTTGCCTTTACGTAGGGAGGATGGCAGGACTATGCTTACACACTGGACGAAGAAGATAATTGTTGAAGAGCGTCATTCCATGCAGCAACTTTTCCAAATTTCCTCTTAATCATAGCG
Organism: Glossina fuscipes; assembly: GCF_014805625.2. Classification (NCBI taxonomy): domain Eukaryota; kingdom Metazoa; phylum Arthropoda; class Insecta; order Diptera; family Glossinidae; genus Glossina; species Glossina fuscipes. The sequence continues at coordinate 107,270 of NW_023998441.1, forward strand.
GTTTGTTGGCGTTTTTTACTATGTAGTTTGATTTATATCTGTAACGAGGTGTATTTCCCTGTACGTCACCAATTAGTTACCCATTTAGTCAATTATACGCAACGCTTTGGTTTCCTTTCTTTGGTCTCCATCATAAAAACTAGCTATGGATTTAGCTGATGTTATTATCAAATGGGAATTGCAACGTATTAAAGCAGACGAAACTGAAAACAAAATATTATCGGGCAGCATGGAAGACGACGGAGATGACAACACTTCTTTAAAAAGGCGTTGCAATGAAGATTATGCGTATTAATTGGATACCTGGGATGTTTTCAATTTATAACATATATATATACTGTTAAATTTTCTTCGACTTTACAGCTAAATTCAGCTAAAATATATGCCTTTACGTATGGAGGACGGCAAGTTATAGAGAGGCTGATCGTAACAACACCTTGTAGTCATTCATGTATGTAAACATCATTTGTGTAACGTTCAAAATTTAAGTTTTTTACCTTTTATTGTATTGGAGCAATTAGATATCAGCAATTAAGAAAATAAATGCACTTACTAACGGTGAGGTCTGCTTTGAAAATAAACTTAGTCGCAACCAAATGGTTGTTTATAAATTGAAAATAAACTTAGGCGCAACCAAATGGCTGTGTTTATAAATACTTTTTTTTTAATGGAAATATCTGTTAAAGGAGCAAGCGAGTCGAACGAAACATCAAATATGGCATAAATGCTAATTGAGCTAGAATTGGAAGAAGCTTTTGTAATAGGACAGAAGCGAATCCAGCAACACTTCCATAAACTGTGATCATAATGATATTAAAGTAGAGGAGAATATTGTCAGGGAAATTTAATACAGTTTAAACTATTCATTACTAACGTTCGCTTAAAAGGTACATGCAGTGGTATCAGCAAAAGCTTAGCGGCAAGTGATAAAGAAAAGCACGATTCCGACTTGCCGCAAATTTGTGATAATTGTAATAAGGTCTTTTACAATATAAAATCCTTAAAAGCTCACAAGTTTTCGGAAGGTATTAATTTGACTATTGGAGAGGATGAACAACAATTATTACATGATGAGGTAAACGAGTTTTGTGGCTTATGATGAAATTTCGTAAACTTATTTTAAATTAAATTTCTTTTTTGTTTTGTAGGCTCCAGACAACAGGGAAAAGAGGAATTTGTATTTTTTATTTACTTAGCATCAATTTCTACTCAGAAAGAGAAGGGATCTTCGAAAGGGGATAAATTAGAAAAAAGTAAGGACGGCAAGAAATCCAGTCAAAAAGATGAAAAAGATAAGAAAAAAGATGACAAATCTTGCGACAAAAAAGATGAAAGATGTGAAATAATGAAATTTATCAGCTACAATAGCGTAAGACATGTTTCCTTATTTTGCAAAATATTTTCAGTGAGCTAAAATCGTCTTCATCAACCGCCATAAAGATGATAAAGGTAACTTTTCAGGCAAAACTTTAAGTATTAGTAAGTAGTAGTAAACTCTGTCAAAGAAACTTACGTTAAATGAGAAAAAAGAAAGACTTCCAAGGCAAGAAAGTGTGAATTTATATTATGGGAAAAGTCATATTGTAATAACACTCAGCGCAAATTCTGCATATCTTTAATTCATCAAGGAGCACCGTCATAATTCTGCTATTCAGCAGCTGGCGAAAGTATGCTGTAACCTTATAAAACTCTGTGGGAAGACTTACTTAAGCTTGCACATAAGATAGTTTAATTTAGCAATGGAGAGTCAAGCGATGATGAAGATTATCATGGACCGTTGACCAGATTGTCGGCTAGAAATTTGTCAATAGTTAAGACGAGTCACTGGTCCTGCAATTGTTATATGTGTATATCTTTTTGAAAATATTGGCATCTGATTTTATTGAATTAATGAATAATTGAGTTAATGAATAATTGAATAAATGAGTGAACGTGTGAATAGGTGAATGAGGGAGTGATTGATTGAATGAAAGATTGAATATAAGAAGGAATAAATAAATATGAAATGTGTGGAAGTGAACGAATTAATTAATTAGTTAATTAACGAATGAAGTCAACCTAATACAAAAGTTGGTTAGAGATCTACAACTTTTTTTTTCTTGGTTAAAGTTTCCCACGGCGAGCATTATGCTTGGCAATATCTACAGATGAAGTTCGCAGATAAGCGTAGATGAAAAAAAGAAATTTTAAAGTATTCTCGTTGACAATAGATTACTTGGAGTAAATGTTTAAAAAAATGTCTCGAATATATGCCATAATTAATTTTATATGTCCAGCTGCGTTATTCATATTGGCGGCAGCCAGCAAGTGAACCGCCCTATTATCGCGCCCATATGGAAAACGCTGCAACCAATTGACACCACGCGAGTTTTATTACTAAAGTCATCGCGGCCAAACAATGTTGGCAACAAGAGCTGTGGCTTGGAAGAATGCTTTACAAGAATGCAACACAAACTTCTCAGCTGTATACATCCTTTGCTTACTCGGCCATGCAGGCGGAATAAGTTTTCCTACTGCCTTGTGAAATACCACTTTATAGTGCAAGTTTGTCTGCAATTATTGCCAACACATTTCGTATCCACGAATTCGACTAAATTGATCCGCAATACTGGCGGTGCGTATGCTCTTTTTTGGTTTGGAAAGCATCCCCATAATCTAAAGCCCAAACAATAAATTCATTCTGACATTTTGTCTCACATAATATTTCGGTACGTACAAGTTCTGCAGTAGCAGAACTATATATCCAGCTGCTGCGATTTTTTCCACTTTAACAGATGAGAGATATTTTTTATTCACCATTTTTTTAATTTATTTATTCATATTTTACTAGTTAAAAACAACTCTGTGCTTTGTTCATCACATATAGTGCTTATTTGATAAACGGTGTAAAGGAAAAAACTAGCTAACGGTTTCAATTATAACTTATTACTCTCTAAGCACTTTAACAATCTTGACTTTATTTTCTTTTTCGTTTCAAGTTTTAATTCTTTCAAATTTTTGTGATTGCTCTTTCTTTTTTTGGTCTTCCAAAAACTTTTTATCTCCTTTTTGACTGCATGGCCGATTTCGTCTTCCCGAAGTTAATTTCCGCATTTCCGGTTTTCTTTTCGCCTTGTTCTCCTCTAAACGTCGTTCATATCTCGATGGGTGATATTAACAATTTCGCCTACCACAGGTTTATATCTCCAACGTTACACAAAGATTTTGTTTAAAATAACAAGCGGGCGATCTTTAGTAATATTACTCTTGTTATTTGTAGTCGACGATGCTAAGAAATCAATTGCATCAGTATATTTGTATGGGCTAGATATTGGACTAAATTTGGAATATGTGCCTCTCGGACCATCTAGAAGTAATTTAGTCAACTGTGCGGCTTCAACTTGTTGGGCTTGTTGCAAAGGGAACAATCTCTATTTTATGCCAAGTGGATAACAATGGGTCTATTTTCAAACATATTGTCACATACGAGTGATATGATAAATTTTGTGAATTTTATATATTAATTCGTGTACATATATAATCCGGCTTTTTCAAACTTATTTCTTTGAATGTATTAAGGTCTTCTGGAAAACGGATAGCTATTTGTGTATAGTTTCTTGTGTCAAAAACGAAAACGGTTATAACTAATTGTGATAACATATTGCATTAATTTTTGTTCTCTTAATATTTTCCAAATATTAAAAAGTTTAGACTAAAATAAAATCGATTCTTTCCGGGTGCTTGACAGTTATAATATGAAATGGCGGCGTTTTCTTCGACTCTTCTTCCCTCTCTCCTAACAAAACAAATTTCATAAATTTCTTTTCTTCTCCTGCTTCTTCTCAGTAATGTTTTCTTTTTCATTTGATTTGAATTCTTTTTTGTTGGGGTAGGACGCGGGGTTTATTGCTTTTTGCACATATTAAACACGTAATTCTACAAACTAGTTTATAAAGCATTTTAATTATAAACACGTAGCCGTATAGGTATAGGTACGTTTATCTTTTATTGAGTTTATCTATCGCATTATTATAAAAAAAAAATTATTTGTTTTATTTTCGTAATTAACGCCTAAAAAACTGTCGAACTATATTATTATTATTATTATAATTTTAGACTAATGAAATAAATTTTTAGACTAAAAAAAAGACATTGAGCACTAACAACACAGGCAGAATAAATGGATATTAGATAATGAGCTTAGTAGTATTAATAAATTAATATATTGAATTTATATTCGGTTCTGAAGCTGATTTTAGAATGTCCAAAGGGTTAGTCGCTCCAAACAAAAAAAGTAAAAGAAACAAATTTTCATACTCTATAATATGAATTGAGAGCGGTTGAATTTTTCTTTTTTCAAAATAAAAGATTTTGTTACATAGGCACGTGGGCCTCATTTGAGAATGACCAGGGTGTATTATTCGTTTTTAGTTTATTCCTGCATTGTCAAAATTTCTTTGGATATGGTCTGGACGCATTTCTTACTTCTAACGTGAAGCAATGCGATAATGTATCATGCCATATCGAAATCAAAACTAAAGGTGTAGAATTGTATGATAAACATTTTATTATGAAATTAAGAGGGATGTTTTGTACTAATTGCGTGAAATCTACGAGGAGGGAAATTTGATAAATATGCCAAATTCAATGAAATTGTGGCACACCTTAATGGAAAGTACGTTAGAATTATGATACACCTGGGAGTTACATGATGTCTAAGGTGTTAGCCCCTCTAAATGAAAAAGTTGAAAGTTGTGAAGTATACATTCAACGCAAGCCAAATCAAGCACCATTTCTGAAACCGGGAACATTTGTGTTGTATAAATTTGAAAGCATGAAACATCTGAGAGTAAGCGGTTCTTATCCTCAATAATTTGTATCAAAATTCCAAACATGTGAGAATAAGTGTATATGTTTGTTTACACTTCTCAATAATTGAGCATGTGTTTGTTTAAACTAGGAACTGAAGTGGGGCACTGTAGGCCCAGGTTGGTTGCTATGACACTCGCGGCGTGCTCTTCTCTTTACAGAAACTCGCGGTACGGAAACGTGAAAAAGAAAGTACAGTAATAATCGGAAACGAATAAGAAGCATTAAAACGTTGAGGTCGGATCACCACTGTTTTCCCTCCTACGTCTCTTAAAATTCGCTTGAATATTAAAATCTCCCCGTAAATAAATAAATAGAAATTAAGAACAAACCCGAAGGTCCAAGTAAATTTTATTTTATAAATATTCTTGGAAAGAGTCCTGGATTGACTGAGTATACCCTGCCTAAGAAGACTTACAATATATATTAATAAAGCTATTTTAAACATATATTAAAGCTATTCATATTTAAATATAAATTATATAAATTAATATACAGCAACAGGAAAGGCCAGTTTGATTTTCCTAATGACAAATCAAGGCGGTTGCAAAAGTGTTTGTTGCTATAAGCTGCAATTAGACGGATGCTTTTGGTTATATTTTTGGTTATACGTTGCGTTTTGGGTGGTGTACTTGCTTCAACAGCATTCTTAAGAAATTCTATGTGTCTCACAGAGTTCATTGGGTGACCTAAAATTCTTTTTTGGGTTTAATGACAACAACCAATTTTTACGAAACATCATTGGAACATTTAAAGTCGAATGGCCGATGTTTAAATATTACCAAGTATTTTGAGATTTTAAAACGGTTTGCTTCGATTCATCATCAAGTGCCTACAATGATATATTATCGGTAGTAAACATGCAAACTGCTTTGAATTATCTTGAGTAAGAACCCATTCACTTTTCTCTCCTTCAACTTTTATATTCGACTTTTTCTCATCAGCTGACAATTTGCCGCTCCATCTGGGGTAACCTCCTTTCCTGCTTGTTAAAGATGCTTTGCTTTTTAGAAATAACTTTATTTTTTATACAAAGCAAATTATCCTCAATATCACCATCACTTTCAGTTTGATGAAATTCGATTAGGAGCCCTTCCACACGTTTTCTCCCTTTTTCAGAGAAGAGGACGTTCTTGCCATTAGCCGTTTGAAAACCTGTGGATTTGTCGACTTGTGCACTGTTCTTTGCTATTTTTGTACATTCACAATCCTTTTCTTGTAAACAGCCTAGGAATTCTTTTACTTGATTTTGTACCAATTCCTGCGGTTCCTCCAACATGGGTTTTTTTTTATCATTCGCTGTTTGAAAATCTGCAGAAGCAAGCGAACTTCCCAGATTGTTGATCTTGCCCACCTCATCTTGATGTATTTTATTTGTCACTTCTTCCAAGATTACTTGAGTGCTTATGAAATCTTTATAGTGTTATCTGGTTCATACCAGAGTTTTATGCCAAATTGTTATAATGAACGAATTTTCGCCAAAGGAATTGAAAACTATGCCTTCTTATCATGTAAAGATTCAGTTTTCATACGGATGGATTCAAAAACGGACCCACCCGATTCCTAATTTTTATATCATTTTAGAAAAGATTATAATATTGTTTCTTATGATTTGTCAATATAAGATGCTATGTGGAAGGTGATCGAGAGAGCGGTCCGATTCCAACCATTTGACTACAAGAATACCTGAACAGATGAATTAAAATCTCTGCCTGATGTTGATTTCAGTAGTATAAGCTCATGGATACAATTTAAGAATGCTGAAGGTTGGTTGTATAATTTATTTTCGTACTCATTGTCGCTCTGCATTTAATCACTCTTTTGCTTTACAAAATCACTAAGAATAAAGAATTCAGAATGTAATGTTTCGACAAGAGGTCTCGCCGTTAATATAAATGATTAACCAAACGACTATAATTTGAACGCCAGTCATGAGAATTTCTCAACATCACATTATCAGCAATAAATTTGGTACAATTAAAAGTATGTATTAAAAGTATGGCAAGGGTGCATAATGTGCTCAATGAAGCACATCCTATATCTAATTTATATATACAAGATTATATATTATATTTCAAGCACTTGCATGAATATATGGAAAGAATTAACATCAAATTTTTCAAAATAGAGGAAAATCGAATGCCACGCCTATGAAAATTGTATAAAACTATTCAGGAGACGTACAAGGGGAGATGAATGCATATTTTTTATACATTTACATATATATAAGATTATATATTATATTTCAAGCACTTGTATGAATGTATGGAAAGAATTAATATGAGATGTTCATTTTTCCCAGATAATCCCAGTTTATATATTACTAGTAGAGGCACTGTTTATGAGAGAAAATCCCAATGGCTAATATGTTCGTTATTATATTTTTTGGATCTCATAAGGTTAGTAGGAGATTTTTCAAAACAATCTCCAAAAGCCGCTAGGTTGTGAATGATTAAACTGAATTGACCTCCGATTCTTACACTTGATTTGAACTGTTCCTTCTTTTTCTCGTATTCTTCAAGAGTTACTCCACTTTCCTTATGATTTCAATATAAAATATTCTACAGCACAGAATCAAGGGAAATCACTACTAATAACCTAAATTCGACATCCACACAAATCTTTAAACAAATTTAATTATATCCTACACATCCTAGTGATATCATGACCGATATTTTATAATTATATCTTAAAGAAGTATTAATTTGTCGAGATGTAAAGCAGATACGTCTCCGTTCCTTTGCCTGCATGCAAACACGCATATACCATAAGGCTCCCATGAACTCAGTAAAAGAAAAGCAAAGCAGGAGATAAACAAAAGAAAAAACAAAAAAAACTACAAAATTTTTTACTTATTTTTTTCTTTTTATGAAATGAATCAGCATAACACACGTTCAAGTATTGTGCAGCGAAGCGAATGCATCAATAACTTTTTCATCATCATATGTTTTCTATATGCAAGCCTGTTGTTGTCAGACTACTGTAACATCCCTGACTTTATTCACCAGATGCATTACACATATACGAAACGTTATTTTAATACACGCCAAAACTCATTACAAAACTCTTTCGATGAAATGGCGCGGGGGGATAATGAAATTGAATGAAACTTGAATCAAAAATCTCATGAACGCATCTCACGCATATCAACCACATAATTATAAGAGAAAAGATTTAGAAAAGATATTAAGGGTCATTATCGCAATGAAAGGCTTGAACTGTAATTGCTGGGAACAAAGTATTTGTGAAAGGCTTTCCATGAGCAATATCAGACCATGCTCTAAAAGTAATGCAATTCAAATAAAAATAAATCATGAATAATGTCATAGAATTTTGGATTACATCAGGAGAATAGTAAAAAATTCAAACTATTGACGATCGGCTTGTGCTCTTTAAATATATAAAAATAAATATTTTGAACATAACAGCTGTGTGCACACTGACTTTGACTCTCTCATGTATACTGCAATGATTTTATCTAAATTATTGTTTTTAAAAGCCAATAATTAACACATTACTGAATTAGTCTTTTTCGCGCAAATAAACTTGATCAACTCTCTCCTGGTACGTCAGATGTAGAAATATAAAAAAAGGATTTTCTTCAAAAAAATCATAACAAGTAAGACAATTATATTCGTTATCCTAAAACGAACTAAAAACTGGTCCATATTTTCATGCTATATAATATTGGCTGAGCGTGGCCGGTTTTTTCAAACTGGAAGCGGCAACTTATACGGTGTATATATCGTGCCTTCCGAGTAACAGGCAAAAAAACACGGAAAGCAAAGGTGTTGGCAATTTTTGTTGTAAAGGCAGGCGCGTCATTTGACCGATAGGCGATATCTTTATTTTTATGAAAGGGAGAATTGTAACGGCCGCGAACAAACCTCGGGTAGGGTGTCTGTCGGTCTGTA
>NW_023998441.1:121031-170371 GCF_014805625.2 Glossina fuscipes
AAGCTAAAGTTTGATCCAGGTGAAGAAGTTTCGTAGAAGGAGGGGAAATTGCCGAAGGAGACAGCCACAACATCGCGATTGGATTATATTGTAAGTTGTTTTAGTTTGTTTACTTTCCTTTTTTTTTTTTTGTTTTTGTGTCCCCGATGCGTGGCTAAGCGTTACAGCTGTCACCGCTGTAGCTGGGAGAAAAAAGGGGTGTGCATATGTAGGGCAGACGCCAGACGGTTACAGACTGACTTACGGTGGACAGACGGACGGTAGACAGCCGACGGGACCTTTTCTTTTTTTTTTATTCTTTGTCAGGAAAATATATATACTCTACCGGCAACAAAAGTAGCCCAACGAAATTTCGAGCCATCGAAATTGACTTTATATGTATAAAATAAATGGCTGAATTAGTTATATATATATGTATATATATATTACCAGCAGCGTTGGTCGCACTGACAAAGTGGCGCCCAACGGGAAACGAAACCCGGTATAATAATTTTTAAAGTGATTAAAGAAAGAAAAGGAGGATTTTTTTTTTCTTTTATTGGTTAAAGTTGGTCGCCAGCTAGTACCGTGACAAAGTGGCGCCCAACGTGGGGCGACCTCATAAAAATTTTGTACCAATTTGTAAACTAATTAAAGAAAATTTCAACGTTGGCCGCAGATTTTTGACAAAGTGGCGCCCAACGTAAAGCGAAACCGCATATGGATTTTGTAATAATTTTTAAATTGATTGAAGGGAAAGTTTTTTTAAAAATTAATCAAGGAAAAAAAAAAAAAAGGAAAACCTTTTTCTCCTTTTATTGGTTAAAGTTGGTCGCCATATAAGACCGTGACAAAGTGGCGCCCAACGTGATTTCGACCTATTATACTAATTTTTCTTTTTCATTTTTTTTTGGATTAACGTTGGTCTCATGACAAAGTGGCGCCCAACGAAACTACCCTATTAGACGTATACAAGTATATATGTAATCTTGTAATAATGATTTCTATTACAACAATCAATGATGCATACATGCGTGTATGTATATTTTTATATGTATACATTGTTAAAATGTAATACTTTTGATATAATATAATTTTACATACCTATATATACATCTACGCGATCTACGTTTGAAGCGAAGGTAGCATAAGAAATTAGTCACTTGGTTAGCTAGTTAGTCAGCGTCCCTTCCAGTACAAACTACAGTGTTCTTGTAGGGATAATACAATATTTGAAAAAAAAGGGGGGGAAAATTTTAAATAAAAATTTTTTTTTTTGTTCCCTTCCTTGATTTGCTTAATTACTCTATACCAGCATTCCAAGTTGTCCTTCTGAAGTTACAAATGAAGTTCACAAGAAACAATGAACAGTGAAAGTTTAGTTTCAATTTTTGATTCTAATTTTTAAGTTCATTTTATCATCTCCCATGATAACCAATTTCAATACACATATATACGCTTGGAATAGAAATGTTAACGCCTTTCAAAGCTATGTGTCTTTTCTCTTTTTTTGATAACCGAACCTGCTAAGTTTGTCTGCGGAGAAAGTTTTTCAATTTCATAAATATTTGCAAAGAATCTAGAGCTAAGACCATATACTTAGTAATAGGGACTCGCAAATAAAGGAAAGAGTTGGATCTGTATTGATAACAGGCATCCATGCAGTTAGTCACCACCAAGGAGAATAATCCATTTTTCTTCAAATTTTGCTTAGAAGCAAGACGATTCTTCGATATCAAATGAAATGACTAGGTTCATCTACGGTTAGAAAACACAGCAAAGACTGATTTTTATTTCCCAACGCGAAATATATGCAACAGCAATAGTATAACGCAAACGTAATAGTACAAAGTCAAGATAAATTCAGCTGATGCTACAAATAAATCCAGTTCCTCGCGTGGTAAATTCAATTGGTTGCTTTGGTGTAAGGCGGCTTCGCTACACGAAGCGGCGCCGGATATCAGGTCAACTTCATTTCGTTGAGTTTTATGGAAGGAACGGGAGGATTTGCTAGATTTCCTTTTTTTTGTAATTGGATTGGGTAACGTTTCCAAAGAAGAAAATAATAATAGTAATAAGATAAAAAGAGGGGTTCGCCAAACTGTTATCGCAGTTCTGTCGCTCCGGCGTGGATCTGTTGGGCAGGGCGGCAATAAAAAGGGGGGATCGCCAAACTGTTATCGCAGTTCTGTCGCTCCGGCGTGGATCTGTTAGGCAGGGCGGCAATAAAAAGGGGGGATTGCCAAACTGTTATCGCAGTTCTGTCGCTCCGGCGTGGATCTGTTGGGCAGGGTGCCATAAAAAGGGGGGTTCGCCAAACTGTTATCGCAGTTCTGTCGCTCCGGCGTGGATCTGTTGGGCAGGGCGGCAATAAAAAGGGGGGTTCGCCAAACTATTATCGCAGTTTTATCGCTCCGGCGTGGATCTGTCGGGCAGGGCGGCAATAAAAGGGGGTTTCTTGAGCGGTACGGCCACCAAATCGTGCATTTAAAACACGATAGTGGTCGACTGTTCAGGAGGGGAGAGAAGTCATTTGTCGTGGGGTCCATGAAAAGTAATCGGGGGGGAACGGAACCTCATGTGCACACCCACGCCGTGCTCAGGTACAGCACGGGTGTTAAGAGATACGATATAAAAGAAGCAAATATAAATAAATATAAATAATCGATTATAATTTTTCATTAAAAAGAGAAAAAGTGTTAAGAGATACGATATAAAAGAAGCAAATATATATAAATGTAGATAATAGTATATAATTTTTCATTGGAAAGGAAAAAAAAAACAAGAAATACGATATAAAAGAAGCAAATATATGTAAATGTAAATAATAGTATATAATTTTTCATTGGAAAAAAAAGAAAAAAAAAAAAACAGAAGATATGATATAAAAGAAGTAAATTTATGTAAAGATAAGTAACAATATATACAAATTCTCATTCAAGATAGTCAGAGAACATAGCTCTGAAAAGAAAAAAATAATTGTAATCGAATTTTAAAGATCTGGATATCTATGTGCATCAAGTCACTCATATACATATAAAAAAAGAGAAAAAAATATTCTCAAGCATTTATTGAAAACGAAAAAGATATAAAAAAAAGAAAGAAACATTTGCACAATAGAATAAGCATACAGGAAATTTCTAACGACGAATGCTGTAGCCGCTTTGCTTGTTTTGATTCTTCCTTGTCTTGGTGTTTGGTTTTACCACATTAATTGCTTCTTGGTTTCTATTGATTGTTCTGCTTCTGTTTTTTTTGTCGATTGTACTAAGTTACGACTACGAGATCGGTTTGTTGAGTTAAGGAAGGGGGGTAGTTTGGTAGTTTTTTCTGCGAAATTTTTGCTTAGTCCTTGCGGTTCTAGGATATCGTCTTCGGGGAGATTTTCACAGATTTACGGTTTTACCTGTTTTACGATAGCAGTAGGGCAGAAAAACGTGGCAATCAGGGGGATCTAACCTGGTATGAACCCAAGCTTCAATCCAGCCCACGCTTCGCAAACGGTAGACGAGTCCCTGGCGACACGGTTGGATCCGGTATTCCAGCGATTTCAGTTCGGAGGAAACTACACCACAGTAGAGTATCCTGCAGATAGCAGTGCAGCATCACTTTTTAACAGCCTCAGCAGAAAGCTGAACCACCTTTTCAAAATGTCAGACGACGAAACGCCAAACATCACTCACAACGCCGAGAAATCATGGAGCGAAAGCAGCATCACGCGTAGAGCTTCGAAGATTACTATGCGGAGATACACGGCCTAACATTCCGCCTACGCAGAAAGATGCCTGAATTGGTGATGATAAAGATAATGAAGTCCAACGTTAAGCCCAGTCTGGCAACACTGATCTTCGCCACCAAAGTAGAAAGCGTTGGCGAGTTCAAGGCTGAATGTAAGAGGGCAAAAAAGCTGTTGAGAGAAAGTAGAAGCAGGCCGAAACACGTAAGCGAGATCGGACAGGAAGGTGAAAATAGCGACGGATTTCACCGCGAAGCAGTGGAAGCTCTAGCGCCGCGGCACAGTCTAAGGAGCGACAGGCAATGCGGAAACGGCGGGGCTGTGAAATACGACAAAAGATGGGTTAGCACTGGCAATACAAGTCAGCATCCGAACGAGCGGCACCACATGCAACCAGCAACGTCACGTGCAGGCCACCCAAAACAAGAGGCAACAGCAGCAATAGTAACACCCCAGCACCATACCACCACACCAGCACCAGCGATCGATGATATGTTATATGTGCGGTATGCCGGGAGATTATTTCCTAAGAAATCCAGCGGAAGGCACCAGAGAAAATCGATGCAGGTGTCCCTTCCACATCATGGTCTGTTTCGTATGCGGCAAGAATGAGAGCTACTGCGTTTCACCCGCATCGGAAAACACCAGGCTGGCGAGGCAAGCCGGGAACCCCTGCCAGACGAGACATCACCCGGAACAGCAACAACAACAATAGCAACAACAACAATAGCAACAACAACATCAATAGCAGCGACAGCAACAGCAACATCAACAACAACAATAGCAACAACAACATCGACAGCAACAACAACAACAGCAATGGCGACAACAACGCCAACAGTAGCAACGACAACATCAACAATACCAACAAGAACAACACCAACCACAGCAGTGACAATATTAACGCGGGCAGCAACAGGCGCAACAATAACACCAGCAACGGGTCAAGACATCCCCGAGTGCAGAAGTTTAGCACAGAGGATCGCGGACTACCAGCAGAAGCGACACGAGATATTTAGCGCAGAAATTTATAGAAGACGAGCGCTCCGTAGAAGACATAGAAAGATTCTGATCTTACGCCAAAGGAGGAAGTCATACAGGAGGTTTCAGCAAAAGGAGATCTCAGCGATTGTCTCCCTAGAGCACGATGACAGGATGTTTGCTCGGACCAAGGTCGACAACACCGAAGTAACCGCTCTTCTGGACACAGGAGCCAGCGTGAGTTGTTGTGGGGCCGGAGCAACGAGATTCCTTGAGAATCGAAGACATCGAGTCATTAAGCTACGGAATCAACATGTCAAAACAGCAGACGGAAAGAAGACGTCATTAACGGGACTCATCACCTTACCCGTCGAGTGGGAGGGCGAAACTAGGAGTATCGAGTTCTACATAGTGCCAGATTTGCAGCACCAATTTTATTTCGGCATAGACTTCTGGAAGGTTTTTGGTTTATCTGTCGCCTCGAGGACAGGCACCACCCCGAATGATCCAAGTCGAAGCCAGGCTGTAGACTCTGTAAGCCAAGCGCACGGTAAACCGGCAGGGTATTTGAATTCACCTCACCAGTTGACTGAGACGCAGCAAAGCTTCCTCAACCAAGTCATCGCAACCTTTCCATCGTTCGAGGAGCTTGGGCTCGGTAAAACCCACGTAGAACAACATGTAATCACCGTTACTGAAGACAACCCACCCGTGAAGCAGCGACATTATCCCATTTCACCAGCAATACACCAGGTAGTCTACCGTGAGCTGGACCGGATGCTAGCGATGGGAGTAATCGAAGAGAGCAATAGTAGCTGGAGCTCCCCAATGACTCTAGTTCGGAAGGGTGACAAAAACCGCTTATGCCTAGATGCGCGAAAGGTGAACGAACGGACGATCAAAGACGCCTACCCCCTACCACACATGGAAGGCTTGCTCAGTCGACTGCAAGACACCCGTTACATTTCAGCAATTGACCTCAAGGATGCTTTCTGGCAGATCCCGTTGGAGGAGAAATCAAGAGAGAAAACAGCGTTTACAGTACCAGGGAGGCCGCTATACCAGTTCAAGGTGATGCCATTCGGCTTGTGCAACGCAGCGCAGCGCATGTGCCGGCTGATGGATAAGGTTATACCAGGCTGCCTCCGGGAAAACGTCTTTGTGTACCTGGACGACCTGTTGGTCTGCTCACCCGACTTCAACCACCACCTCTTGTACCTAGCCATGGTAGGCAAAAGCCTAAAAGATGCTAACCTCACGATCAACGTTAGCAAGAGCAGATTTTGTTATCAAGAAGTGAAATACCTCGGCTTCATAGTGAGCAACGGGCAGCTAAAACAGATCCTGCCAAGGTAGAGGCCATGACCGACTTCGCCGTGCCGAAAACTCCAAAGCAGCTCCGAAGGTTCATTGGCATGACGAGCTGGTATCGCCGTTTCATTCCCAACTACGCGACAATAGCAGGACCCCTACATGACTGTCTTACAAAAGAACGAGTGAAAAGCTTCGCCTTGTCAGAAAAAGCCCTAGAAGCGTTCGATCAACTAAAGGAAAGTCTCGTCACAGCGCCAGTCTTGGTTACGCCGGACTTCACAAAACACTTCTACGTACAATGCGATGCGCCAAGAGAGGGCGTGGGAGGAGTTCTGGCTCAAAGAGACAACGAAGGGAACGAAAGGCCTGTTGCATACGTGTGAGCAAAACTGAATAGAGCACAAAAAAATTACACGGTGACAGAGCTAGAATGCCTAGCAGCCAAACTATGCGTCGAGAGATTCCGGCCGTATATCGAGGGACTTCCCTTCACCATTATTACTGACCACGCTAGCCTGAAATGGCTCATGTCGCATAAGGACCTGTCAGGTAGATTGGCGAGGTGGAGCCTCAAACTGCAAGCATTTGACTTCACGGTCCAACACAGGAAAGGCAGTCAGAACGTTGTGCCAGACGTATTGTCACGAATGGATTTAAGCGAGATAGTAGGAAGTAATGACCGGTTACTTGACATCGACCTAGACACTCCGCACTTCGCCTCTGAAGAGTATGACCAGTTGAAACGTGCGATAATAGAAAATGGAGAAAAACTCCCAGACGTCTGCGTGTCCGACGGGCTAGTCTATAAAAAAACCTGTTTCAGCACGGGTGACGAAATCGAAGATGACAATGCGTGGAAGTTGTGGGTGCCCAAAGAACTGCGACCGCGATTAGTAGCGGCAGCGCATACGTCGCCATCGGCAGGACATGGAGGGATACACAAGACCATGCAGCGTCTGAGAGAAAGGTATTACTGGCCTAGCATGGCAATCGAAGTGAAAGACCTGGTGCGGAGCTGTGAGGTGTGCTGCTGCAGCAAGACTGGTAGAACGCAAAGGCCCCCGATGGGTAGGCAACAAGTCACGGAAAGACCGTTCCAGCGCATCTACATCGACTTCATGGGACCGTATCCGAGAACAAGAAACGGCAACACTTGCATATTCGTCTGCCTGGATCACTTTTCCAAGTTCGTACTGTTAAAGCCAATGAAGAAAGCTAGTGCTGTGGGAGTGATCAGGTACTTGGAGCAAGACGTGTTCCACGTGTTTGGAGTGCCAGAAATGGTACATTCTGATAATGGCAAACAGTTTGTTTCAGGAGCTTTTCAGGAATTTCTGCAGAAATATGATGTGCAACACATCAGGACAGCTTTCTATGCACCACAAGCAAATGCAGCTGAACGAGTCAATAGGTCCGTGCTGCAAATAATACGATCGTATGTCGCAGAAGACCAAAAGACGTGGGACATTCACCTTACCAACGTCGCTTTTTCGCTACGTAGCGCAGTGCATAGTGCCATAGGTATGACACCCTTCTATGCACTATTCGGGCTGAACATGATGCAGCACGGGTACTCATACAAGGTAGTGCGGAAGTTAGAGGGAGTCCGAGGCAGTGATGTCAATATTAGTTTTATACCTGAAAAGTTAGGCCTCGTAAGGGAAGCCATCTCCCAAAGACTGACGTAGGCTTACGAAAGAAACCGACGAACCTACGACATGCGAAGCAAGCCAGTCCAGTTTAAAGTAGAACAGGTAGTACACCGGAAGAATTTTAGGCTCAGCAACATGGCGGAAGGGTACAATGCAAAGTTAGCACCAAGGAACGTTAGATGCGTAGTCCAGAAGGCGATAGGGAGCTCCCTGTATGAGCTCAGTACCGAGATAGGACGGAAACTAGGAGTGTATCACGCAAAGGATATTTTTTCTAGCTGAGATCCCCTGTGGGGACACCGAATTTGCCCGGCTAATTCAGTCGGTAGAGCATGAGACTATTAAACTCAGGGCGTTGGTCGAAGCCACACGTTGGTCCTTAGTAGTCGGTCGGGGAGGAGTATAGTCGGTCTGTCCGCGGACTATTTGACGTACACATTCCATATCGCAGGCGATATCGATGGGTCCGAGCTGTAACGGCCGCGAATAAACCTCGGGTAGGGTGTCTGTCGGTCTGTATCAACCGCAAGCAGCGGAATAACGGCTGCCGTTAGACAAAATCATGCGATTTTGTGCTACTGCTTATAAATCAAGTGATCTTGCGGGATATGTTTGTTTTATTCTTTTCTGTTTTCCTTGTTTATAAGTACAGGCAAAATCGTATGATTTTGCGGTACTCCTTTTTTTTCCTTTTGCTCTTGCAAGCCTATGCTTGCCTATGCAAGAAATCGTATGATTTTGCGGTATTTTTGCTTGCTTTTGCAAGTACAGGCAGAATCGTATGATTTTGCGGTACACTTTTTTTTCCTTTGCTTTTGCAAGCATAGGCAAAAATCGTATGATTTTGCGGGATCTTTGCATGCTTTTGTGAGAGTAGCGGCAAGCCGCTATAGAGAGAGCAACAGGAAGAAGAAGAGGGAAATTGAGTAAGAACGAGAAGTTTGTCTGCTTTTTAAATTGAAGATAGAGGGGAGAACAACTTGGGATCTGATGGAGTGCGGACGTATCCGCGAGTTGTGTCTTCAGTTTTATTAAATAAAAAAAAAAAAAAAAGACCGGTTAATAGCCATAAAAGTTGTGAACTTGTCACCGATTGATAATTAATTCAATGATTTCTTTTGCCTGAATATAAAAAAAAGGAGAAACAGAAAGAAAGAATATAAAGTTAAACAAGAAGCAAAAAGTTTTTCTACCAAGTGAATAAGGTAGAAAATTGTTGATAAAAGAGGGCATTTATGAACAAATAGCCGTGTTTTTGTTGTTGTTAATTTTCTGAAATTCTTACCAAAATAAAAGTTCAACGGCAAACATTAAGTGTCAAAAAGAAAAGTTGAAAAAAATGTCGCATCAATTAGCTGCGAAAGATTGACAAAAAAAAGGGAGATTTCACATTGTACAAAATCTCAGGAAATTCCCAGGCGTCAATGAGACAGTTTGTCATTTGAAGAAAAAATACCTTTTCATATAAAAAGACTGCCAAAGCAAAAAAAAAAAAGTCGTGCATAAATTTCCTAAACATCATTAGTACATAAATATCTTAAACATATTACTGCTAAAATGTCTTAACCATTATTATGGGAAACTTGGAGTATTTTCGTTGGTTGACATCATTACGTGTTAAGAGAAAAAAAAATAATAGAAATAAAGAAAAAAAAGGAGCAAAAACAAATCTATGTGTTTACTTCAATCCGCATGGATTGGAAGGAAAAAAAAACTACTTCCCCACTTTGTTAACTTGTGAACCACGTACCCACCCGTGCACCCACACACGCAACAATGGAAGCTAAAGTTTGATCCAGGTGAAGAAGTTTCGTAGAAGGAGGGGAAATTGCCGAAGGAGACAGCCACAACATCGCGATTGGATTATATTGTAAGTTGTTTTAGTTTGTTTACTTTCCTTTTTTTTTTTGTTTTTGTGTCCCCGATGCGTGGCTAAGCGTTACAGCTGCCACCGCTGTAGCTGGGAGAAAAAAGGGGTGTGCATATGTAGGGCTGACGCCAGACGGTTACAGACTGACTTACGGCGGACAGACGGACGTTAGATAGCTGACGGGACCTTTTCGTTTTTTTTTATTCTTTGTCAGGAAAATATATATACTCTACCGGCAACAAAAGTAGCTAGTTCCGTGACAAAATGTTTACCACAAATATTAGATGGGCAGACAGAATAGACGAGCCGGTAGACGTGCTTAAGTGCATTTCCGTTTTTGAAACCTGCTCCCGCGGGTTATAAAAGTACCGAAAACAAATTGTATTTTGGTAGGCGTGTTCGTCCATAGAGAGTACGTTTACATTTTTGTACATTTATCTTTTGTAGGTAACGAGTAACCATCAATAAACTCAATTTTTTTCTTCTTTTAGAAAATAGACTTGATTTCACTTCACGTCGTATCGTAAGCGCATCTTTCAACGGGTTAGATCCATTTCGACACCAACTTGTTTATAAGAACTTTCAATGTTTCTGTCAAATTTGAAGTAAATAACTACAGCCACAAGACTTTTTGCAGTCTAACAGGGTTCTGCTAAATATTCGGAGATAAAATATTGTTCGAGTCGGAAGCCGTTTCCATTCCCATACCATCCCATACAACAATCATTTTCAAATTTCATAACATAATCAAATTTCAAAAAAATTATTAACAATAATTCCTATAAGCAGGATTTAAGTTTGTTTAGCTTATTTGAAAGGTATTCTCATACAGATTCGTGAGGTATCCAAAAAAAATATTCTACGTTTCTAACATGCACGGAGTGAACTTTCCGAATCCAACAATATCTTATTTCTGAGCATTTCACGAGTCCGTTTGCCAAGGTGTTTACGAAGCTCACTTAAGGAAAATGGGTAGATGTCTTTGTTAGTCACATATGAATTTATCTTTACACGCTTTTTTGTGGTAACCCTTTTTCTGGGATATATTGGAGTCATCTTTCTGCTGAATTCACATTTTACTCTCGGGTATAGTGAGTACACCCTTTACCAAGCTAAGTCTCCGCATGCCCTATGGTGGGTCAATCGTTCATTATTGTATATACCGGCTACTATTGGATTAATCTTGCATTAAGCATTTATTGATATAAATGTTGCATTAATCGCTTACCAGAATGTATATAACCATTACTAGATTTATCATTTACTGATGATTGGACGAACTATGCCTTCTGCAATGACTGCAGTTATGCTTTTACTGGGCTATATACTGGATTCACTTCTTACTGAAATAAATAAATACCAAATAGTCCATGGCTTACCCAAGCTTTACTCCATTAAGACATCGGAAATAATTTTTTCTGCCAAAATAAACATTTTTTCGATCTAACAGCCAGTTTCAACAGCACGATCTCTCTATTTTATTCTACGCCAACAACTCCTCACATCTTCGTATCTTTCACTTTGAACATTTCAGCTCTCATCTCGGCCACAACTTTTAAATTTTCTTATACCAATGCAATGAATGTTAGAATTAATGATGACATGATTGGACAATGCTTTACATGCAGCCAAGTCATTTCTAACTTCTGGTGGTAAAGAAAAGGATTTAAAATTTCTGAATTCCTAAAAGTGTGGAACGCAAACAACATTTCGTTTACATGTTTTTCAACATTCAGTTGGACACAATATATACACAATAGAATATGCAACATTTATAGGTTTTTTTTTATAAAGGGATTTTCAATTAATTGCGTCAGTTTTGAAAGTTTTATCGTTGACGACTCGAAGGCTTCAACATTAACGAATAATTTGTCTAATCTTATCTACAATAACTGCTCCAGCATGGGCACAATACAATATTCCTTTATTGGTCATCTAAAATAAATCAGGCAGAGATTAAATGCAGGGATTAAACAGCCTACTGGGAGAGATCTAGTTTTTTATCAAAGATATTACCGATCAAAACCTTTCGTTGTTCAATTTGATGGGATCATTTCTATAACCAATGAAATTCTATTTACATTTGCTTGTCCGCCCGCTTTTCTTAACATCTCAATAGCGGCCCAGAGTATATTGGGCATGTGTGAATGTGTATGTATGTAACATCCAAAAAGGTTTAAATTGGACCGACCTTTCGTTACATCGACCATTTTCGAGTCATGGATGGATTTAAGTTTGCTTGTTTATTCGTCTGACGTGTTCTGTCCCTGTATTTTTGTGCTCAACGTATAGTGCGCGAATCTTTGACATACTCTGACTAAATTCAGCAACTAATATAGCAACGTCTTTTGGTCAAAGGGTGGATCCTTTCGAAAATGAACTGGTTTGCACATCCCCCGGTAGCGTCTTCTTTTCAAAAACTTGTTAGATGAACAGTCATTTCTTATAGTAACAGTCAATAGGTAACAGCGTACTAAATTTGATGCGAAAAGTTTGGCACGAGAGGGCCAATTTTTGCACTCCCTTCGATAGTTTTTCCTACGAAAAGTTCATAAGTGGAAAAAGCTCCAAATTTTTATTGTCTTCAGAGTGACACATGTTTCCCCTAATACATGTTTGAGAAAAAATTACCTGTATCAAATTTACAACAGATATTTTCACTCTTCTCGAGTTCTGATCAAATCTTCGTATGAGAGATTAGGATAAAATGTTTAACCTCTTAGAGTAGAAATTGGTTCATAGTAGCAATTTGACAGAAATATTAGTTCTTCGAAATTTGGTCCAAGTAGACCCCACGTCATACAAAGTTTTTTTCTTATTTTATATACTTTCTTTTTTATGATACTAGTTTTTTGCTTACTGTTCCTACATCACTTCTGGTAGGAGGGTATATTAAGTTTGTGCGGATGTGTACAACACCCGGAAGAACTTGGGATATATCCACTTTCTGTTACACGAATATATTCAGAATTCCTTATTGCATCGATAGAAGCTTGTCTATCTAGCTGTACGTCTATCTATGTGAACTTTTGCTCGCCCTTTGACGAAAATTGCTACAAGCCCTGTTTTGGAAAGTCGATATATTGTAGGATGGTGTGGAATATTTAACGATGAGCTATGCCACACTATTGTCATAAAGTTTAAGGCTGTTTAATGGTGAAGCGTTCAAATATTTATGTTTAATATTTGTTTACGGGAAGATTCCCTATGAATCCTTCCCAAAGTGTTAATGAATGTAGTTTAGCAGTTTAGCCCTATGCTGCTCGGCTGCAGTACGCCAAGTCTATCCGTCTTTTATAATGCCAAAGTGTCTCGGCATAAGACGGTCACTAATCTTAATGGTTCAGGCGGATTGAACGCCTTGCGTTCTTATCGAGTAAAACGCTTGGTTGAGTTGCTTTATGAGAACTCTGATGAGAACTGATTTTTTTTATTTTCTTACGCACTATTTATACTAAATTTTTACACTAAACTATTCTTATCTTATTCTAAACAGGATTGTAATTGCTTACTAAATTATCCTAGATTATTCTTATATAAACAGAATTATCACTGTTTACATGCGAAGTGAAGTGTGACATTTTATTTTATCAAAAGGGTTATGCTGAAGTGGCATAATTTTGTCACACTTCAAGTGGATGCATACGATAGTATGCGATCACACTACACCCTTACCGTTTTAGGGAGAAAATTGTTAACGTTAACAATTTTCTGTTATGAAAGAGGATTTTAGACGGTAATTTTTTTTTTTTTTTGATTCATTTAAGTAAATCCTTAAGTGTTTAGTGATAGCTTTGTATGCCTAGTTTTTAATTATATTTGGTTTGTAGTTCTAAATTTTTAATAGTTTTGTATTTTTAGGCTTAACTAGGTTTGGTTTGTAATTGTTTATTTCTTAAATTTAGTTTACATTTATTGTATTGTATCTCTTAATTAAATTTTTATGTACAGTTTTTGGTTTATCTTTAATTTGCATTGTGACATTAGGTTCTTCTATATCCATTACTTCGTATGGTCCTTCATGGGGCTTATCTAATCTTTTCCTGTTGTGTTTCTTTAATAGGATTTGATCTCCTATGTTTATATCGATTGGATTAGTGTAATTTTCTTTTGATAGTTGTGTTATTGCTGCTTTTGCTTTTTCTAAAAATCTTTTAGCCTTTTCTAAAGAATATTTTTATTTTGTTTTTAGCTCATTTATGGGTTGTATGTAGGATTTGAATTTAATATTGTTTCGTTGGGCATGTATGGCAATTTTCCGTATATCAATTCAAAAGGTGTATATTGTGTTTCTACGTGAGGGGTAGTGTTATATGCGAAAGTGTAGTATGGTATTCATTTATCCCAATCATTGTTTGTTGCAAAGGCTAGAAAGTATTCGTTAAGAACTCTGTGATTTCTTTCAATTGTACCTAAGGTTTCGTGGTGGTAGGGGGTTGAAAACTTTTGCTCGATATCTAGTAATAGACAAATTTCTTTTATTAGTTCATTGTTGAATTCTGTTCCTCTGTCAGATTTTAATGTTTTAAATTGGCCGTAATTGAGTATTACCTCTTCTGTTAAAATTTTGGCAATTGATTTTGCGCTTTTATCTACAATAGGATGTGCGGTTATATATTTTGTTTGTTCGCATTGTATTGTTAATATGTATCGGAAATTATTGGAAGGTTTTATTGGTCCTACTGTATCTATACTTAATGTTTCAAAAGATGTGGACGGTGTATCTGTTATTGTGAGAGGTTCTTTTGTATGTTTTGTTTGTTTGCTTGTTTGGCAAATGTGGCATTGTTTTATATAATTTTTTATCATCTTGAACATATTGCGCCAGATGTATTTTTGGCTTAATTTTTGGAATGTTTTTCTTACTCCGAAATGTCCTGAGTGTGGGCAAGTGTGGTATTCTACTATTAATTTGCACTTTTCTTCATCATCATATATTGTTTCTCTTTCTTTGTATAATAGTATATTTATGTGGTTTCTTTTAATATTGTTGAATTTTTCCTTTAATATCTCTTTGGATATGTATTTAAATATATCATCTTGTAGACTTAACGCATAGTCTAAGAAATTTAACTTGTTTAGTTTTGATGTCAATTTTTCCAAGAGCGCATCGAAATGGTCTGGATATTCATTGCATCTCACACGTGTGCAGTTTAATTCTTTCACATTTTCAATTACCATATCTTTTATACCGCTTTCGAATTTGAATTCTAATTTTCTTGTGTTCTTGATATCATTTATTGACGTGCATTCCCACATATTTAGTTGTTCATTTGAGTTTTCTTTTGCCGATTTGCTTCTGGTTATTACTAGTGTCATTTTTATCCGTTCTTGATCTTTTTCTCTGGATATTGGAATCATC
This sequence comes from Glossina fuscipes, assembly GCF_014805625.2. Taxonomy (NCBI): domain Eukaryota; kingdom Metazoa; phylum Arthropoda; class Insecta; order Diptera; family Glossinidae; genus Glossina; species Glossina fuscipes. The sequence continues at coordinate 135,926 of NW_023998441.1, forward strand.
TCTTTTAATATATCAGAATTTATATTTATCCTTGATAAGGCGTCAGCGTTAGTGTTGCTTGAACCTTTTTTATAAATTATGTTGAAATCGTAGTCCGATAATTGTATTCTTATTCTGGTTAATTTTGAGGTGGGGTTTTTGTGAGAGAATAGTGCTACTAATGGTCTGTGATCAGTTATCACTGTAAATTTTTGGTGTTTTGTATAATTTGGTAGGTATGGATTGGTTCGGTGTTGATATGTAGATGTTGTATTGTGATTTCTTTATCTAGTGTATTTAGTATTTTAATGTGTTTTTGTCCGTTTTTTGGTATTATTGAATTGGCTAAAAATATTCCTTTTTCTATTTCTCTATTTAATACTAAAGCGTCGCTGTCTATTTTGATATCTATGGGGACTATATTTTCGCATCTTGGGGGGAGAAGTATGTTGTTTTTATTAAGTATTTCATCGTATATGGGGAGTTGAAATTGGTCGTCGTGTGTATTAACTGTGAGAGAGAAATTTTCATAATTTATATTGCAAGCATATTTGTGTAAGAAATCTCTTCCTATGATTCTATCGGTTTTTGTGGGAGAATAGTGCTACTAATGGTCTGTGATCAGGTATCACTGTGAATTTTTTGCCGAATAAGTAGGGTCTGAAATGTGTTATTCCAAAATGGATTGCGAGTAGTTCTTTTTCTATGATCGGTTTGTTTTTTTTTGTGTTTGTTTAGAGATTTGCTTGCGTAGTTTGAGTTTGGCAACTCTGCGCGTGTCTTGTAGTCGCGTTTTTATTCTGTCAACAAATATATCAATTTTTTTAGTTGTATTACTTAACTTTTTGCTTTATTCGTGTTTAAATTTAAAAATTCTCTAAAAGAATAAAGTTTGAATTTATTGTATATGAATTTATTAACCATTTATGTGAAAAAATCATTTTGGTTTATTGTAAGCAACAATTGAGCTCTTGGTAAAAGTCTCTCTTTTTGCCTTTTAATCTGTGTTTACAGTTTCCGTTAGTTTTCGCTCTATATTTACAGTGGGCAGGGAAGTGAGAAATTTGCTTTAATTTTCCTGAAAATTTGTGCCGTGGAAAAATTATTTTTTTTTGTTTTTCTTTTTCGTTTTTTTTTCCTTCTTAAGCTACTTTTTTTGTTTTCAATGGACATGGATTGTTTATTTACTCCATGTCGTGCGAAAACTGGCCTTGAATCTGAACGATTCATTTCTTGCTGGTTGTGTGATCGTTTTGGACATGCAAAGTGTGCTGGTATTACCGGCCGTGCTGCTGATGCAGTCCTTGACCCTTCTAAAGGTTTACGATGGTCATGTCCTGACTGTAGAAAGCGGGATATTGATTTCTACAAGCTCTTCACGGAGACGAGAAATTGTTTCTCAGATTTGAGCAAAAATCTCGGCTCTTTGTGGGAGAAGTTTGAATTAATCAAGACTAGGTTTGATGAATGTCGGTATATTGCGCAGTCATCTTCCTCTCCAGCTAACATAGTCTCAACGCGTAGCGTAGCGTGTGGTTCGTCACCTCCTAAGTCCGTTTCGTTGGTGCAAGTTAGCGATTCCCTAAAGGCTACAAATAATGTTAGTGTTTCTGCTACGGCTGAGTCGGTTGGTAACATAGATTTTACAAATAGTCCGAGAAGTCCTTCTGGCTTGAGCTATGCTGAAGTGGCAAGGGTATCTCCTCCCATAGATGTCACTCAATCTTCTCAGGCGTCATCGCCCAAAACTAATAAGGGTAATAGTAAATCGTCTTCTCCTCCTCGCTGTTCGGGTGTAAATGCTGGTCGCCAAACTGAGCAAGCTGCTCGTGCAAGTGTGGTTACCCCCTCTATATTTTCCCCAACTCATAACTCCCCATCCGTTAACCCTGCTGCTCCCAGTACTGATGACATATGCTTGAAGGCAGTTCCTCCTAGAAAGGCCATATTTGTGTCAAGACTGGCACCAGATACATCTGTTGAAAACATAAGGGGTTATCTGGCTGCGAAAGCCCCTTCTGTCAATTTAAAGCGAGTTAGTATATTCAAACTGGGTCCTTCTCAATCTAGAGCTATCTCATCTTTTAAAATTCTAGTTCCGACCGAAAATATGGATTTGATTTTAAATAAAACTTTGTGGCCGGTTGGATCATTAATTAAGGAATTTATCCCTCGGGACCGACCCCGTAATGCGAATGCATTAGCTCTTTCCCCTTCAAAAAACTAAATACTTCTTCAGCCTCATTTTCTCTCATTTATCAAAATGTTAGGGGCCTAAACTCAAAAATTCGTTCTACCTTCCTAAATTCAGTGAGTACGGAGTTTTTCTGTCTGGTCTTCACTGAAACATGGCTGAAGCCAGTTCTACATTCGTCGGAACTTTTCCATAATTCGTTTCAAGTTTTCAGAAACAATCGTTTGTATCGCAATGGTGGTGGTGTTTTAATTGCTATTTCTACGGCACTCCCCACCTATTCGTTTGAATTTCCAACTACTCCCGATGTTGAATTTATCGCCATTCGAGTGAAATTTCCTAACAAACACTTATATGTGACCTGCTCCTATATTCCCCCAAATTCGGATATCTCTGTATATAAGAAACAGGCCGCCCTCATTTGTGAAGTGGCCAAGCAATCTAAATCTACCGATATAGTCCTTGCGTTGGGTGACTTCAACTTGCCTCAAGTCAATTGGTTTTACAGTGATAGTTCTGGCTGTTTGATTGCTTCCTCAACATCTGATAAAGCCGTTGTGTTCTTCAATGAATTATTTGATAATAATTTAGTTCAATACAATGGTACCCCTAATTGTAATGGGAGATTTCTTGATCTCTGCTTTGCAAATTTTCCTGAGGTTTGCGTTAATCGTTGTCTTCCGTTTAGTTTACCTGAGGATCCATATCATCCAGCATTGGGTGTTTCCTTTCATTACAAGTATGTTGGTTCGTTGAACCTCTATAACGTTCCAAATTCAAATTGTTCATATCAACGTTATGATTTCCATAAAATCAATGTTTCCATACTAAAATCTCATCTTTCTCATTTTGTGCTCGATTTCTCAGAGGGAAGCATTGATAGTTTACTGTCGTCGTTCTACAATGTATTAAATCAAGCTATTTCTGCATCCGTTCCGATCAAGCAGTCCCGTCCTTGAAGTAAGGATCCCCCGTGGTTTAATAAGACAATTAAATACTACAAGAATAGGAAAAACAAGTTGTTCAAAAAATTTTCGAAAAGTGGTTCTTCTTTCGACTATTTCGCTTACTCTGTTGCAAGGCATAAATTTAATTCCCTCAACCGCCAATACTACTGCAGATACCTTCAGTTTGTTAAATCCTCCTTGTTTGCTAACCCTAAATACTTTTTTAAGTTAATACTTTGTTAAGTTAAGTTAATTCCAAAAGAAAAATCTCCATAAACCCGTCGTTTGTGTCTTTTAATGGCTCCGAGTCCTCGGATGATTTTGAATCCTCAAATCTCTTTGCGGAATACTTCCGACAGAACTTTTCAACTGCCAATTTTGATTTATCGGAAAATTATCCATATTCGATTTCTAATTCGGTTTCAATTCCTAACTTTGTTATATCGGAAAATGACGTTTTTGAAGGATTGAACTCTCTGAAATATAATTGTTCGCCTGGACCCGATGGCATCCCCTCATGTGTACTTATATCTTGTGCTGGCGAGCTTTGTGATGTTATCTCAAAGATTTTTAATAAGTCTTTGAATTTAGGTGTTTTCCCTTTGTGTTGGAAGACTTCTTTCCTTATTCCTATTCACAAAAGTGGTAGTAGGCAACTTGTAGAGAACTACAGAGGCATCGCCAAGTTGAGTGCCTTGCCTAAACTGTTCGAGCGAATTGTGGCTCAGCATATAGCCTTTTCCATGAAATTGTATATTTCTCCTTTCCAGCATGGTTTTCGAAAGGAAAGATCTACGGTGACCAATCTGTTGGAGTTTACTTCTCATGTTTTCAAGGCTTTTTCTAGTGGTTCTCGCACTGATGTCATTTACACTGACTTTAGCAAGGCGTTTGATATGGTTAATCATAGACTTCTTAGATTTAAAATCCAGACCTCTGGCTTTCCTCTCTTCTCAGTTGAATGGTTAAGCTCTTATCTGTATGGTAGATCATTCAGGGTTTTGTTTAACCTCATTACCTCGGATGAATTTCCCGTGACGTCTGGCGTACCTCAAGGTAGCCACTTGGACCTATTTTATTTAATCTTTACATCAATGATTTGCCCTCCGTGATTAAATTCAGTAAGATTTTAATGTATGCTGATGATGTGAAACTGTTTACTTCTTTTTCCGTAGAATCGCAATCACATCATCTTCAAAGTGATTTGAACAATTTGGTTGTATGGTGCTCCCTCAATCTTCTGAAGCTAAATCTAAATAAATGTAAGAAGCTTTCTTTCTTAAGAAGGAAGTCGTTTAGTACCCAATACTTCATTGATTCGCACAGGTTGGAAGACGTCGATTCGTTCATTGATTTAGGCGTTCTATTCGATTATAGGTTACGTTTCAATTTGCATATTGAGTCCTCGTTAAGCAAAGCTAGGTCCGCTCTTGGTTTTATAAAGAGGTGGTCCAAAGAGCTTGATGATCCTCATATTACTAAAAGGCTTTACACGTGTTTGGTTAGACCTATTCTTGAGTATGCCTCTGTTGTGTGGTCTCCTTCATATAGATGCTACGTTGGTTCAATTGAATCTATTCAAAAGCAATTCTTGCTGTTTGCACTTAGGAATTTGGGTTGGGACCCGATTTCCCCTCTTCCACCCTATGAAAATAGGTTGCTTCTGTTATCCTTACCGTCACTCGAGAAACGTAGATTTGTTCTTGGGGTTTCCTTCCTAATCAAATTAATAAATGGTGCAATTGATTCGCCCGCATTACTTCGTGAGATTTGCTTTAATGTCCCTAACCGCTTCTCTAGGTACTTTATGTTGATAAAGCTTAGTCAATGCAAATATAACTTTGAACTGTTTAACCCGCTTAGAGTTGTTTGCAAGAACCTAAATGATGTCTATCATCTATTCTCATTAACGGACTCTTTAAAGTCCATTAAAGCAATATTGCTCAACAAGCGCGATTTACCTATGTCGTACTTAAACTGATTTAACCTTAGATTTTGTCATTATGAGTCGAAAATTAATTTGTTGTTAACAATTATCGGTTGCCAAGCTTATGCATGTTTGCGATGGCTTAGGGGTTCACTTGCAATTTGGTCCTGTATCGGTTGTGGGCGTAGCTCTATGCTAATTGTGTACATGCTTTTTTTTTCCTCCTTATTTGTTTTATTGTACTTATACTAAGTTTTATTATTAAATAATTTTAAGATTTACTTAAGAGTCAATTGAACTCGACTGCCACTTTGTTTTAGTTGAGTTTCTTGTATAAGTGGAATAAATAAATAAATAAATAGTATGCGATGGGTAAGTCTTGACCTATTTCTCCTTGTGATAGTACTGCTCCTAAGGCGCAGTTTGATGCATCAGTTGTTAAAATGAAGGATTTATCGAAATTTGGATATTGTAATATGGGCGGGGATATTAGTTTGTTTTTGAGTTCTATGAATGCCTGATTACATTGGTTTGTCCAGTCGAAGTCTTTTCCTTTTTTCAGGAGATCGTTTAGTGGTTGTGCTATGTTGGCAAAGTCTTTTGTAAATTTTCTGTAATAGTTGCAAAATGTTACAAATCTTCTTACTTCGTCAGTGTTTTTGGGTTGGGGGTAGCTTTTTATTGTTTCGTGCTTAGCGGGATCTGGTTTTATGCCTTCGGGTGTTATTATGTGTCCTAGATAGGTTACTTCTGGTTGTAGGAAGTTGCATTTGGATGGATTCAGTTTTAGATTATATTTGTTAAGTCGTTCTAGTACTTTCGTTAAATTTCTGTTGTGATGTTCGAAACTACATCCGTGTATTATTATGTCGTCTACGTATAAAAATGCTTCGGTGTCTAGTCCTGATAAAGCTATGGTTAACATTCTTTGAAAACTGTTGGACGAAATTTTTAGTCCAAATGGAAGTCTCGTGTACAGATAGTGTCCGTTTGGTGTTGAAAAGGCGGTTAAAGGTCGCGAGTTTTTGTTAAGTTTTATTTGATGAAATGAGTTTGTCATGTCCAAAGTGGAGGAATATTTTGCTCGTCCTAGTCTATCTAAGATGTCTTCTAATCTTGTAAGGGGGAATTTGTCGTTTACTATTTTTTCGTTTAGTTTTCTGTAGTCAACTACTAGTCGCCATTTCTTTATGTCTGTCTGATTTTTTTTGGGTAGTAGTAAAAGTGGTGAGTTATAGGGGCTAATTGAGGGTTCTATAATGTTTTGTTGTAGTAATTCTTTTACCTGAGTGCGTATGGTGTCAGTTTGTGTGTGGGGTAATCTATAGTTTTTTATGTATACTGGTGTATTGTCGTTTGTTTGTATGTTTTGTGTATAAAAATTACTTGCTGTGAGTGGTTCGTTTTCTAGGTGAAATACTGTTTGAAAATTTTTAAAAATTTTTATGAGTTCTTATTTTTGAGAGTTGTTGACGGTGTTTAATTTTATAGATTGTAATATTTTTTGGAGTCGTTGTTCATAATATTGGGTGTGTATATTGGTGTTTTGTATAATTTGGTAGGTATGGAGTGGTTCGGTGTTGATATTTAGGTGTTGTATTGTGACTTCTTTATCTAGTGTATTTAATATTTTAATGTGTTTTTGTCCATTTTTTGGTATTATTGAATTGGCTAAAAAGATTCCTTTTTCTATTTCTCTATTTAGTACTAAAGCATCGCTGTCTATTTTGATATCTATGGGGACTATAATTTCGCATCTTGAGGGAAGAAATATGTTGTTTTTATTAAGTATTTCATCGTATATGGGGAGTTGAATTTGGTCGTCGTGTGTATTAACTGTAAGAGAGAAATTTTCGTAATTTATATTGCAAGCATTGATGGTTTAAGTGTTTTGTCCCGAATTCAGGGGCATCATTAAGGAATTCGGGTGAAATCCGTTTCCCTGGTCTTCTATTGCGTGTAAGCGGTGATTTTGGTTGTTGTTTCTTTGAAATCTGGTATTATTTTGATTTCGATATTTGAAATTCCTGTTATTTCTATTAAAATTGTTGTTATTGTTGTTGGTATTGGAATTATTATAATTATTGCTATTAAAATTGTTGTTATTATTATAATTCCTGTTTTGGTTACTATATCTTTGATTGTTTCTATTTGGATTATTATTATGGTATTGCATTGTGTTGTTGTTAGTGTATGAGTTTCTGTTGTCGTTGTAGCGATTGTGTAAATTTTTCTTTTGCTAATTTATTCTCATTACCTGGGAATTTGTTTGGGTCGCACTCTCGTATTGTAGCGCAATATTAATTGCTTCCGAAAAGGTTTTTGGTTGGGCCGCAAAGATAGTGGGTTTAATATAGTCATCGAGACCGTTTTTGAATATGGTTAAGGCGTACGTATCGTTGATACTAGTAATGACGGAGTTTTGTTCGTTAGTGGGGTCGGGACCTGGTTCTTTGATTTGGAGATTATTTAGATCTGCTATTATGTTTAAAATTTTGTCTTTGAAACCTGTGATAGTGCCTTTCTGTGTCGTTTGGTTTAATAGTGAGTGTAGATGTGGTATTGTTTGACTTGATTTAAATTTATTTTCAAATGTGGATTTTAATTCTTGTAGTGTTGTTGGGATCTCATTTGCAAGGGCGGTTTGGACGTTTGAGGCTAGTTTGCTGTAAAAGGTGTATTCTATTAGTTTTGGTTTGGCCTCTTCTTTTAGGGTTCTGTATATTATTTCAACAACTTTTAAAAAGCAGTTGATATCTTTATAATTGCCGTTGAAAGTGGGTATAGATTTGGAAGCTGTTTCTAAGCTAAAATCCATTTTTGGTTGTATTATATTATCTGTTTTGCTGGGGTTTATATCTTCTAGAGGATTTTTGGTTTTTTCAATTTCCAATAGTTCTTTTGCAATTTGATATTTCTTCTTAAAAGTTTCTATTTTATTTATTAGGTCTGGTTGCTCTGGTTTTGTATTAGTTTCTACTATGGTACGGAACTCTGGTTCTATAGTTTTCTAACTTTTCTAGTTTGCTATCGATAGTTTCCTTTTTATATGTTTTGCTTCCTAGCTTCTTAAGGTTGGAAATTATCTTATCTATAAAGATGTTGATTTCATCTATTCTTTCCATTAAAAATATGTATATGTTTTTTTTTGTTTTTTTTTTTTTTGAATTTATGTATTTAAGTTTTCAATATGTGTTTGTATCTTTTGATATTCTTACAATGTATTTAATTAATGATCTTTATTCTAACATTTCTAAAAAAAAATTTTTTTTTTTTTTGAATTGTTCTGTTCATGTTTTAAAGAAAAAATTTTTTTTTGATATATATTTTCTAATTTAGGGTGGGATCATTGTCTGGTCGGCTGGTGTGGGGGTGTGTAGTATGTTGGTAGGATCCGAGCTTCTGCCTCGAAGTTTGACTGTGGTCCTCGGGTGGAATCATTGTGTGTAAAATTTGTTTGGGCGGAATCGAAAATTTTGGCTGCCGTAGTGGAATCGTGTTGGGAAAAACATTTTTTTGGAATAATAAAAAAATTTTTCCTGCCTCAAAAAAAATATTATTATTATTATTATTATTATTAATTTCGCCAGAGAAATAAATTCTAAGACTATACTCTTAAAAGCACTAGCATCTTAAGGCTATCGGCTTTTTATTATTAAAAACTCTACCGCACTTGAGATTCGAACCCACGACCATTGACTTGCTAGTCGAGATTCCTCGCCTTCGGCTACTCAGGCGGATCACAAAAAAAAAAAAAAAAAAAAAAAAAAAAAAAATAAGAGCAGGTTACTGCGTGGTTTGCAGGATCGGTCGCAGGATCGCCATGTAATAAAGTTTAAGGCTATTTAATGGTGAAGCGTTCAAATATTTATGTTTAATATTTGTTTACGGGAAGATTCCCTATGAATCCTTCCCAAAGTGTTAATGAATGTAGTTTAGCAGTTTAGCCCTATGCTGCTCGGCTGCAGTACGCCAAGTCTATCCGTCTTTTATAATGCCAAAGTGTCTCGGCATAAGACGGTCACGTCTTGTGTTCTTAGCGAGTAAAACGCTTGGTTGAGTTGCTTTATGAGAACTCTGATGAGAACTGATTTTCTTTATTTTCTTACGCACCATTTATACTAAATTTTTACACTAAACTATTCTTATCTTATTCTAAACAGGATTGCAATTGCTTACTAAATTGTCCTTATCACACACTAGATTATTCTTATATAAACAGAATTATCACTGTTTACATGCGAAGTGAAGTGTGACATTTTATTTTATCAAAAGGGTTATGCTGAAGTGGCATAATTTTGTCACACTTCAAGTGGATGCATACGATAGTATACGATCACACTACACTATAGTGTTTTTACTTGTTTTAATACGCAAAGTAAAAAGTAAAAAAAAGAAAATCATCATTTGTTCTATTTCGTCATCGTAAATTTCAAGTATACCAGAGACTGAAATGTTTGAATAAAATTATTTATGCATTCGCGCGTTAATGAGATATTCTCTCTTCTCTTGTTTTCCATTCTCTTCTCTTAGATTTCCTCTTCTTTTGTTTTTTCTTCTTTTACATTCTTTTGCCTCATATTCTTTTGTCTTCTTCTCTTCTTCACTCGTCCCTTCTTCTGTGTTCGCTTCTCTTATGTTACCTCTTTTTTGTTTTTTTTTCTGTATTACTGTACTACTGTATAGAATGAAATAGCTTTGCAAATATGATTAGAAAAGACCTAAATGATTAGTTATGTATGTATAATATATTTGTTTTTCTGCTTGATTAAATCTAACGCGACCGCTAGACCAAAAAGGTTATAGACAGTTTTTTATATATACACACATACACATGTGTGAAAAAAAAAAATCAAAAGAAAAATTATATTATTTTTCTCACTGTCTTCTACAGCTCTCTCTTTCTACTTCGCTGTCCGCTTAGTAGCTTATGCAGTAAATGTTTGTCCTGCTTTTTGCCTGCTTGTGTAAATGGCAGCAGCTGTTATTACTGAGTTAAGAGGAATACATTTGTATGACATTATGAACTTGTTATTTTAAACATGTCCTGCTTTCTACAGGACGTCATCCACGCCTTTTATGTGTACATGATATCTTCCTTTCTTTTTCTTTCACCTTTTCCTTCCCATCTTTACATTTCTTATACTAAGACCGAAAGCAAGTACGCTTCACGTCATATGTATGATACAAACAACTTGCCCCATACATAGATACGTATGTTTATTGAAGGACATGATAGTCCTTTGTATGGACATTTACAAATATCCTAGTTAAATTAAATTCACTCATTAGTATTCATATGGTTGGTTGTTGCTGGGATAATATTAAATAATTTAAGAAAAAAAAATCGAAAACATATATGCACATACATGAGACACATCCTGCACATAGAAAAATGTCCTTAAAAATTCATGTCTTTCCTACTTTTGCATGTTATTAAAAATATCTGCACGATGCTATTATAAAATTTTTATACCAGAATATATGGGGTTTAAAAACAATATAATAAAATAAAAGTCTTGCTGTTCTTTGGATTTACTTTGTGCCAAGTTTCAACGATATAAACAATTTCATATGTTTTCTTTTGAATTCGCTATACCTCCCTTTGATTTCATATGTTTTCTATTGAATTCGCTATACCTCTCGTTGATTTCATATATTTCGTGGGACTCAATGGGTGTAAACGTAAAAAGATAAATATACATAAATAGAAAATTTTAGGCATGCCGATCGACGACATATTTGGTTTTTTATTACGATTTTGATTATGCAACTAGGTGGAAAGAGAATTGTGGTGTAAATTGAACGATGTCGTTATAAAGCTTTCTTGTGAAATCTCCTTGAAAAATAATGAAATATATATTTTCTTGTGACAAATTTTCATGTGTTTTTGACAGATAGCGACTGCAAACGAGTGAACAACGGGTTTTAGTGCATTATGACGTATTAAACAGGGTAGTCCATTTGTTTGTTTTTTGGTATTTTAATTAAAAAAATTTATTTTATAAGTGTGGAGGAATTATTGCGAAGGAAAAGTACCCAGTTTCATCAAATAACTAATATCGTAGTGGTCACAATCATCATTAACTAAATGCTTTAAAAAATAATGAGAAAGTAAAAGAGGATGAAAAAACGACCCAATGCAAAGTAAAAATTAAATTTTCGAAATTTTGTTCTCTTTGAGTAAGCTTCGACAATAGTTACAACAACAATGTGGCAATATATATTGGCATGGGTAAAGAGATTATCGAATGGAGAAGAAAACTTTAATCTAACACAATCCACGTGAATAACGCCCTTAATATTTTCAACTTTCTCTGATGCAGTGACTGCTCAGTGACTGCGTGATGAATTTGTTACCGCTTGTGTGTTTATCCTTTGATGTTTCATAACACATGAAGTAAAATACGAACTTTGAGGGAGGAACTTATCAAGTACAGGGTAAATCTATTTACTTATGTACCAAAGGTGCGTTGAAGATATATTTGGAGCAATCAGTATTCTATTCGCAAATAATTAAAAAAAAGTTAGGATGGGACTGCAGATTTCCAACAAATACAAAGTTATGGTGACGATTTAGCAAGAGATCCGGCCGGAAATGCTATGTATTCAATCAAATTTCACTTTTTGATACTGCTAATTTTTACGATTTTCTTATGTTGCAACGAGTTGTTTATATTAATACTACTCACGGCTTTCCGGTTCATCCCCAGAAAATTTGTAAAGTTGAAGGAACAAAATAGTAAAATTTTTGATATAATTTCTTCTTTCTGGAGCTTAATTGTTCAGAAAATTGCAGGCATTTATAATAGTAGGATACAACCAGGCAAATCATGGAAAGAAACCCAGCACGGCAGCTGTGGTCAAGAAGGATGTCGCGTTTGTTAATCATATCGAAAGCTGCGTAATTTCACTGGGGTTACTTGTTCACCCATATACCCCCATCCAATGTAGTCTAGTATTTGGGTGGGCGACCAATAGTCTCTGCCATTCAGAATTTCGCTTTAGACACGATAACTTATTATCGGTTAGCACTTTTAGTAATATATCCTAACAAAACCTCAGATTACTTTGTACTTACCTCTCTTCTAACAAAGTACGATGGGATCATAAATGTATGTGTTATTAGGATATGTGTGTGGCTTTGCAAAACAAACTGGGAGCCACGGGGGTCAGGAAGGTCGCCTCACAAAGCCACGTATGCCTGCGGGTATATGATGGACTTTGTCCTTAAGTCGTAATAAATAAATAAATTAATTATACTATTAATGCAAAAAGGAATTGACGGACGGCCTTCCCTTTGGCCGATTGATAGAAGATGTCTGGTAAATTAATTACTACATGCAAAATGGAAAAGGGATATGACGAATAAGTTTTCCCCTTTTACCTATTTTTACTTTTGAACACATGTCACGGATGCCTGCGGGTAATGGTGGTAATTGATCAACAGCACAGTGGAAGCCTTATGGCGGAAGCAGTCAGTTGATCAATTTGTGAGTCCTGACTGCTTGGGTGCGGCCCTTCGGGAAGTACTCGTGGTGGTTGTCGTTGGCGAGTTCCTAGCTAAAATGGAACAATTGAGTGCAACTAGGCCTCGCCATTGACCAGAGTGGGGTTTATTGTTCCATACACAATATACTGTTCTGGACTCTGGTGCTGTTTAGGCCCCTACTCTGTGGGGATTGTCTAACTCGCCAGGGGGCGTAGTACGTTTAAACGTGTCTTGGGCCACCGTGAGGTTAAGCCTTTCAGGCAGGAACCCACGTTAAACCCTTGCCACAAATTTCTGTGGCTTCGGGTAGCATTTGGTAACCATATATACATAAACGATTTAAAGGGAAAAGAAGCATTTGGCAAAGCGGCGATAATCAAAGATTTTCAACCAGTCCTTGAATTTAAGTTTTTTCCCTTTGTGTTGGAAGAGCAGTCTTGTTATTCCTATTCACAAAAGTGGAAGTAGACAACTTATTGAGAACTACAGAGGCATTGCCAAGTAGAGTGTCTTACCTAAGCTGCTCGAGCGAATTGTTAGTCACCATTTGGCCTTTGCCATAAATTCGTATATTTCTCAATCTGTTTACTTGTCATGTTTTCAAGTTTTTTTTTGGTGGCTCTTGCACAGATGTCGTATATACTGATTTTAGTAAAGCGTTTGATTTAGTTAACCATAACTTCTCGATTTTCAAACTCCAAGCCTCTGGCTTCCCTTTGTACTCAGTCAAATAGATAACTTCGTATCTGCCTAACGGGTCATTCCGGGTTCTGTTTAGCTTCATCATCTCAGATGAATTTCCCACGACGTCTGGCGTACCTCAAGGCTTAGGACACATTTTGTTAAATTTATACATTAATGATTTGCCCTTGGTGAATAAATCCAGGCAGATCCTAATGTATGCTGATGATGTGAAACTGTTTTTTTCATTTTCCGTAGAATCGCAATCACATCAGCTTCAAATTGACTTGAATAATTTGGTTGTGTGTTGCTCTTGGAATCTTATGAAACTAAATCTAAATAAATGTAAGAAGCTTTCTTTCTCAAGAAGGAAGTCATTCATTACTCAGTATTTCATTGATTCACGTTTTTATTTGCATATTGAGCTCCCGTTAAGCAAAGCTAGATTCGCTATTGCTTTTATAAAGAGGTGGTCCAAAGAACTTGGTGATCCTTGCATGACGAAAAGGTTGTATATGTGTTTGGCTAGACCTATACTCGAGTATCCCTCTGTTGCGTGGTCTCCTTCATATAGGTGCTATGTAGATTCAATTGAATCTGTTCAAAAGCAATTGCAGTTTGTTCTAAGGAATTTTTGGGACCCGATTGCCTCTCTTCCTCCGTATGAAAATACGTTGCTTTTGTTATCCTTACTTTCACTTGAGAAACGTAGATTTGTTCTTGGGGTTTCTTTCTTAATAAAAGTAATAAATGGTATGGTTGATTCCCCCGCATTACTCGACGAGATAAGCTTTAATGTCCCTAACCGCTTCTCTAGGCACTTTTTGGCTTAGAGTAATGGAATTGCTCAGTTTAGGCTTTATTGCAGGCGGGTGCTTTAACGTATGTTTGTATTCATGTGCTAATGTGGGATGTGAAAAAGATTGAAATATGATTGTGATTCTTTCCACAAATTAAGTTCTACAGTTTGATTCTTTCCACAAATTAAGTTCTACATTATGATTCCCTTTCTCTTGATTACGCTTAGTCAACGTAAACGCAATTATGAGTTGTTTAGCCCGCTCAGAGTTGTTTACAGGAACTTAAATAATGTCTCCCACTTATTCTCAGTATCGGACTCTTTGTGGTCTATTGAAGCAACTTTGCTTAATACGGGCGATTTATCTATGTTGTATTTAAACTAACTTGCATTCTTAAATTCTCATTTTTTTTATGTCGAAAACTGAATGGTTTTGTTAACTTCGTCGCTTATGAAGCTCATGTTTGAAATGGTTTAGGTGTTCACTTGCAAACCTTTACCTGTTCTTATTGTGGGTGTGATTCTATGCTCACTGCGTACATACTTTTATTTCTTATTTATTTATATCTGAATTATTATTTTAAGTTACTTTGTTTTTATTATTTCTTTTTCACATTTTCATATATATTTTATACTAGTTTTTAAAATAATTACTTATAAGATTTACTAATAAGATTTACTTGAACTCAACTGTTGATTTGACTTAATTGAATTTCATGTGTAAATAAATAAATAAATAAACAAACCATATCCATTTAAGAATACCATAAAATCCTTATAGTTATTTTTCTTGTGTTATTATAATTTTGTCAAATTTTTATAGTTACACCTAACATTCCGATAATCTGGATCGAGATAATTGAGTGATAGTACAAAAACATTATATATATAAGACACGACATTTCGCCAGCAACATTTATGCAACAAAATCATGATGTAGTAACCCATGGCATTCGATAAAAAGAAACGATATTAAAGACCGTAAGGGAGTGTAAAAGAATTGAAATAAGAACATTTACTGAACTTTGTACGGCGAGTGTGCGTAAGCGACGGCAACTACGTCAACGTCACAATAAATTCCATAATATTTCAAAGTTCGTGTGAGCCAAAAAAAACCGACCTGTATACATATATTTTGCATATTTTTATATTAGTTTATTAAATGAGTACAGATTTTGACTATCAATTCTAGTTAATAAATAAAATAAAATTTTTGTTGTACTAAATTAAAAGCAATTAGAAGTAATATAGATATAGGGCCAAATGTTGCGCGTCCAACTCAATTCGAAGACGAGGAGCCTAAAATTGCTTCTAAAACTGCTTTCAAGCCGATTGGCGTTAATGTAGTTTTAGGTCTGTCTTGCTCCGGCGAACTATTAAGTACATTCCATGGTTAGTTTGGCAGTTTGAATAAATGAGGAATATTTTTAAAATTCCTTTTCTTCACAGTTTTTAAGATTTTAATTCGTGTGGCTGAAAGCAATTCTTAGATAGATGCAATTTTACAAACTGCACCACCTAGAAAAGAAGCAAAGCCTAAAGTGCTACAAAGTGATATGAAGGAAGAACATAAAAATGAGGCAGTTGTTAGTAATGAATGCTTTGCAAATACGATTATTCCCGCTAATCAAGAGAACAGCGATAGTAATCAATAGTACAAAATATTGAAAATAACCCAAGAAAGTTTTAATAGCTTTGTATGCATCACAAAGGCATTTTGAAGTTTTGGACTTTTGTTATCACATCTTAAGAGCGCAGCGTGCCGATGAGATAAAGATGTCAAAGGGATTGTAAGTCTTAGAATTTTAACAGTTACTTAATTTTTCATACTTACTGAATTATTTATACCTAATTTTTATTAAAATTATGCAGAAACTTAAATGCATGGTAGACAGTATGAGCGCTTTCAAATATTGAACTCGCAGATTTTCGCTATACTGAACAAATAATTGAAACGTAGTGGCTTTGAAGGATCGTGTGGAGCATGTGCTTTTCACCGACGCAATATTATTATTGAAAAAGCGAATTGTAATAGATTGTTTTTTATATTTTGATATATTTGATGTTTATAATAAACATATTATTATTATTATTTATTATTTTAATTTTAGACTAATGAATTGAATTCTTAGACTAAAAAAAGAGACATTGAGCACTAGCAACACAGGCTATCGGCTCTAATTTAAAAAAATGGATATTAGATAATAAGCTTAGTAGTATTAATAAAGTAAAATATTGAATTGATATTCTGTTCTAAAGCTGATTGTAGAATGTTCAAAGGGTCAATCGTTCCAAATGCAATACTTTTAGCCAAAGAAAAGTTGAGGCAGTCGCAGAGAATGTGCTTTATAGTAAGAGTTTGTCCACAACAGCAGATTGGGGGAGAAGACTTCTTCAGGATCCATTGGTGAGTTGCAATTGTATGACCAAGGCGAATTCTCGAAAATGTTTGGATCTTGGTTTTCTCAACATTTGTTGGATATAGAGGTGGAGTTAATTGAGGGTTAATGCAAGAGTAGTGTTGATGATGGTATTGTAAATATCCTTCTGCAATTTTCTCTTTAACTTTTCTTCCAATGTATCTTTGAAGATCCAACTTTTCCATGACATCATCCATAATTAGAGGAGCAGAAGCAGCATACTTTGCCGCTTGATCAGCCTGCTCATTTCCCAGTAAACCGATGTGACTTGGTACCCATAACGTTTTAATTTTTCCGTCGGGTGTAGTAATTATATTCCTTAATTTGTTGATGGTGCTCCATCTCGAAGTCGAAGGGTTCCAGGTAGCTTGTAATACAGACAAACTGTCAGTAACAATCACGGTTTTGAGTTTGTTTTTATGGGCAAGGTTGGCAGCGTGAAGGATAGCTCTGGCTTCGGTTATGAAAGTTGAAGTGCTTTCGTGAAATATGTGGTTGAGAAGAACCCGTCCTGTAGCATCTACCACCGCACAAGCAGGAGGCAGACCAGGAGATTTTGAGCCGTCTGCGTACAAAAGACTCCAACCAGTATTGTCCAATACTTGGGTTTTCTCAGCTATTAGATTCCTGAAGACGTAATTTGGAGTATCTTCTTTCTTGTGCATAGACAGTGAGATGTCAAAAGAGCAGTCTTTCAAAATCCAGGGAGGTTTAACACCAAAGAGCGGGAAATTTTTAAGGGAATGTTCAATTCCTTTGCGATGCACAAACAATGGTCAATTGCAGATGGTGACTTTGGAACTTTCTTCGCAATAATAATCTTTCTTACGTCATCACCGAGAATGGATTTGTTTGAATTAAGAAGCTTAGGGACTATTTTAGCTTTTAACTCATACAGTCTATTTTCTAAGGATGGGAGACCAGTTTCAATTATAATATTATTTATGGGCGTCGTCCGAAAAGCATAACAACTTGCTCTGCCGGCTTGGTGATAGACCGGTGTAAGGATGTCGATATTAGATTTGCAGCTATTGCCATAAATTATCAAAGCATAGTCAATCTTGCTTAACACAAGCATTTTGGTAAGATAAGCGATAGTGTTAATATGCGCATGGCTTCTCCAAGCAACGTACTGTATGAAATTTACCCTTGTTAAAAGGCAGTTTTTTAAACGAAGGCAGTGTGCTTTCCAACGATAATTGTTTGAAAACGTGAGCCCGAGAACATGGAGCGTCTGCACATTTAGTACTGGTAAGCCGTTAATATGCATCAGTAGGTTTCCTGCATCGCACATTTGTTTTCGACAAATGTGCATTTTTTTTTGATTTTTGTATAGAGATTATAGCTCCTGACGAGTTTGCCCATGCGGAGATCTCTCTTCCAATAGTTTCGAGGATGCCGATTGCTTTCGTGTTGTCTTTTTCTTTTGTAAAAATGTATACATCGTCCGCGTAGAGACAATGTTCCACTCTTGGTACACGGCAAAGAATTTCGCTAATTTCGTTGAAAGCGATCTGGAAAAGCGTGACAGAGAGAGGAGATCCTTGCGGAATGCCATTCTTTAGCGGAAAGGAATCAGAAAGATGATTGTTGATTCTAACTTTGAACCGCCGATGCGACATGAATGATTTGATGTAGTTGAAGAATTTGGGTCCAACATTCCATGATTTCAAGAGTCTTAAGATAACATGAAGACCAACTCTGTCAAATGCTTTTTCGAAATCAATTGAGAGAATTGTTACGTGATTTCGTTCGGAAATTGCTTTGCTTGTGAAATAATCAATATGTAACAGAGCGTCGATGCATCCTCTACCCCGCTTGAAACCAACTTGTTGCTTTGTTATCAGGTTCTTGGATTCAAGAAACCAAGATAATCTAGATGCCATAATCTTCTCTAAAACCTTAGAGAAGCAAGATAAAAGAGAAATTGGGCGATAATCAGATGCGATGGAGACATTTTTTGACTTTGGAATTGGAACAACTGTTGCCATTTTCCACATGTAGAGTATATGGCCAGTCATAAAGACCGTATTATATAGGTCCAGTAATTTCTTTTTACTAGACTTAGACATAGCACTGATCATTTGGTATGAGATGCGGTCTAGACCAGGAGAAACAACTCCCAAGTTCTGAGGTAGATACGCTATTTTCCAGGAACATGGCACATCTATCGATATTATTTGAAGGAGATATTGGAGTCCTTTTATTTTCAATGAAAGAACTGGAGAAGTTGCTGTCAGAGGAGTATTCGCACCACACTTTTCCAAAGTAATTAGAAATCTCATCTGCGTCAGTTAAAGTTCCATTGGGAGTGCAGACGGCAGAAATTTGGTTCAGGTTTGAAGTCACATTAAGTCTGTTGATTTTGTTCCAGACAACTTTCATCGATGTATTTCTGTGAATTCGTCTCGAGAAAAGTTCGAAACTAAGTGCCTTTGATTTCCGTAATTCCTTCCTGAATAGAGCATTGGCCTTTTTGTATAATAACAAGTGATTCTGATCAGGACATCTCTTAAAGCGGTGCCATAGATCCATTTTATTTTTCCTCAAAAACGAAAGCGTGTTGTTCCACCATGGAACCCTAGCTCGTTTAAAAGAGGTGTTGGATTGAGGAATAGAAAGATGAGCAGCCGTGCGAATCGATTTAGACATAATAGCAGCATCATGGTTGCAGTTTCCGTTAAATGGCTTTGAGTTCAAAAATGACTCCACCTGTTTGGAGTAATTGATCCAATCCGCTTTATTTAGGAGGAATTTGGCTTGTTTTGCTGGAGTAGCAGAGGACGTTGAAAGTTTAAGATCGATTATGATTGGAAAGTGATCACTATTATGTAGATCATCAGAAGTAGACCAGGACACCAAAGGAAGAAGTGATGGAGAGCAACATGTTAAATCAATATGTGAAAAAGTATGATGAGTTGAGAAGTGCGTTGGTTTTCCATCATTTAAAACGCAAAGGTTGCTTTGAAAAAAGGCCTTTTCTAAAACAGTACCGCGAGTGTTGTTCACTGTTGAGCCGCAGATGGTATTCCAGCTGTTGAAATCACCGCATATAATTAATGGGGGGGAAAGTACGGAGAATAAATTGTAGAGTTCTTGCTGAGAAAACGATTGCGAAGGTGGAATATAGAGCGAAAAAACTGTAAATTTTATATTTAACATTATTTGTATCGCTACGACTTGTATATTTGAGCTTAAATTTATGCCTTTGTGAGGTATACTTGATTTTATAAAAACACCTACTCCTTGTTTGGAATATGAATTTTGATCAGCTTTCGTGAAGTATCCAGTATATGATTTGGGTGGAATAGGATTAAAAGAGCTTCTACAATGGGTTTCTTGAAGCGATAAAAAGGTTGGGTTAAAATCATTTAGTGAGTGTACGGAGTTCATCAAAATTATTAATAAGTCCCTTAATGTTCCATTGTAGAATTTTAAAAACTTTATTTAATTGTAATGACATGTAAGCAGAGTGGAGGGAGGGTTAAGTTGACATGTCAGCGTCTCCGTCGAGAAGGTCACTATAGGAATTTTTTGTGAATGATTTATTCTTACCAGCAGAATAATCTGTATTTAGGTGATTTGATACATTTGAAGGGCAACGGGTTGGCGTACGTGAATAATTTGAAATTGAAGGTTGATTGAGGGATGAAAGAATGGATTCATTAACACTTGTGATTTGTTGAGTAAAGTTGAGAGCTGGAGATTCTGGAGAATTTGGCATATTAGATTTTAGCATATATGTTGTTGTTTGGATTTTTTCAATATTTGCAGTTGCTTTGGTTTTTTCAATATTATCTTTGCGTCGCGCTTCGCCCATGCTACAGTAATTTTCTGTTTTGATTTTTAATATTTCACGCATCTGTACAAAACGTGGGCATTGTTTGTCTAACGCTGAGTGTTGATCATTGCAATTTATGCAGAAACTACGGGTACAGCTTTCAGTATGTGGAGGATGACCACAGTTACCACAAGATGCAGCATTAGTGCATCTTTTTGCCGTATGACCCAGGCGTTGGCAATTTTTACACCTCATAGGATTTGGGATGTATAGTTCTACTTTACATTTATACCACGCCACATCAACTGTTCGCGGTAATCGATAGCGATCAAAAGTTAAAATAATCCTTCCTGTAGGAGAGCGTGTTTTTCCGTCATCATTCAGTTTGGTTAATTTATATGCTTCAGTTACTCCTTGAATGCCCATTTCGCGAACAATTTCATCTTCCGGCACATGCTTTAAGCAAGGGGCATAAATTACGCCTCGAACCGAGTTAAGTTTCTCATGTAGTTTAGCTTAAATAGCACATAGATTAGCTAAAGAATTGGCCTTTATTAGTTTTTCGGTTGCGTGCGGGTTCCCAGCGAGGACCAGTAAATTCCCATCGCGTGGAATCGAGATCGAGTCGATGTATGTTGTAATGCTATCTAGAGCTTTTTTAATAGCGAAAGGGCTAATTTGGGAAATTGTTATTCGGGCATCGGTTGAAGAAATAACAATATATTTTTTATCAATAGGGATTATATCGCTGATCGGCAACACCGGAAAATCTGATTTTTTACTTTTTTTTCTTTGGGGGGATGTATCACTTAATAGATAAAATCTATTTGGGTTTTTGTCTGGCGGCCCCGGGTCCATGATGCCTTATTGTTGTCTATTTATTATTATTTTTGAAATAACCACTCACTTGAAAAGGTTTGGGAACTGTGCAAGAAGGTTGGGAACTACTAAAGAAAAGTGTCAAATGTTTTCAATTTATTTTTTTTTTTATTTTGTGTTTTTGTTTTCTATTTTTTATTATATATAGACGAAACAAAAGCACATACGCGATATCCGCGTTAACCAGTTTTAGCAATAACACTGAAAAGACAGAAGTTAAATACACAAAAACATCGAAAACACCGAAACAATTGAAAAAACGCAGACGAATAGAAAACACGCACTACACTGAACACAAGTCGACTCGTCTATGTATAATAAACATATTTTATTAAACAAATACAGTCTACGCAATCTTAAATATTCGAAATTATTCGATTACTTTTTGATATACGCAAGAAAGGCCTCTTACTTAGATATTATTGATTTACTGTGTTACATGCAATCCAATTCCATAGCATTTTTATTTATTTATTTATGTATTTATTTTAATTCTACTTATACATGAAACTCGACTAAACAAATATAATATAAAAAATATTGATTACTCTGGAAATAAGGGACAAATTTTTAGATAATTGTTGGTCGATTTTGTTTAAATTATAAATCATACTCATTGAAATCTATATATGAAAAGCCAGGCTAGATTTCCTGAGGTCAAATAAACGCTCTCGTCTTAGTTTATAAATTGATTTTTTCACATTTCATCCTTTAAATTATTGCTTTGGTTAATGGCGGTGTGCTTTCTGAATTTCGCTATTTTTTCAAAGTGTTTACAAGTGTTTAAGACTTTTTAAGACTGTTTACTAAGATTTTATATGCTTAATTAAAGCACATAGCAAAAGTACCAGCTAATGATGATGAGCTATTGAAAAATTTAGATATTCAAAAACCAAAGGGGTAATATAATAAGATAAAAAATAAGAGCATAGTAATCTTTGTCAAAGGAACAAAATTGGAAAACTCAACCAAAACCGCTTTCAACTAACAGACCCACTTTCCCTCAGATGGCATTAGAAAATACATTGTAGCATAACTTTTAGAAACTTAAGAAGCTAAATCAATAGCAATATTAGTAGTAGAACAGCTTATACTAAAAAGGGGACTATTCAAAATATTAAAATCAGGCAACGGACGAGATGTTATAAAGCGTAGAACGTAGTCTTAATGAACAGTTCCTATATATATATATATGTCTGGCGATATTCCAAACAATAACCAGAAACGAAATAATATTGACGATTACCTCATTGAATTAAAAGCAAAGCTTAAATTTGCCTTGCAAAAAGCTAAAGGTTTACTGCTTTTTTCAAAGTTAAAAAGGCAAACACAACCCATTATGAACAAGAATAACACAAGTTTAGAAATAGGAGGATTAGTCTTATTAACAAACCACATAAAAAGAAAAGATGAACCATCGTACACTGGTCCACATAAAATTATCAGTTTAAGTTATTCTAGTATAAAATAGCAATAAGCCAAACAGAATTAGTATATAAGAATAATGTTAATAAATAATAACAACAATATTAAGAATATAATAATAATCTATCCATATCACTCACAAAATTATCTTACGTATAAACAGTTATACAAATAATATAAGATTATTTTTGCGACACTATATTTCAGTGCAATGCAAAAATTTTCTTCTCCAAAAAAACTTATGTAGTGTACACACATATCAATAATATAATTGATTTTCAATTTTATAAAGCAGTTTGTCAGCATTGAAAATGATTAATTGGGACGACACGACAAAACAGTAACCAATTATTTATAACTCAAATTATGCTGTGCGCAAACTGAGTGCTTAGCGACTTATACGCACTACGCTAGCAATACTCATAAACACTCATAAACACTCATAAATGCTTCAAAATTGAGCAGAGTTAAACATCAAAATCTATGTAAGTAAATAATAATACAATAATATTTACAATAATAAATAAAGTCCCGCTTATTAACACAATATAATATAAATATTTAATATAAATCTGTATAATATAGTGGTGGTGCGTTGAGCAGTTCCTCATATCTCCAAATTAATGTAATTACTAAATTTATGCATAAAGATGACCGCAAACTTACCATTTATCCTATGGAAGTATCGCATTCCGTTGAAGCGATAGTGCAGGTGTATTCAATTTCTTTTCAACTGAAATGAAATAAAATGAAATGAATTTATTATACATAATCATAACTAAAGATAAATACAACTTACCTTGACATACAGTGAATCTTGACGACGTATTGGATGCGACTCTTTTGTACAGTTTTACAATTATCGAATGGTCGTATTGTTGTTTGCTGTTTTTAATTTTTGCTCGGTATCTATTCATTAGGTGTAAATAGTCGTGTAACAGCAGAAATTCAGCAGGTAATTAGTGCACAGCTTGCTTGTAGACGAGACTTCTGTCGCAGACGACAGCTCGCATGAAAAATGAAATTTTGATACACTATAATGTTGAGTAAGCGTGGTCAATTTTGTGCATTTTTGCACAGACAGGAGGATGTTTACAGCAGACATTATTCAGATGGACAGACACGCAGGCGGGCATGCTTAAATCGATTTACAATTTGATGCTGATCAAGAAAATAATCTTATGCGAAGCTTCCTTCTGGGCGTTGTAAACGTTTCGCCAAAATGAGTACACTACTTGTCCTTTGGTGGTAAGTGTAAACCCAGAATGTGATCGTATCGTTTTGCTCTTTGGATAGTTCGATAGCGAGAAGCGTAAACCGGTCCTTTGGGATTCCTTTACATAGAAATGATAAACGATACATTGCTTTCTAGGCTTCTTAATGTCTCACGGTTGTAAGTAATCGAGAACCTTTATTCTATTTGTAAGAGTTTGCACTTTTCTTTTATAAATTTGTTGTTGAACTCAGTTCCGCTATCTAATTTCAATGCTTTGAAAAGTTTATGTTTTAGTATAAGCAGTTATTTGAACGGGTTTTTTGGGGTGGCTCACAATTTTGTTTTTTTTACAAAGGTTACAACTATTAACCATTTGATTTTCCATACATAATTGTCTTTTAGTTCGACAATGGTACTTTTTATGTAGGAGTGTCTGATTGTAATGACTGATGGTATAGTTTTATGAGTTTATGTTTGACTAAATTGTTATTAATTTTCTTAAGCTTTTTATAATTTCGAATTACGATAGTATTATTTTTTATTTTATGATGTTACCCTTTTAGTTTTTATATATCTACGTATTCAAATAGCCCATCATCATTTGTTCGTACTTATTACTATGCTTAATTTTTCTGTTTTAAAGAGCAGGTTCTCCAGAAAAATACCTTCATAATGAGGGTTGCTAAAAATAATGTTTTTATCGTTATCTATTTATTTGATTTCTATGCGTAAAAGGTCCGATTATTAAAGACGGTGAATTTCTTGTCATATAAGCAGGATCGCAAAAACGTAAAGCGATTGCATAAAGGAAGCAGTTTTTTCTCAATCGTTGATGAGATGATTTTCGATAACTTCAAACTTTGACGCGGCTCGTTTCACTCCTTAGGGAGTAGTTAAGTATTCAATTGGTTGAAGCGGCTGCTACTTGTTTGGACTCGGCGCTTAGCTAAATTTGATGGATGCTAAAGCATTTCGTTTTGTCTAATTGGTCCAATACGCCCCCTTTTAATGTTATATTAACATTAATCGTTATAATCGATGGCTGTAATCGATGAGTAGCCTCAATTTTGTGTGAAGTACGTAATGGTGAGTTGTAATGACTGATTTATTGATTTATTGCTTTATATATTTGCCTTGAAATAACTGATTGACTTGATTTGTTTAGCTTGGAAATGTGGCAGTCTATAGTTTTGATATATTGGTGTTTTGCCATGTAAATCTATTTGTTGTTTGTAAAAATTATTCACTGTTAATTGTTCGTGTTTTAGGTGGAATATTTTTTGGTATTTTTATACAATTATAGTGAGTTGACATTCTTCATTATTGGTTAGGATGTTGTGGTTTAAGGCGTGGAAGATTTTTTTTGAGTAATTTTTGCTGTTTTTATTTATTGCTGTTATGTTCTTTGAGTACGGTTGTTTCGATTCTTAGAGTTTTAATTAGAACTGCGTATCTCTTTGTAAGGAGTAGTTCCATATATTTGTTCCAGTCTGCTGGTATTATCGTTTTTGCTAGGTATATACCGCTTGTTAAATCTTTATATTGCATACAATGTTATATTCCGATGTATTTATTCTCTATGGAATGGTAATTTCTGCGCTGGTATGTGTTATGCGTTATTGTCTGTGCGTGTGGTCAATGTTGGAATGGTATTTTTGAACGAAGCCACGCTTTAATATTTCATCGGTAGTTATCGTAGTGTTTTCTGGTGTCATTTGAAAATTCATTATATATTGTGAGGACGTTTTCGTTCCTTTCCTGGGCTGGGCCAGCTCAGCGGCCCAGAGAAAAAAAAACAGAAGACATTTATAATTTTATAGGTTCTCTTTATTTCAATAATTCTCTTTAAGCTTAAATTCCACTCTATACCTCGGAGACAAAACCCCGATCTTTCGTGTCGACGTCCCAAGCTCGACCCCCTAACTACCACTAAAACTAAGAACTCACTAACGTTACCATATTCTATTCTTAATCTATTACTATCCTATCTTAATCTATTCTTAATCTATATTAGTCTACTCCTATCCTATTCTTACCTATTCTTACCCTATAGCTATCCTATTCTTACGCTATCTTACTTCCTAGCAATCCTCTCTCCCCAACCAGAGACGGAGATCCCGTGAGGCTGAAACGAGGAACGGCTTTGGGTCCTCACAGATCCTCCGTTCTTCGGGGGAAAGAGAGAAGTGGCTGATGTTACGCCTTTCCGGTATTGGCTGGTCGGTGACGGCTTCGGTGTGGCGCTGTTGTATGTTGCTGCAGTCGCATCTCTGCTGCTGATGATGACTATTATGTCGATGAGTGGTCGCAGAGCCTGTTACTTGCGCAGAGCAGGGTGCTATTATTACCCGGGGTGTCGCAGAGCCTGT
This sequence comes from Glossina fuscipes, assembly GCF_014805625.2. NCBI lineage: Eukaryota > Metazoa > Arthropoda > Insecta > Diptera > Glossinidae > Glossina > Glossina fuscipes. Next base: position 162,035 of record NW_023998441.1, read on the forward strand.
TGCCGAAGCAGAACAGGGTGCTGTCGTAGATGATGACGCAGAGCCGTTTGCCAAAACAGAGCAGGGTGCTACTGTAGGTGATGAGGCAGAGCCTTTTGCCGGAGCAGTGCAAGGTGCCATTGTAGATGTGGACGCGGGGCCTGTTGCCGGAGCAGAGCAGGGTGCCATTGTAGGTGCCATTGTAATCTTGGTGTGGTTTTTCGACATCGGGTTGCCAGATCGTTGGCCGTTAGTCACGTCAGCTTTGGCGTACCTTTGGTTTTCCGGCCCCGAGTCGCCGGATCACTGGCCAGCGAGGTACGGATCGTGCCAACATTGGCCACTATGGGCGCATCTGGGTTCACAGACCCTTGGCTGCGGGTGACTTTGTTCTTGTTGTGTTGACTTGCTGGTGGGGTGTTGACAAAGTTGTGGTACGCTCAAATGTCGTTGAAGTGTCGTTTTTTTGTTGTGGCTGTGATTGTTATTCTAAGGTTGGCGATATGGTAGGGTTTTGCTCATAGCAGTTGGCGATTTGTTGTTGTTGTAGCTGTGATTATTGTGGGGTAGCCTTTATCGTAATAAGTAGGTGCCGGGACGTTGCTGACTCTGTAGATGATGGTACGTTGTTGTTCTAGCTGTGATCGTTGTGCGATGAATTTATCATAGTCGTTGTTTAGTTCGTTGAAGCTGCTGCGCTGTTCTTGATTAGGTTGTTAGTAATGTCGGCTTTTGCTGTGGTGGTAGTGTGGGTGTTTGTTGTTAGTGTCGTACGGAACTGCCCCTCCGCTTGGGACAGGTAATCCCGGGTTCTGTTGCGGGCTTGATGTCTTGCACGTGGACGCGCATTAGCGCCCGTGTCGTAGTGTCCTCGACTTGGATGAAGTTCGGGGATTCGAATCGCACCACTTTATGGACCCTTGAAATAGAGGCGCCAACTTGGCGGCGAACTGGTGGGCCGCTTGCGATAGGGCTTGATGACGGATGAACACCGAATACCCGACTCGGGGTTGCCAACGGCGACGATGGGGCTTGAAGTACCCTGTTAATTCTCATAACGAAAGCTCGAGATTGCGACGTACGTTGTAGATGCCTCCTTTTAGGATCTGGGCTACCGCGGTGACTGGGGCTGGGTCAGTACGCCGAAGCGCCTTTGGTCATAGAAAGCATGTGGCAGTCTGGGTTGGCGCCCTTGAATAATGTATGCCGGGGAATAGCCGGTGGAATCTGAAATCGCTGTGTTCATTGCCAGGGCGATTTCCGGCAGCCATTGGTCCCACGCGGAGTGTTCGTGTTAGCACAATTGTGCGACCGTCGTCTTGACCGTTCGATTGATCCCCTCGGTGGAGTTCTCCCGGGAGGTATATGGCGCGATGAGCCGTTGTGTGACTCCGTTTCGTTGAAGGTAGCTTCGGAAGTGTTTACTGGTGAATTGCACCCCGTTGTCGGTGACAATTTCTCGCTGTGTACCGAATTTACTGAGGCTGCGCTCTCGAAAGGCATCTACCAGCGTGACTTCGGTGGCTCGTTGGAGTGGGACTGATTCCACCAATTTGGAGAACTGGTACACAAATACCAGGAGCATCGCGTGCCCCGCCTTCGTATGTGGAAGGGGCCCAACAAAATCTGCACAGACTGCCGGCCAGGGCTTTAGCGGCAAGGCCGTCAGCGATTCTCCGGCCGTCTTCTGCTGGACTGGTTTGTATTGCTGGCAGCTCCAGCAATTCCGGACATACCGGGCGATGTCTCGGTGCATTTCCCACCAGTAATATCGACTGCAGACCCGTCGTGTCGTTTTGCGTATTCCGAGGTGTCCCGTTGTGGGTTCTTCGTGGTTCTCCCGCAAGATCTCGGTTCTCGCGGGTGTTGGTGCGCACAACTTCTATGCTTCTTCCCCCTCGTCTATGCTTCTTCCCCCTCGTCAATGCTGCTCCGCGGGAAATGGCGGCATAGTAGACCGTCAGTAATGACGAAATCAGGGTACTTTAGGGGTTCTGCCTGGATCTTCTGTAGTTTCTAGGCTATCCACGGGCATGCTACGGGTGTCTCGGCGCGTGTCACCACGCGGTTGAGTCCCTCAGGTGGTTGTCGTGAAAGCGCATCGGCTACGACGTTTCTCATCCCGCGCCGGTAGTGGATCTCGAAGTCCTATTGATGCAGCTCGTTCTCTTCGAAGCGCAAGTCCGTGCCGTCGTATATGCCTTTCGTTGGCCCAGCCCTAGCTGTGAGTGAGGGTCGGCTATAGGCGTTAACCTTTGGACGCTTGCTTCCCGTTTGCTGTTGGATGTGGGTGGCTGGGCGCATGAGTTATTATGGACCCAACCCTCGTCGGATGTGGGGTTTGGTGTGGCTGATTATGCTGGGGACGGCCGCTTGTGGCTTTGAGAGGTGTGTGCCCACCCCGGCGGTCACTATCGTTCAGCCAGCGTGGACGTCGCGGTATGAAAGGGTTTTCTTCATCGGGAAGTCGATTACGCCTATTGGCCTTACTCATGGGAGAGGGTGATTGCGTCGATAAATTGTAGACGTCGGAGAAGGGGGTTGATATCGCGTGTTCTGGTCGTGCTAGTTGGGTAGGTTGCGGCCTAACTGCCGCGGTGTGCCTCTCTGCTGGCGTTCCGTGTGGTGAGCATGGAGCGCTGGCTAGGATGGCTGATATTTCTGCTCGCGTGGGTGGTCGCTTGCGGGGTCCGTCTCCCCTCGCTATTGGCGGGCTCCTCCGCAATTTCCCCGTCGGCAGTAATCGATAGTCCGTACCCCCTGTCGGCCGCAGGTCCAGCAACATAAGACCTGTTGGTTCGGGCAGTCATAGTAGTGGTGGCCGTTCTGGCCACATCGTCGACACGTTGTCGGCACATTCCAACGCCTATCCCGCGTACTTGGGTTCGGTGCCCGCGCCCCGTGGTTTGCTGAGTCGCGCCGCCGAGCGCCTGTCTGCAGTTCTCCATGGGTGTCTCGGAGAGCTTCGCGTGGGGCGCCACCCGCTGGGATTGCTGTCGAGTTCCATCAGCTCCACTAAACGGTTGAAGTCCCGGCACCGTATATGCCACAGGTATTCGGGTTGGGCATTCCTACAGATGCGCTCCAGCTGTTGGTCCTTCGTCATCAAGGTATGCCGCATCATATCTTGTAGGGCAAGCACGTAGTCCGGGAATTTCTCCCGCGGTCGTTGGGTACGTCGGCGAATGTTATCCTCGAGTCGGTGGAAGTGTCGTGGCGGTAGGAAGAATCGCATAAAATCGGCTCGAACTTCACCCAGGATGTCCAGTGTTGGTTGTTGCTACGGTACCAGGTCAAGGCTCGGTCGCGTAGCATCACCACCATGCTGCCCGGCAAGCGGTCCCTGTCGACGTTATATGCCTCGGCCAGTTCCTCGACCCGCTCGACGAAGGCAAACGGCTATCAAAGTTGAGTCCCCATCTGCTGACTACCTCGATGACCGGTCTCGGGTAAACCGCTGTCGGGTAAACCCGGTAAGCTCCGACAATTTGGGCGGCGGGTTGCTTGGTGTCTCGAGTGTCGTTGACTATCGTCGCTTTAGTGGGGAGGGTTATCGGTGTTCGGTTATCGGCCGGCCCTGTTATCGTCACCGGCACTTGCAGGGTTGCGGCGTTCGTCGGTGGGTGCAGAGGTGTCTTTTCGTCTATGGGCATGCCGTCGGCCCCGGTTCTGGTGCCCACACCAGATCGCTGGTGACAGCGATCGTTTCCTAGTGAGAGCCTCCAGCTCGGTCTGTAACTCTAGTAGCCGCGTGACGACCTTGGGCTTGTGGTCCTGATTGATGAACTGTGCCCAACGCCTCCTAATTTCTTGGACGATACCGGTGATGTCGAGGTCGAAGTCCCCTAGCCAGGCTTGGAGATCGTCTCGGCCTAGGGAGTTCACCCAGGTGACCCGCAGCGACGTTGTCATGCTGACGATGCGATGGCTTACGCTGGCTTAATTAGGGTTAGTAATGCAAATAATGAAACGAGAATAGGGTTGCCCTGGCGCTCTTATATTCCTTTTTTTTATTTTTTTTTGTTTAAGTGTTTTCTTTCTTTGTTCTTTATTTATCTTATTTCGCGCATGTGTATTGCTTATGTTTGATATTCTCTATTCTTTTCTTTGGAATGTTTACTTGTTTCTTTTTCTCTCTGCTTGCCCGTACAATTTCAGAGGTTAGTATCTTAGCTTTTATTTAAAATACTCTATGAGATTAAGTTGCATCTACTCTACTTAAATAGTATGACGAGGTTGATTCGATTATCATTAGGTTATAACGTATGGATACGTATTGAGGGAGAATGTCGGGGATGTATTGCGGTCTTGCGCAATGCAACTTTGTGTTTTCGCATCCGTTAACTTGGGGTTTTCTTCTATATCTGCTTTTTCAGTTAGCTTGATTTCTAGCCTTATTCAATCTGTACCATAAATCTCTGCCTTTCTTTCCCAGCTTTATGAGACGTTCTGAGTATGGAATTGCTTTACTTCTCTATTTCTCGACTATGCTTGCTTCTACTTAGAGCGAGGAAAACCTAAGTTTTATACCACTAGGTCGAATCAATGGGAAAAATACGAAGCTATCTATAAAATAGATTTATTTATCCTTCAATCTTCACCTGAGTTATACTTTTGTCGACGATAGTTTACTTTCGTGACGAATTACACCGGTACCATAAATCTCTTATTACATTTTCAATTTTTTTTTTTTTACTCACATTTGATTTTACGTATTGGCAAGTAACCTTTTACCATAAGTTTTCGTATTCCTTTTCAAAATTTTATGAAATCTTCAAATTATGAATACTGAGTTGCAGTACTTACTTGAAAAACTAAATCTATTTTCAAATGTTATTGTTTTCGGTCAATATATTGACCAATCATATATGCAATTTTATATATCTACTTCCGATCTATGGGATCGCACTACTGCAAGAACGTTTCGACCCAGTTTGAACAGTGGTCAATTTGTGTTGTTTTTTTTTCGTTTACCACTCTTTTGCAATGTCATCCTTCGCGATAACTTGGAATTATATTGTTCAATCGTTAATATTTTGTTGTGCTTTTTCAATTGAGTCGCCCGTTTAGGAATTTGGTTGCCGTGGCAAAACCTTCATTCTGTGCCTGAGGGCACTGATTCTTATTCAGTTCGAACTAGGTAAGATATAAACTGCTCACTGACCTGGACTTCTACTGTAACTGTGGGGGTACCTGTCGCTGGGGTTTGTCCTTGATGTTGGAGGGGTTGTCATTGCTATTGCTGCTGTTATTGCAACTGTTGTGGTAGTTAACGTTGTGGTTGCGCTGCAGGTTGGTTGGTGAGATTCTTGTTGTTGATGTTGTATGTGCTACGGCTCTAATGCTTGATGAGGGTGTTGATACTGCTGCTATTCCGCGGGCAGTAAGGTTGGTAATGCCTTAAAGGTTGGTTGACAGTTGTCGGGTGGCTTAAGCGCACCGGAGCTGCCTGCTATTGTACTTGCCTCACTATTGGTGTCGCTTCCTTTGTTTTCCTTTCGCAATTGGCCTCACCCGCAGAGAATCGCTCTTCGCTTCCGGTTTTCAACGTTTCTTCTTTGGCCTCTAGTTTATGGCAATTTATATTTTCCTTTTGTAATCTTCTTTACGCGTATATTCTGATTATTTTCCCGATTATTCACTGTACGTATAATTATTTGAGTTTGCGGATACCGCCATTAATTTGTTAGTGCACTTTTGTTTGTGGGGTTAATGCATGGTCTTCTTCTCCTTGATAACTTCTCCTTTGTTTTATTTTTTTCTCTTTTAGTGGATGTTTTAACCTTGACTTGTCCTTCGTTTTTTATTTGCTTTGGTAAAATGTGCTAATGACGCCGTTAACAAACCGGGCAACTCATGGCTGACATTTGATACATACGAACTGCACTCACATTTTGGTTTTCCTTTTTTTTGGTTATTATTATATTATTTTTCTTAGCAAAGCATTTCCACTTTCATAGCTTTCCGAGAACATGGGAGGCTAAAGAAGGTATTTTCCCACTTGGCGCTTTTGTGTTACAACCCTCGATGTCTTGTTGGATTTCTCGATTTTTCTTCTCAATCTCAACTATAAGTATCCGTTACTCATGCTGTCATATATCCCTTTACTAATTCTTCCTTTTCGATCAGTAATTATGTGAGGGAAGAACAAGAATTGTTGTAGTTTTGTGGTCTGGCTTGACCTTCAGTTGCCCTTGGTGTTTGGCGAGATTATGGTTGTTGTTGTTGTATACGCTGCTACTCTGATGTATAATGGAGTTCTTGGAGTGAAACCTGGGGTTGGAGTGGGGCAGCGCTCACATTGGTGGTGCTCCTGTTGCTATTGTCGCTGTTGGGCCAAATGGGGATGGGGCTGACGAGAGTGCTGTTGCCGTTGACTTGGGCACCTAAAATGAGAGAACTATAAATGCTTGTTTACTTATGTTCGAAAAAGAATATGGTTTGTTTATCGTTACTGCTGCTGCTGTGGTGATTTTTGTTATCGTTGGTATAGGGTTGGCTGCAATCGTCCTGCGTGGGTGTACTGATGTACACTTGTTAACATGGGGTAGGTGTCACTTTCTTCATTTTTCTTCCCTTTTATTACCCTTTCGCTCCTGTGTGCGGTTCATTAACAATCAGGTTTTGTCCTCAGTTTTATTTATTTATTTTTTCTGCGTATAAATTTCACACGTAGTTTACTCCTCTTTTGTATTAAATTTTGTACAAATGCTTTTGTTGTACATGGGTATTCACAAACTGTTTGCATGCACGTACAAGCAACACACACACAAACCCTATCGATCACTTGGTTCTTGCGTCACACTTGCGTTCGTTCCTTTTCTTTAATGCCTTTACAAACACATCATTTTTCTTCTTCACTCAGTTTCAATTCTTTCAATTTTATATAGACATTATTTGCCAAGTATTATGGCTGTTTACGTTTATATCCATTTCCACGGGTTTTGCAGTCTTATGTTAAATTTATTTAAGATATTTTTTGGTATTTTAATTTTACCTTTTTTTTCGCTCCTGTGTGCAATTTTGTTAACCATTTAGTTTTGTCCGGTGCTTTGAATATATTTTCCTTATTTAATTTTATACAAATGCTTTTATCCCGCATGCAAATTCGCAAAATATTTTCACGCACACACCAGCATACACACAATTGTTAACGATCATTTACTTCTCACGTCGCACTCTTCGTTCATACTTCTCTTTATATGCATTTGTAAACACCATCTCTATTTGTAGTCAATTCCAGTTCGTTTCAATTTTTATGCAAGCATAATTTGCCGAATGTTGTGGTTGTTTAAGTTTATGGTTTTCTGTTTTTGGCACTACTATGTTCAATTTATTGGGGTATTTTGTATATGATTTTCATTTCCCACCTTTTTTCAAAGCACTCATTTCGATTTTTTTCTCTCTTCCAGCCAGAGACGGAGAAGCCGTGAGGCCAAAACGAGGGACGACTTTGGGTCCTCATAAGCTTTATCCTGATAAAGCTTGACACCGAAGCATTTTTATACGTCGTAGGCTTGGGTCCATCGGAGTATGTCTTTAATATAGAGTTTGAGTTTTGTTATATATTTATCCAACATAACCGCTAAGCGATTATTTGCGCCACCTTGTTGTTGTAGTCTTTACTGGCGATTGCAAATGAGGACCGTTATGGAAAAAAATTAAGAGTATTTGCAGACCAAAGGGTTAGATGCGTTAACTACGGGTCGCAATTTATTAGTTTTGCAATTTAATTTTTTTTGCTTCTAAAAACTTTCCGTCCATAATGCCGTTAATAGTGACTGTCCTACAAGTTAAGAGTGACGGAACTCTCACTTTAATGGCAAGCGTACGATATATTTCCGTTTCGTTACCGCAGATTTTTTTCTAAATAAAGCCTAGATATTTGACCGAATCTATGTTCAGATTATTTAGACTAAAGACCTGCAATGAATGGCCCGTCTTCTGACGAAATGACATTACAATAACTATTCAACATTAACAAATACTTCGGTATTCACAAAACCAGATGTGGTTAAGTTATTAATAATATCGCGTTAATAAGCCACATAGAAGAGTCCAAATTCGATTTGGGCCCATCACAGTCATCATGACACTTTTCTGGTGGTCTGTCCTCGCTTTCAGACCGAAGTTGGATTGCATGGGCGGCTGCATGGTAAAAGAAATAAAAAGAGAATTAAATAACAAAAAAAGAGATCTGGCAACTTTGTCGCGCGGTATAGTCATATATAGTTTGTTTCGGCAATTAATATTTTAATTTTTTGTTGAATTTCGTGGCTATTCTGCCTTATAGTGTGTGAATTTATAATATACTTTGAGAAGAAAGTGAGTAAATTCAAAGTAAAAGAAATATTTTTC
>NW_023998441.1:170471-231700 GCF_014805625.2 Glossina fuscipes
TTTACGCTTTGATTCATTTGATTTTTGAAAACAAAAATTTTGAGCTCTGATATAAATCTCTTTTTTTTTTTTGTTTTCTCTCTTTTTCTCTGTTATTTTTTTGCTGTTTGGAGTTTGTGTTGCTATTGATCTCTCGTTACAGTGTCAATCTAACAGAGTAGTTTTGCACAAATTGGTTGATAAATTTTTATGTTCAGGATTTTTTTAGTGAGTTGTGTGTCTGTTCTTCATAATCCACAACTGTCTTTTTGACAGGACATGGAGTGTTTATATACACCTTGTCGGGCGAAATCAGGCCCGGATTCTGATAGATTCGTTTCTTGTTGGCTCTGCGAGCGCTTTGGTCATGCAACGTGTGCCGGTATTCTCGGCCGTACTGCTGACGCAGTCGCTGATCCGTATAAAGGCTTAAGATGGTCATGTCCTGACTGTAGGCAGCGGAACATTGACTTTTTAAACTTTTCACGGAGACCCGTTATGGTTTCTCGGAATTGAGTAGAAATCTCAGCTCCTTGTGGGAAAAGTTTGAGCTCATTAAGTCAGGGTTTGATGAGTGTCGCTTTATTGGACACTCATCTTCTACTCGTAGCGTAGCGTGTGGGACGTCACCTCTGGCTTTCTCCAAATCTAATTCGTTGGTACAAGTTTCCGCTCCCTCTAACTCTAAAATGAACAGCAATGTCTCCGATATTGCTGAGTCGGTTGGTAGCAAAACAGTTACAAATAAACCGGCAAGTCCTTCGGTTTTAAGCTACTCTGAAGTGGCAAGGGTATCTCCCCCCAAAGCCGCCACTCACTCTAATCAAACGCCATCGCCTAAAATTAATGAAGGGAAAAATAAATCATCCTCTCCTCCAGGCTGTTCGCGTGTGAATGCTGGTCACCAGACTGGGCAAGTCTCACAAGCTGCCGGTACAAGGACGATAACCCCATCTATATTTTCCCCAACTCGCAACTCTCCTACCGTGAACCCCCCTCCTGTTCCAAATAATGACATTTGCTTGACGGCAGTTCCTCCCAGAAAAGCAATATTTGTGTAAACACTGGCACCTGAAACATCGGTGGATAACATAAAAGGTTATCTGGCGACGAAAGTCCCATCAGTCAACTTAAAGCGTGTTAGCATCTTCAAAATGGCTCCTTCTCAAGCTAGGGCAATCTCCTCTTTTAAAACATTAGTTCCGACTGAAAACAGTGATATGTTGTTAAACAAATCACTGTGGCCAGTAGGATCCTTAATTAAGGAATTTATCCCTCGAGATCGTCCCCGTAATACCAAGGCAATAGTCTTATCGCCTTCAAAAAACTAAATGTTTCTTCAGGCCCACTATCTCTCATTTATCAAAATGTTAGGGGCCTAAATTCGAAAATTCGTTCCACTTTTCTAAATTCAGTGAACACGGAATTTTTCTGTTTGGCCTTTACTGAAACTTGGCTAAAACCCGATCTACATTCGTCGGAACTTTTTCATAATTCTTTCCAAGTGTTTAGAAATGATCGAGTGAATCACATTGGTGGTGGTGTATTAATTGCCATATCTGCGTTAGTCCCGTCCAATTTAATTGAATTTCCCACTTCTCCTGACGTTGAATTTATCGCTATTCGTGCGAATATGCCTGATAAACACCTATTTATAACCTGCTCCTATATTCCTCCAAATTCCGATATCTCCATTTACAGGAAACACGCTTCCCTCATTTGTGAAGTGGCCAAGCGGTCTAGACCCACTGATTCTGCTTTGCCAATTTTCCCGAGATTTACGTAAATCGTTGTCCACCTTTTAGTTCACCAGAGGATCCTTATCAATATGCATTTCCTTTCGTCATATTAATGATGGTTTGTTGAAATGCCTTAATGTGCCAAATCAAACTTTTTTAAATAATTAGTATGATTTTCATAAAATCAATATTGTATTACTAAAACATCGTCTTTCACCTCTGACGCTTGATTTCTCAACCGGTAGTATTGAAAGCTTATTGCCATCGTTCTACAATACATTAAATCTAGCTATTGCTGCATCTGTTCCGATCAAGCATTGTCGACCTCGAAGCAGGTGTCCCCCGTGGTTTAATAAGACAATTAAATATCACAAGAATAGACAAAACTCGCTATTCAAAAAATATTCGAAAAGTGGCTCTGCGCTCGACTATGTCGCTTACTCGGTGGCGAGGCATAGATTTAACTCCCTCAACCATCATTATTACTGCAGATACCTTCAGTTCATTAAAGCCTCTTTGTTTGCTAATCCTAAATTCTTCTTTAAATTTGTTAGCTCTAAAAGAAAAATTTTCACATATCCCTCTCATGTTTCTTTTAATGGCTGTGATTCCTCGGATGATTTTGAAATCTCAAATCTATTTGCTGAGTATTTCCGACGAAACTTTTCGATTGCTAATTTCGATTTACCAGCAAACTACCCATATCCTATAACTAACTCGGTTTCAATACCTATTTTGGTTATTTCGGAAGATGATGTTTTTAAAGGGTTGAGTTCTCTAAAATACAGTTGTTCGCCTGGACCTGATGGAATTCCATCATGTGTACTTAAATCTTGCGCTGTCGAGTTATGTGGTGTGATCTCAAAGATTTTTAACATGTCCTTGTATTTAGGTGTTTTCCCTTCATGTTGGAAGAGTAGTTTCCTTATTCCTATCCACAAGAGTGGAAGTAGACAATTTGTTGAGAACTACAGAGGCACAGCCAAGTTGAGTGTCTTGCCCAAGTTGTTCGAGCGTATTGTGACTCAGCATTTGGCCTTTGCCATTAATTCGTATATTTCTCCGCACCAGCACGGCTTTCGTAAAGGGCGATCTACAGTCACCAACTTGTTAGAGTTTACCTGTCATGTTTTCAAGGCTTTTTCTAGCGGCTCTCGCACAGATGTTATTTACAGTGATTTAAGCAAAGCATTTGATATGGTTAACCATAGACTATTTATCTTTAAACTCCAAGCCTCTGGTTTCCCACCCTACTTAGTGAAATGGCTAAGCTCTTATCTGCACAACAGATCCTTCAGGGTTTTGTTTAACTCCATCATCTCGGATGAATTCCCTGTTACGTCTGGCGTACCTCAAGGAAGTCACTTAGGTCCTATTTTATTTAGTTTATACATTAACGATCTCCCATCGGTGGTTAATTCCAGCCAGATCTTAATGTATGCTGATGATGTGAAACTGTTTTCTTCCTTCTCTGTTGAATCGCAATCACATCAGCTTCAAGGTGATTTGGATAATTTTGTTGCATGGTGCTCTTTGAATCTTTTGAAACTAAATCTGAGTAAATGTAAGAAGCCTTCTTTCTCAGGAAGACAGTCATTCATTATTCAGTATTTAACTGATACGCATAAGTTGGAGGACTTCGATGCGTTCACAGATTTAGGCGTTCTATTTGACCATAGGTTACGTTTTAACTTGCATATTGAACTCTCGATAAGCAAAGCTAGGTCCACGCTTGGTTTTATAAAAATGTGGTCCAAAGAGCTTGATGATCTCTACATTACGAAAAGGCTGTACATGTGTTTGGTTAGACCTATACTTGAGTATGCCTCTGTTGTGTGGTCTCCTTCATATAGGTGGTAAGTAGGTGCAATTGAATCTGTTCAAAAGCAATTCTTGCTGTTTGCCCTTAGGAATTTGGGTTGGGATCCGATTGCCTCAATTCCCCCCTATGAAAATAGGTTGCTTCTGTTATCCTTACCGTCTCTTGAGAAACGTAGATTTGTTCTTGGCGTTTCCTTTCTAATTAAAGTAATAAATGGTGCTATTGACTCGCCTTCATTACTTGGTGAAATAAGCTTTAATGTCCCTAACCGCTTCTCTAGGCACTTTATCTTGGTTAAGCTTAATCAGTGTAAATTTAATTATGAGCTGTTCAATCCGCTCATGACGTCTACCACTTATTCTCGTTATCGGACTCTTTAAAGTCCATTAAAGCAATATTGCTTAATACGCGCGATTTACCTATGCCGTATTTAAACTAGCTTTTATCCTTAAAAAGTCGTTACGTTTCGAAAGTGAATTATTGTCAATTTATTATCGGTTGCCAGGCTTATGCATGTTTGCGATGGCTTAGGGGTTCATTTGCAATTTGGTCCTGTACCGGTTGTAAGTGTGCTCCTATGCTGATAGTGTACATGCTTGTTTTTCTTTTTCTTTTCTTCTTATTTGTTTTATTATGCTTATACTCAATTTTATTGTTAATTAATATAAGTTTTCCATTAAGAGCCAATTGAACTCGACTATTATTTGTTTAGTTGAGTTTCTAGTATAAGTGGAATAAATAAAATAAATAAAAGCTTGCAGATTTTCAACTTCCCCTATTATCATGAAACACAGTGACGGTAAGTCTGGAGATGAAGCTGCAGAAAATAAGCCATTTTGCACTAGGCACATGGATGTGGTATTCTTACTGGACGTGGCGAGGTCTTTTCCTATCTGCCTCTTTTAATGTAGAAAACTAGGCTCTGACGAAATGTTTATTTGTATAGGCAAGCTTCGAACCGAGGTTCACAAATAATAATTCAGAAAAACATGAAAATCATTACCAAATTGGAAAGGCAAGAAGGGTCTTGAAAGCCTTAAAAAACCTAATATAATTCATTCGAATTAAGTGGGTATCTGTCCATGAGAATAAAACGGCCGCGGGCTGAGCATAGTTGTCCTCACTTCGCCTTACAGCACCTAAGGAAACGTGCCCCATGCTACCACCTTCGAGTAGAGATAGCCACACTGCTACCTTGTACATAAGACCAGCACCATTCATCTTGACGAATGGAGTTCTATCTGGAGATAGGCTAACTTTTAATGGCTTAGCCACGTATTGCTACAGCGATATACTCACACCGAGGCTAAGTGCCAAAGCAGTAACTTCTCGTCTTACGCGCTCACTGTGCTCCTAAATTGCGTTTTGAACTCGATGTTTAGTAAATCATATTCGTTTAGAAGAGGTGAAGATCATTCGCTCCGTTGGGCATCCTGTAAAGTGAGAGCGATGTTTGAAAGCGGCGGATGGATTTTCTCTTCTTTGGCAGACTGTATGTCTACCACAAAACTTCACTTCAAATTACCTAGATATTTACACCGCAGAAGGGCTCAGCTGTGTTGTTTACTTTGTCATCCAAAGCTTTACTCTGAAAGCTTCCAACCGGCACCTCAGTAACTGCTGGAATATGCCAACGTTTAACATTCTCAGTGTCTGTAGTACAAAGAAATATAAAGAGAAAAAGTCCTTGTGCTGTAAGAAAACCAATTTGTAGACATTCAAAGTCAAACTTATTTTGTTTACCATATTCGTAGTCAACTAGCGTTATGAGTAGTGTGTATTTTCTTTTCGTCTGTGATTTTCTGCTTGTTTCGGTAATTTTATGTATTTATCTCGTGCCTTTTCAGTGTTTTTGCTAAAACTGGTTATCGCGGACAACGCGGGTACCGTATGCGCTTTTGTTTCCTCTATCTGGTTCATACGGCAAAGAGATGCACCAGTGCACTATCTTGTGCCAACTGTGGTCTTCCTCCACATGCTGAAAGCTACACCCGTAGTTTCGGCTTAAATTGCAATGGTCAATACACAGAGTTAGACAAACAATGCCCACGTTTTATACAAATGCAGGTAATTCTAAAAATCAAAACAGAAAGTTACTATAGCATGAGCGAAACGCGACGCAAGTACCGGGAAATAAAGCCATCGGGAACCCAAAGAATCAACAAAAGTAATACATACGTTGCTGTTGCCTCGCAAATCGAGCCTATAACTCCTTCCAATGAAAAATCTGTATTACTATCAAACGAAAGTTACATTGCGAAACCAGTTCCATTACCCGCCAAAAATAATATTGAGAAAATCAAAGCAAGTATTGTAAATTTAAAACAACAACACGTATAGTAAAATCTAATAAACTAAATTCCCCAGAATAAACAGCTCTCAATCCTAGTCAACAAATTACAAGTTGTAATGAATCCAATCTTTCATCCCTTAACCAACCTTTATTTTCAAATTATTCAGGTGCGCCCACTTGTTCCACGTCATATGTAAGCAACCACCTAAACACAGATTTTTCTGCTGGTAAGAACAAATTATTCACGCAAAGTTCCTGCAGCGAAATTTTCGACCCACCTACCACTCTGTTTCCCTGTCACTACAATTAAATAAACTTTTCAAAATTTTACAATGGAACATTAAGGGATTTTGATGAACTTCGTACACTCATAAGTAATTTTAATCCAACGTCTATATACCTTCAAGAGATTCATTGTAGAAGCTCTTTTAATCCTATTCCACCCAAATCATATACTGGATACTTCATGAATGCTATTCAAAATTCATATTCCAAACAAAGAATTGGTGTTTTTTTAAAATCAAGTATAGCTCACAAACGCATAAATTTAAGCTCGAACATACAAACCATAGCGATACAAATAATGTTAAACATAAAATTTACAGTGCTTTCTCTCTTTATCCCATTTTCGCAATCGTTTTCTCAACAAGAACTCTACAATTTATTTTCCGTACTTTCCCCTTATATGCGGCAACCTTAATAGCTGGAATACCGTCTGAGGCGCAACAGTGAACAACAGTCGTAGTACTGTTTTAGAAAAGGCTTTCATTCAAAGTAATCTCTGTGTTTTAAATGATGGAAAACCAGCGCACTTTTCAACTCATCACACCTTTTCTCATATTAATATAACATGTTGCTCTCCGTCTCTTCTTCCTTTGGTTTCCTGGTGTATTTCTTATGATCTGCATAACAGCGATCACTTTCCAATCATAATCGATCTTAAACTTTCAAAGTCCTATGTCACTCCAGCAAGACAGGCCAAATTCCTCCTAGATAAAGCGGATTGGATCAGTTACTCCAAACAGGCCAGTTATTTCTGAATTCAAAGCCATTTAACGGGAACTGCAACCATGATGCTGCTATTATGTCTAAAGCTATTCGCATGGCTGCTCATCTCACTATTTCTCAATCCAAAAGCTCTTTTAAACGAGCTAGGCTTCCTTGGTGGAACAGCACGCTTTTATTATTGAGGAAAAACAAAACTGATCTATGGCGCCGCTTTAAAAGATGTCCTGACGATGATTATTTGTTATTATACAAAAAGGCCAACGCTCTATTCAGAAAGGAATTACGAAAATCAAAGGCAGTTAGTTTCGAACTTCCTTCGAAAAGAATTCACAGAAATACATAAATGAAAATTTTGGGGAGCAAAATCAACAGACTTAATGGGACTTCAAATCTGAACGAAATTGCTGCCCTCCCAGTAGAACTTTTACTGATGCACATGATATTTCTAACATATGCGGTGCGAATATCCCTCTGACAGCAACTTTTCCAATGCTTTCATCGAAAATAAAAGGACTCCAATTTCTTTTGCAAATTACACTGACAGATGTGCCACCTTCCTGGAAATTTGCATATCTACCTTAGAACTTGAAAGTAGCCTCTGAAAATAGAAGGGAAGCACACCTGCTCTAGACCGTATCTCATGCCAAATGATCAGTGCTCTGTCTAATTGAAGTAAAAAGAACTTACTGGATCTATATAATACAGTATATTTGAGTGGCCATATACCCTACATGTGGAAGTTGGCAGCAGTTGTTCCAATTCCTAAGTCAAAAAATGTCTCCATCGCATCGAATTATCACCTCTCTTTTATCGTGCGCCTCAGAGGTGTTGGAAAAGATTATGGCATCTAGATTATCTTTTTTTCCTGAGTCAAAGAACCTGATAACAAAGCAACAAGCTGGTTTCAAGCGGTGTAGAGGGTGCATCGACGCTATTTTACATAATGAACGCTAAGAGTACCGTTTTTGAATTGGTTTAACAGTGTAACAGTCCCACCCGAATTATCCGGTATGAGTGCTAAAGGCGGTGCTTAAATTAAGCAAACATTGTGCAATCCAAGTGCGCTAAGGCAGGCCTATTTCCAACGGATGTAGCATCTATTTTCTTTACCTCGACAACATTTAGCAATTCAACCTAGTTGATAACAGCTGTCTTTCTTATTTTTTTTTGTCGTGGGCTTTTGCGTTTTGCTGAGATTGAAAAAAAAGGAAGAGAGCAGAGCAGGTTGTTAAGTAAGTGGGGGAGTGGTCGGACGGAAACGTCTGGATTTCTTGGCTTGCTTCAATAAACACGTGCATTACGGTACTTAGTCGAACATAAGATAAATTTAATTTTGACTATTTATCTTATATTTGTCTCCACATTTGCATTTACTTAAGAAATTGATTTTCTACAAACATTGCAAAAATATTTACTAAGAAGAAAAGAAAATGGCGATACCTTGCATATCTTCTTGTTTTTCCTTGAAGAGTGGAGTAAAAAGCAAACACTTTTTAAAATGTTTGCGACGTAATTTAGAATGGTCATAAAAGAAAGGCCTAATTTACGAAAAGTAGGAGAGCAAAGCGGAATACACAAACAAATGGAAAGCGTAAGAAATTGACTGCGTATAAAATTTAAGACGATCGCATTTTTTTTAGTGTTCTGTGACTGCATTGTTGGTTTAATGGTAGGCAAAGTGGTCAAGAAAAATAAAATAAAAAAGTGTTTTGATAGAAGGTGTGCAACATAATCGAATTTTTAATTATATTTGCTAAAAAGAAAAGTTTACACACTTATTGATATAAACGTATATAGTATGTATTCAATTGTGCAACTCTTGAAAGAAAAACATAACGGTGGTAAGTTAAATTAGGTGACGCTTTAGGAAGCAATAATGAAACACCCAAAATCGTAGTCATCGGTCTGGTGCTTCATTTAGCCTCAATCTGAAATGATCTTTTTTTATTTTTTTGAAGCTTTATGTTTATTTATCGTAAAGCAAACAAGGAAGAGTGTTTAAAAATATCTGGTACAATCCTCAAATGAAGGTATACTATCTACCTAATGTCTTATAATTCCTACTTGCTTTGGATGCCCTACAGCCAAGCATCCCTTTGTTTGCTGTATTAAAACAATTGTTTGAACCCCTTTTTTTATTATCTTTATTTTCTTGTTTTAAATCGCAATGGCTTATATTTACTATGCTTACAAACACTTCTCATACCTGTCCTTAATATTTTGCATTTTATTTCTATCGACTTATAGTTGACTTTATAGAAAATTCCGCATGTTCTTCAACTAACAAATTTGTTGTCATGCACAACTTATAGTGGCTTCAATATGACAAAATTTTCATTTAATTGCGATATTTATTTTACATATTTAGTTCAAGCTGTCTTAAATCGTCCTAGTTTTCTTTATTTTTTTTCTGTTAGAAATTTTTAATTGCAATATTTAGTTTTTTAATATTTACTTTTAGATAATTTTTTCTTTTATTTTTTTTTTTGTTCCCTTGACATCGAACCTCTGACGATGTTCAACTTAGACTTCAAGCGCTAATTTTATTTTCGGACTTTGTTCTTTTTTCATAATTCTCTTTCTCAATAATGCTATTGTGTCCGATGTGTGTCAAGGGTAAAACGTAGGTGTACGCCATGGTGGCTTAACCCTACGGTGGCCGATGGAACACAAGTTATTGAAGCGTAACCGGCGCCCTCCATTGAGTTAGACAATCCCTTTAAGCTAGAGGTCTAAACAAGAAGGGAAAATTAGAAAACGAGGCCTTAATTAACGTAATTCTGTTATTATGAACACCTCTTCTCTATTTGTGAAAGGCAGGGACAAAGCTAGTCGACGGAAGTGCCCTAGGCACATATACGCGAACGTTACAACCATAATATTATATCTTTTTAATAACTTTTCACTTTATAATAAGAAACATGTATACATGCTTGTATACAAAAACAAGGTTCATATTGCATATAACCGGCGTATGTAAGGACCACTCTAGTCTTGTTCCAGTCGCGGTGTGTATACTCCGTCAAAAGCTGCCTTTGGAAAGGCCCGTCTGATCACACGCTTTACACGCCATATTAGAGTAGGCAACGCCCTATCCCTTCTAGTCCCGCCGATCTTTACGGTTCCAAAATTAACATGGCCTGTTGCATACCTTTCGTCTTGAAGATAATGTTAGCGGGGATGCGGCCCCTTTAAAATCTCAAAGCCGTATCCGTTGGGTTTCGCTGTTCTATTAGTGTCCCACACTGCAAATAACTAGGAAACTTGATCACTTGTAGACGTCTTTAAAGGCATCTACTTTTTTTATGCCCGAAATGGTTGCGCTTCAAATTTAATTTCTTCCGCATTATTAGAAAGGTTCGGTATTTCCGTTTCGAGTGGTAAAAAAGTGAAACGATTTTTAATTCGTATTATGTGTTAATGGTCCGATCACGAAACCTCACTGGATATGTTTCATCCCAAGATAAGAAACTTAGGTTTGTATCGGCTAGGGGCAAGTGTAGCGCTTCTTCTAAAAGTAGTTTCTCTATATCGATGAAAAATAATGATGTTGTTTTTTAAAAATGTATTCTGGTTAATACACACCTCTTAAGTCATCGTTAGAACTACCACAAATTATTTGGTGTGTGTTAACGTAACAACCGATCAGCTTATCCAGTTCCCGGGACTGGCAGCGTTAGACCAGATGCTTCTGCTTCACCCAGAAAGCATGTGGTTGTTAGAATAACCCGATTCTTGTCAAGGAACGGAATTCCAGCCCAAGTGGTCACCAGACTCGCATCTATGGACTCAGAGGTTACGTTGTTCCGTATTGGGCATTATCAAAAAACAAACCTTTCCTTGAGAAAGCCGCGCAGTCTTCCAGAACTTCTAGATGAAGGCTATCTTCAAACTCAGATTTGTAAATGTCCTAGTAGGAATCGAAGAGACGGCTTTAGCATGAAGGAAGTCCATTTTCAGTCTCACCCTCAGTATCCGTACGCATTCCTGCAAATTCAAGGAGACCGGCCCATCCACCCTTCGCCAGCGGCAAACGCGGTTTTTTCCTTGTCATGCTCGGCGACGTCCATCCACCAGTACCAACTTCAAATCTAAGGTTGAGAACCATTACGAACCTAACAATGTGTCTAAGGTATCGTCAAAGGGAAGCTATCCTTCCTGGTCACTTCGTTCAACTTACCACCCCCCCCCCCCCCCTTTTTTTAAGGCTTTTATTTCACTTTTCACGGCATCTGCATCTTCTCGCATTCAACTGGCCTATCGCATTATCAACTTTTTCTTCTTAACTTTGCCTTCGATTTGCTGCCACGTTTCGTCTACATGCGTTCGCAGGATACGTTGATTTTCCTGTATTTTCTCGACAATATTTTATTCTATCTGTTCCTCGATACTATATTCGAACTCAAGTATCGACGGGTCCTGTCCGTCTTTTTGTAGCTGTTCGACCAGTCTGTGTTTCAATTCAGCTTTGGTACCGGTTGTACGAAGGCTTCTTTTTCCCAGCTCCTGTTTGAGCTGCTCCACTTTGAGATCTTCTAATCTCACCATTTCTCATGGTTTCCACGATCTCACTTCTAACACCAGTTGTTATAAAATTCGCTTTTGTAAGATTCAGTCCGTATCAAATTTCTTTTATTTACAATTATATTTCTTTAAATGTAGGATTATTCACAATTTAATTTTCTCAATACTTTTGACTGCTTAACTCAAATATTCTTTTTCTACTTACTCTCCCTTCCACAAATACTCTATTTATATACATTTTTACCATCATATTACTAGTACCTAATTTTATAGTTTCATTTTTAATTCGTTAACCTGCTTTTCTGGTACTCGTTTTCCTCGGCCGGCAGCTGCATGACGCGCTGGGAATGTGCATTTACTTTTTCCCTCTTTAGGAATTTTATTACTTAGCTGGAATGAACACGATTTGGGATTTCCGTAACAATATAATTAAGCAATAATGCGTCAGTTGAATATTGCAATAGTTAACCTAGTCAATTGATTTTTAACGCCAACAAAATTTGTTGGATTGTCGCCATATAGATTCTGGCAATGTCTATGTCTGCCAATAAAGCATGAACAAACAATACCATTTGTTGCGGTTTACATTACGCTGTGGTACATATTTTTTTGTTTCTACTATCAATAGACATGTTATATTCTCTGCTGAATTTTCATCAGATTAACTAATTTTTCGTTTGTTTAATAAGAAACAACTCACCCTAATAGAACACAGACGAACTTCTGGTTCTCGTTATTTTTTTATAAATCTCCATACTTTGCTTCTTCTTTTACTTGAAAATAATGAGAGAAAGGTTAATACAAGGGGTATATGATTATGCGTTATAATAATTGGATCGATTATTGTTCTTTTTAAAGAAAGGACATCACTTCATAGTCGGCCGAATCTTTATCATGCAGGATAGCTTCGTCATGTAGCTATAAGCTAATTTTTCTTCCAAGTTTTCAGGCTTGATTGAAAAATATACCGATGTTAGGGGAAATCTTCCCCTTTGATAGCCTTTAACACATTCAATGTTTCGTTGATTCGGTCGAGAACAGAGATTGCGTCTAACTTGGATTTTTGGAATACTGTGTCTTTTCGCAACTAAATATCATAATTTACGTCTTCCAAGGCAGCGTTACAAAGCGATATTTTATAAAATAAAGATTCAAACGGAAATGCCTTCGTATTTGGTTGTCCCACCGACTGAAAGTTCCCGTAGATCTTCGAATTCCTTCTCTTTTCTTTAAAAGAATTCTACAATTTTTTGCTTCTTCGTTGCCCTCCTGTGATTTGCAAAACCCTTCTGAAGGTCTGGCTAGGCTAGGCAGAGGTCGTCAAAGGTCATAATGGCCGTCAAGTAATTACTGTTCACCGATAGCAAGGAAAGGAAAAGGAGATTATTTTAAACCAAATAAAAAACCACATTTAAATTCTCCCACAGTTGAGTCACACAACAAAACAAAAATTTTCTTTATGTTTAATTTCTAATTAAAAAAATGCAGTCCTAATTGTTTATTTGGTTTTTCCGTCCATAAGTATAATATAAAGCCCGATTAGTTTCAATTATCCTTTCTCTTTTGTCATTTTAAAAATGCGCGTAAATGCGCGAACAGCGATTATTTTTTTTTCATATAACGGGTAAAGGTAACCATATTTGTATTTTTTGCTAATATTTGCAAAAAGAAAGAAAACCAAAAAAATGCAATGAAAAACCAATTACATAAAATCGGCTGCAAATTAGCTTTTAGTTCAATCGATATTAAATTATCAGTTTATGTTAGTTATAAAAGCCTTGTAAGTGCCTGTGGTGATGCCAAAAATTATAAACCGATAAATCATCATTTCGTTCATCTTTTTTTGCTATAAGAAAAATAGACTTTCAAACTAAAACAGAGGTAATTTTTAAAATATTATATAAAAACGCATTTTAGTGTACGGAACTTATGTGAAGAAGGGATCGTTTAGACAAGAAGTAGAGCAAGAAATGTTGTGACGTCATGATTAAGTTTCTTCACTAATATTTAATATTCGTGGGGTGATATGAATTCGTAAATAAGAGAGTACCTATTGCTTCAGATGACATCAATAATAACCCATCCTCCTCACTATGACACTTAGGCTGCTGCAATTCTTTCTATTTTGTTTGTTAGCCCTACATATTAGCAACGAAGAAAATTTGCATAAATAGTTACCCATATAGAATTGTACATGGCGTCTAACTTACTGCAACGACGGTGACAAATAAAGCTATACAACAACTGTCAGGCATGCTGGAGAAAGTGATGATCGAGTTACAAAGGCGCTGTGGTTTATAGCTTTGCCTTGCCTGGTAGGGACATGCATCAAATATCGTCCTAATTATGACTGCAAGGCTGTTTGGTTAACAATAATGGTTTAACAAAAATTGACGCTGACGTGTGACTTAACAACTTTGTGTTGTATGATTGTTAATTTCAATCACGAAAAGCACGATTGAAGTGGAAGAGACTTTTGGCGGGAACAAGATGGACTAACTTCAGAGTAGGAAGAAGAACAAGAGTTTTTGGCAGATTTCCGACTGGTGTTCAGAAAGAAAAAGAAGGTGTTTAGGTGGGAAAAGGAGTGGTTGTTGCGGTTTGTGATTGACGAGGATACAGCTGACAGTGTTTTGTAAAAAATAATTTTTAACGTAAGAAATAAAATGACCAAATTGAGAGAGATCTGCAAAAAGATGCCATATAATTTATATATGACATAAAGAGTGCATAAATTTCACATAAATAAAAAGAAAAATCAACGTAAGAAAATTTAGCTGCTAAAAAAAACCAATTGCCATGTAATATACGACTGACGATCTATATTGTTAACAGTGCTGTTCATGTTAACACATGCATGTGTATCCTCTCCTTTTATTTTAATATTTCTTTTTACACAGTATTGCGATAGGTCCATCGTTTGTCCGTTCACTTGTCAGCTTATTTGTATGTATATGCATATGTGAAAAATATATGGGTATGATTATGCAATTGCCGTTTCATTCTTATTTCATTGTTTGTTTATTTAGAACACTTCATATCTTATCGTAAATTAATACGTATGTATACGCACGTTTCCCATTCATGCTATTGAAATAAGCTGTGAACAACAACTTGCGATCTTGTTTATTCATGTCAGCACATTCCGCGTGTGAATCAATATAACACTAACATCTGGTGCTGACACTGATGAACAATTTTTTATTTTTCTCACGTATATAGTTCATAAACCAGTCTTTTTAGTATATAGGCATCCTGTTTGTTACTCAATAATACACATCAAATTATCACTTCAAAACAAAATCACGCTTTTAATTTTTTCTCTCAGGGAGAAATGCCCAGACGCCATTTCCTTCAACAATATTTTATCAATACCTCACACCAGTTTATGTGTTGATACGACTCATACGAAGAGGATCATTCAAGCGTCTTGGCGTGTAAATTGAAATTTAAGGAGCAAACCACCTTCTATTCTTTCACCAAAAGTCACCAAAAAAAAAGTTATCGTCTTCGCAAAATGTCCATGAGTGATATGGTGGCTTTAATTTGCGGCGCCGTGTGTGGTTAAATAAGAGAAGAAGATACATAAAAGAAGAACAATTGATGACACTTCCAAGTTGATAGACACCCAGAAACTCCTGTGTTTGTTTTGTTTGTTGTGTGTAGCAGACATATACTAAACATTACGAGAACAGCAAGTATATTTGCTTTACCTATATAACGTGACACGTAGAATTTATCTATCAAAATTAAATAAAATTTGCAATTCAAAATTTATCTAAAAATTTCTATAAAAAGTTAAAAAAAAGAGCTAATCAAAGTGAAATGAAGAAGTCCGAAAGCGATAAGATTTTACTTCCATATGAGTTTTAAATAATTTTGGCTCATCACTCGACTATATCAGAAAGCAATTTTGTTGTGATCAACTGAGAACAACAAATTAAGGAATTCCTGAAGAAACTTTCCTAGAATGGGTAAATAAAGACGGTGTTAGCTGAATCTACATGCAGCTTTAAAATTTACGTTCCATTACTTAATAACCATATCGATGAATAATTAACTACCTACTCAACTACATTTTAAATAAAAAAAAAAAATCTGTAAAATCGGCTGCATTTAGCGTTATGAGAAAGAAATGACTTCAAAAGTTTAGCTAAAATATAGTGAGCAGCAGAAACGAAACAGTCAAATTAGCTAATAATTTTTTATTGCATTGTGAACTATTTTGAATGATATTATTCGAAAATTCAACAAATATTTCTTTTCATTGATAGCTTTTTTTTTTTAAGTAGTTTTAATTTTTTATTTTTTGCATGACTTCAAATATTTATAAATTAAAATATAGATTATACAAATAAACTAATAACTAAATCTTTTATCTATGGGAGGGAAGCGATCGTAGGACCCAACTTTATGGTCTCCCATAAATATCATGTTTAGGGGAAAGGTTTGGTTCACTATTATATATGCAGTTAATATTTAAATAGTTGACTTTGCATATATACCATATATTTTATGTTCATTGAAGATGCTATCATTTTTACACTTCCTAAAGATAATCAAAAAAAAAATAAACGAAGAAAAAACGTAAATCAGCAGATTATTATCTTGTAAGTGGTACAATTAATCAATTGATTAGTGTTGATTCGTTGTTGTGCGACCTATAAAAAGTTTAAGTGGGATCAACCGGCTGCAAAACCAACTGCGCCACCTACTTTAACCACCACAGTTACTGGCACTAAAGGAACGGTAATATCGGCATTTGGCTCCTTAAAACCTTCAGCTTAAATGAAATTAAATGTATATGTATATAAGTATACGATAATGTGGTAATAGACAATAAATATATGTCAAATAATTTTGATTAAGTTGATTCGCATTGTTCGTGTAGTTTTGAAGACTAATTCGACTTAAAGATATCGAGTTACTATTATCTTAAAACAATTTCTTTGTTCATACGCCCTCATTCTTTTACATATACGTTCCCGTTGTGACATTTTTGAGAAGTCGAGATTTATGATAATAGAACGTAGATACGATACCTAAAGTGGATATAAATATTCTTTAATATTCCCGTGCTTACGTATCAACTATGACAACAATTTAAATAATTTAAAATGCTATTATAAATCCGTTATGTTATTTATTTATATATTAGTTTATCGTACATGTTTGTTATATACTTACACCCTAAAATGGTTAATATTTACATACATTCGAGTTAGCGATACTGCTTGTGGTGCGAACACCGAATTGTCAGTCGTCCAAAACTTTCCATACGTAACGATTTCGCTTATCTAGTTAGATGGTTAGCATAGAGCTTCCTTCAGGAGTTCGCCGCAAAAAATTTATAAAAAAATTTCTACATATTTTCTGTCAAGCTGAGAATGTGTTCGCGTTGACTAGTTTACTTACGTACTTTGCCAGCTCTTATGATTCCGTCTGCATAAGAGGCACTTGTGTGTCAAATTTCGTATTAATAGTTTATTTATTAAAAACGGAGAGCGAATACAGAAATCATTGTATTGATTTATTTACTACGTTATTAGTACTAGTTAGTCCATACTTAGCTGCCTAGTTAATAAGTTTTTCTTTCGAAGTATGAAAGACAACATCTAAAGATGTAAATATGATATATCGCTTTTTAAGTTGGCGGAAGTTCTTAACACTGGAAGTACAGAAGTATCTGTTTCTACGAAAATTCGTCAATGAAGGATAAATTTTGGGAGTCACCACAGCTAAGAAACTGAGGATTGGCAGCTGAAATTTTGAACAAACAATCAGTGGCTAAAGAAAGTGTGTGATTTGCGTAAAATCGACAATTTTTCAATATTTCGTCAGTGACTTTCGATCACGTGAAAATATTTCCGGAAAGCTGTTACCCACATATTTGTCGCGACAAATCTGTAGGAAGACGTCGACTTATTTAAATAGATATGTTAGGTTTTTTTATTTATTTATTATATTTTTTTCATAAAATATCACAGCAAACTATGTTTTTTCGATTTTTCATTTATTTTTCCTTATTATATTTAATAATCATTCATAGTGTGTTATAATACATAGTGCGAGAAAATAAATAAAAACAAGTGGAACGTAACGATCTTATCACACAATAATTGGCGTCTACTACTTGATCTGACTGTAAATAAATCTAATGTTCTTTAAGAGGCTAATGTAAAGCTTGTTTCTTTATCGCATGTTCTCTTAAATCTTAACCGCAAATAAAAACACAAACTTATCCTTACTTAGGTCATAAATTCGTTGCCAAAATACATATTTATCACTCATATATTCATATATAACTTATGCGTGATTATTTAAAAGTATTTAGTTTTAGTTTTCTCTCTGTTCTCTAAAAGTGTTAAGACTTGAATTCAATTTCAAATTATCGCCATTGTTATATTTATTGATTGCTTCATTGCTTGATTGAAGCGTACATATACACAAAGCACAAATAAGTGAATAAGATGTTATGAAATTTGTAGTCGTTTTTTCGTTGCAACAGCTGTTAACAAATTCAGACTGACTCTTTGAATTATTTTCAATTGTAAACAAATACAGACTGACTTGTACAATTATTCCCAATTGTAAACAAATTCAGACGCTCTCTGATGTTATAAAATATAAACGCTTACTCTCTTATCATGGGTCGAAGGAGACCATTAGATAATCAAGATAAAGAATGATCCAGGGCTCATGCAATGCTCGTTCGATAAGTTAGTTCGTTTGTCCGTTCATTCTCGTAAGCGTAGAGTACGCGCAATTCTCTTAGATGTAACTGCCTGTGGAGTGTCCGTGATATATCGTTTAAACCACCTCCTCTCCCCACCTCCCGAACTAGATAGCTCACCTACACACAACAACAATTTTTGTAGCCTCCAATCCTCAGTGGCACTTCAAAGTAGCCATAACAATAACAGAGTACCAGACAATCAGACAGACCGTCAGAATAATACAGACATGTTACAAGCTGAGATTTATTCGATTTGACAACAAAAATCAACGAAGGCAACGCTTGCAAAACGATAAGTTCGCATTGATTTCTGAAGTTTGGTGTAAATTTTTTCGAAAACAGACAAACCTGTTATAAACCAGGCGCATATCTTGCTATAGATGAATAATTGTTTCCTATAAAAGCACGTTGTAAATTTACTCAATACATGCCCAACAAACCGGACTAATTTGGCATAAAATTCTGGTTAGCTTCCGATGTAAGTAGTAAATATATAGTAAACGGCTTTCCATATTTGGGAAAAGATGAAGGGCGAGAATCATCAGTCCCACTTGGAGAGTTTGTCATTTTGAAATTAGCAGAACCATATACGGGCCATGGGAGAAATATAACAGTTGACTTTTTTTGCAGCTGAATTTTTTTACAAGCGCGTCAATAGCGAGTTAACTTCTAGCAAAAAGAATTATGCTTGTTGGAACCATCCGGAGAAATAAAAGGGAGCTACCAAAATTAGCGAGGCAGGCAAAGGATAGTATGACTTCTCAACAATATTACACAAATCGAAAGATTTTATTCTTACAATTTATAAAGCTAAACTCAATAAAAAAAGTATTGATACTTAGTTCAACGCATTCATCCGTTGAAATTGAAAAAAATGACACCCGCATATCAGAGACAATTAGATTTTACAATAGCACGAAATTCGTTGTAGATGTAACCGATCAAATGGCCAGAAAATATAGTGTAATCTTGTCAATTAAGATATTGTAAAAGCAATAAAACAAACAAAATTTGTATAAAATGTAAAAAATACGTATGTGGAAAATGTGCAATACAAAATGCTGTAACTTAAAAAAATTTTTGAAAAAACATAAAAGTAAATAAAATATACAACAGCGAAAAGCGGGGAACGAGTTTTTATTGTAACATCAGAAAAATATTTTGTTTACTATCTACTTTACTAAGATACACACTGTTACGAAATTCGCTTTTATGAGATACAGTCCGTATCACTAGATCGCAGATATTTTGATCAAGAGAAATACACTTCAAAGTTCTTTTATTTACAATTATATTTCTTTTAATGTAGGATTATTTACAAATTATATTTGGCAATACTTTCGACTATTTAATTCAAATATTCTTTTTCTACTGTGTTGTCTTTCAGAAATATTCTATTTATATACATTTTTGCCATCATATTACTAGCACCTAATTTTATGACTTGATTTTTAATTCGTTAACCTGCTTATGTTGGTAATTCGCGCCTGCGAATATGTACTTTGCTTTTCCTGTCTGTCTTGACGCCTCGCGAATGTACATTTGGTTGTAGAAAATGACTAGATTTGGGATTTCCGTAACACTACCCTCCATTTAATCTTGTTCGTCCCGAACAAGGCCGTTTCGATATGCGGTCAGTCGGTCCAGGTGTACCACTTTGAATCTAGTTCTGCCTCCGGGATGTTTTCGTATTCGGTAGACCAGGTCATTTATCCTTGTGATGATATTGTACGGACCTTCCCAGTTACATCGCAGATTTGGTGACATCCCCTTTTTACGTAAAGGATTGTACAATAGCACTAAATCCCCTTCCTTAAATCCGTCAGCGTTAGCCCTCAGATCGTATCTTGCTTTCATCCTGTCACTTACGATTTGCGTTCTATTTCGAAACTGTCGGTGCGTGTTATCCAATTTCACTCTCAATTTAGTAACATATTCGGTCTCGGTCCTTTGGACATTAGGCGGTGTCCCGAATTTTAAGTCTGCTGGTAGCCTCATATTGGACCCGAACAAAATCTGCGCCGGGGGTAGAGCAGTGGTGTTGTGCACTGCCGACCTGTACGCCATTAAAAAGATTGGTATGTGTTCATCCCAGTCCTGCTGATTGTCGTCAATCACTTTCCGCAGATGTTCTTGGAGCGTTCGATTAAACCTTTCGACCATTCCGTCAGACTGAGGATGCAACAGAGTCGTTCTAGTTTTATTAATGCCAAATATTTGGCAAACCTCTTGAAAGATCGAAGATTCAAAATTCCTACCTTGGTCTGAATGCAGCTCGATGGGGGTTCCAAACCGCGTAACCCAATTATTGAGGAATACTATTGGCTATTGTCTTTGCTTCTTGGTTAGCTAAAGGGTATACTTCTGACCATTTACTGAAGTAATCAATGACTACCAGTACGTATTTATTTCCCGCATTGCTGGCTGGAAATGGCCCAGCAATATCCATTGCGATTCTTTCGAACGGTTTACCCACGTTATACTGCTGCAAGCGCCCTCGCGGCTTACTTTTCGGGCCTCTTGATTTACTGCATCGATCGCAGTTGCGAATCCATGCCGCTACGGAGTCCTTGATGCCTACCCAATAAAAATTCTTCTTGATCTTCTCCACGATTTTTGTGATGCCAAGGTGCCCTTCGCTTGGTCCATCGTGGTACTCCCTTATAATTTCATGAGTTTTTGCTTGTGGGGCCACCAGTAATTTCTTAGCTCATGAAGCATCTTCACTCTGCCATATGCGCCACAAGCATCCATCTTCAACGGTGAGGCTTTGCCACTGAGCCCAATACGCCTTCGTAATCGGAATTTCTCTTGAAATCTGTTCCCAGGTAGGCCGCTCTTCTTTTCCTAAGGCTTTTAATATTGCGTTTAAATCTTTTTAAACCATTTGGGCACTGCGCATGTCTTCCTTCGAAAAGCTGCCGTTGGGCTCCACGATAGTTCGGCAGATGACGACACCTCCTTTATGCTCGTTTTTTATGCAGTGTTTGCAGTGCGGGTCGCATGGTCGTCTGGACATAGCATTGGCATTGCCATGCGATTTGCCGCCCCGGTGTGAAATCGAGAATTGGTAGGTTTGCAGTTTTTCAATCCAACTGGCTAGCTGTCCTTCTGGTTCTTTGAAGTTGAGTAACCATCGCAGAGCAGCATGATCTGTCCTTAGGTGAAATTGTTGCCCATACAGATATATGTGGAAGTGCTTGACAGATTGCGTTATTGCCAGCAGTTCTCTTCGCGTGACAGTAATTCCTCTCGGCTTTAGAAAGGCGCTTACTATAATATGCAATGACTTTCTCGTTCCCGTCAATTTGCTGGGAGAGCACACTGCCCAAGCCTTCTGCGCTTGCATCGGTATCCAGTATAAATTTTTCTCCTGGTACGGGATAAGCTAGAATGGGTGCTGCGCATAACAGCTCTTTTAACTGCGTGAACGCGTGCTCTTGGGTCTTACCCCATGTAAAGGGTTGATTTTTCTTCGTAAGGTCATGCAGTCCGCTAGCAACCGTGGCGAACCTGGGGACGAATCTGCGGTAGTATGTACATAGTCCTAAAAAAATGCGAACTTCGCATAAATTGTTTGGTCGTGGCCATTCTTTTACTGCTCGGATTTTCTCTTCGTCCGTATGAATTCCGGTTGTAGAGACCTTGTGCCCGAGGTATGTCACTTCCTTCCCAAGGAACATACATTTTTCGACACTCAATTTTAAACCTGCTGCCTGTAATCGCTGAAAAACATTTGCCAGATTTTTTAGGTGTTCCTTGAAGTCTTTACCCATGACAATAATATCATCCAAATACACCAGGCATGTCTTCTAGTGCAGACCTTTTAGCATGCGGTCCATTAGGCCCTCAAATGTGGCAGGCGCGTTGCATAATCCAAACGGCGTTATGGTAAACTGATATAAGCCGCCGACAGCGAAAAATGCGTTCTTTTCCTTGTCCTGTTCGGCGACCTCCACTTGCCAGTACCCACATTTCAAATCTAGGGTTGAGAACCATTGCGAACCTGACAAGGTGTCTAGGGTGTCGTCGATCCCAGGCAAAGGGTAGCTATCTCTCTTGGTTACTTCGTTCAGCTTCTAGTAATCCACACAAAATCTGGTAGACTCATCTTTTTTTTTAACAAGGACTACTGGCGAACACCAAGGGCTACTCGATGGTTCGATAACTTTCCGCTTTTGCATGTCTTTGATTAAGTCCGCCACTTCTCCTCTTTTTGCCAGTTGGATTCTTCTAGGCCGTTGCCGAATTGGATCGGCTCCTACAGTGTTAATTATATTCTTCGCTGCATTAGTACAGCCATTTAAATCCGTACCGCCAGCAAAGATGGACCAATTTTCCAGCAAAAACTTTTTGGCATATTTCTTCTGCTGCTCATCCAGATTGCTAGTCCATCGTTTTATGAGAATTTCAGCCTCTGGGGGTACCGTTGGGCATGTTTTCGGATTTTCATCTTGATGATCTACTACATATTCGGCTTTTTGGCATTGTGCTATAATGTCCCCTTTGTGAACTTTTGTTGTAACGCTGGTTGGGTTTAATACTCGTACTGGTATTAGATTGTTGACCGGTGAGACAACCGTTTTTCCAATGATGATGTTTTCTTTCGTATGTTCTTTACTCGGCTCGACAACCCATATCTTGTTTAGCCTTAGCTCCTCGGTAGCCGCGGCCCACACTATTGCTTCGGAGTTTGGAGGGATCTTCTGTTGTCCTTGTACTACGACTTGTAACACTTCGGCTTGTCTGTCGTATCCTACAGTCAACGGCAAAGTCATATTAGCGTATTGTAACACTTGCCTTTTCATATCCAGTACGAAGCCATGTTTTGCCATAAAATCCATCCCCAATATTACTTCGTCCATTATATCTGCCACCAGAAATTCATGCTTCATTGAAACGTCGCTAGTCGAAATGTCTCTGATATTTTTACCTTTAATAGCAGCTTCCTCACCAGTTGCCGTTCGGAATCGTG
The DNA here is from genome assembly GCF_014805625.2 of Glossina fuscipes. Classification (NCBI taxonomy): domain Eukaryota; kingdom Metazoa; phylum Arthropoda; class Insecta; order Diptera; family Glossinidae; genus Glossina; species Glossina fuscipes. Next base: position 193,548 of record NW_023998441.1, read on the forward strand.
CTCCCACTAACGGGTCAAATTTTTCTTTGACGATTGTAGTGTTGATAATTGAATGCGAAGCACCAGTGTCCAGCGTGATGATGTGTTCAGAGCCCTGGATCTTCCCATCGATCGTTAGGCTGCTTTTACTTCTTTTTGCCTGAGTAATAATAACCATAGGGCTACTAAATTTCTGAGTCAGCCGTTGCCCTGCTGTGCTGACTCTTTTTAGTTTAACGTCTGTTTGTTGGATATTTCCCTGGCACCTTCACCAAAATTCCATGTAGGTGACGTCAAGTGTGTTCTTTTGTGCTTTGATCGGCATTCCCGTGCAAAATGCCCAGGTTTTTGGCAGACATAACACTTGCGTGTTTTTGAACCCCACACTTGCTTATTACCGCGCAGGACTTGTCGACACGCCGCGCAGACCACATCCAAATTATCGTTCTCGCTGGTAACTTCCGTGCGTCTCACCTTCATGCTTGATGTCCATAGCACACTAGCTGCTTCTTGTGTAAGTGCGAAGCCAAGCGTTTCCGTAAACGTCGTTTTAGGTGACGTCCATATAGTTTTTTTAAGCTCCGCATAATGAAGTCCTCTAACAAAACCGTCGATTTTCAATCGTTCCAGCACGTCGTTGGGCATTCCAATATAAGCGAGATTGGCCAGGCGTTCGATTTCGGTAGCGTAATCTTGGATCCTTTCCTTCAGTTTCTGGCAGCGCGAAGACAACTCTAGATGGCTTACCTCCTTCACATGTTTGCTACCATATTTCCTTTCCAATGCATCCATAATTTTCACGAATTCCGTTCTTTTTCCTTTCGGGATTATCTGGATAATTTCCACTGCTACTCCTCTTAAGGAAGTTAATAAGGCGACTGCTTTATCTTCATCACCCCACATATTTTTGTTGCAACAATACCAAATTGTAGCTTGAATGCGTCGAAGTTAGCGGTGCCGTCAAATGCGGGTGTTTTTACTTTGATAGAGCTGGCGGTTATGTCGTTAGTTTGTAGCTTAGCCGCTTCTTTTTTTAAGGTTTTTATTTCCTGTTAGAAGGCGTCTGCATTCTCTTCCTGTGCCTTTATTCTGGCATCCAATTGCTCGTGTGTTTCGTCTATATGTGTTCGCAGGATGCGTTGATTTTCTTGTATTTTCTCGTCGATTTTTGATTCTATCTGTTCCGTTTGTTGTTGCATTTGTTGTAGCATTTGTTGTTGCATTTGTTGTTGCATTTGTTCCGTTTGTTGCTGCATTTGTTGTTGCAGTTGTTGTTGCATATGTTGTTGATTTTCCTGTATTTGCTTGCCAATTTTTGATTCTATCCGTTCCGTTTGTTGTTGTATTTGTTGCTGATTTTGTTGTTGCCATTGTTGTAAAAACTGCATAATGCTTGACATACTTGCACTACCTTCGACCTTTTTCTTCGCTATGTCTTTCCCCTGCTGTAGTTGCATTTTCTGCACCTACAAAGTTCTCGGCTTGCTCCTTTCAGTCGATATTATATTCGAATTCAAGTATCGACGGGTCCTGTCCGTCTTTTTGTAGCTGTTCGACCAGTCTGTGTTTCAATTCAGCTTTGGTACCGGTTGTACGAAGGCTTCTTTTTCCCAGCTCCTGTTTAAGCTGCTCTACTTTGAGATCTTTTAATCTCACCATTTCTCTAGGTTTCCACGATCTCACTTCTGTCACCAGTTGTTATAAAATTCGCTTTTATGAGATACAGTCCGTATCACTAGATCGCAGATATTTTGATTAAGAGAAATACACTTGAAAGTTCTTTTATTTACAATTATATTTCTTTTAATGTAGGATTATTTACAAATTATTTTTGGCAATACTTTCGACTGTTTAACTCAAATATTCTCTTTCTACTCTGTTGTCTTTCACAAATATTCTATTTATATACATTTTTGCCGTCATATTACTAGCACCTAACTTTATGACTTGATTTTTAATTCGTTAACCTGCATACGTTGGCAACCGCTTTCATCGGCCTGCAGCTGCATGAGGCGCCTGCGAATATGTACTTTGCTTTTACCTGTCTGTCTTGACGCCTCGCGAATGTACATTTGGTTGTAGAAAATGACTAGATTTGGGATTTCCGTAACAATACGTTTTTTTGAAGCGGTTATTTGACCGCTCGTGGTAGAATTAGGTTTACACGAAATGTCAGTAGGTTTAGTGTTAAGGCTCTCGGAACATATTCATTTTTCTAAATTTTTCGGTGAGCAAAAATCTTCTGTTAACAGTGGCATATCGAAACGCATCGGCGTCGACACTATGGTCTTATGCTTCTTGTCCTTGTCATTATTTTATAGGTCTGAATGTTCAGAAGTTTTCCCACTTAATGTATGTGTAAAACGTTTAAATAGTGTTCTTTTTTCAGAGGAAAATGGCTTAGGTGCCGTCGGATCCAACTTCGGAGCTTCTAATTGAAAATTACGCGCCGACGGACATCACAGGTGAAGTGGTAAGATCAATTCGTTCGATAAGTAGGTTTTTTCTTTCGAATTAAAAAACATACTTTTTTTAGTTGTAACCTTCCGCGGCCTGTCCGTGGGACAAAAATTTAGTTGAGGTGATGGCAGAGTTAGAGACTGAGTTATTCATTACCGTTTCCATAGATGTGATGCACTTTTTAAAATTAAGTAGGTATAGAGTTAAATTTCCAGTGTGGGCCTTTGACATATTTTACTTGGTCCCATTGTTCCCCTCTAAAAATAATCCGTAATAATGAGTTAAACATATCATCGGTATCCCCAATACGTACCTTTTTATGCCTTTCTGGCTTTTTAACTGAAAAACAAGTTCTTTTGAATCATTTTTGCCATTTCTACAACAGGGAAAAACATTATTATTTGTAAAGATATTTGTTGAATGCTAACTTTAGTAGCCCCTTTTTTTAGGGATATCTAGCGCATTCTATGTTGCTATTTTTATTGAAGAAGCATCGATGAATACAATATTAAAATAACGCGCACCAGAGTGACAGGACATAAATTCTAAATAGATCGAAAATTATTTTTTTAGGTCATCTGCGCACAAAATTTTTGTATAAAGAAATGAAGTTCCAGCTTCCTAAGACGTATTGAAACTAGCGAATACAACAATCAATTGCAAATACTTAGAGAAAAGAATAGCGATGCTGGGGACGAAGTTTGAGCGGTTATAAAACTTAGACACGTTTACAACACAAATACGACTGTATGTCAGCCACAAAGAAAATACTATTGTATACTAGTTTTAAATAATTTAGTATAAGATTCTCGATTACAATGCACCGAATTCGACTGCAATTTTCTTTAGTTGAATTCCATGTTTAAATGGGTAAAATAAAAATAAAAAAAAATAAAATATCTAAAAATTTCAGGGATGTAAACTAGTTACAGAAATGAAAAGAAGAACTTGATAAGTGAAATGTTCTGGCAAAGTTTACTAAGTAAATTTAATAAAAACGTGAATGTTGAAGTTCAATAATCAAAGTGATAAGCTGCAAGAATTAACTTTGAGGCTTTTTGGCAATGACAAAGATGTTTTAAGAAACATTTTTATATTCGTGCTCTTAAAGCGCAGTCAATTTATTTTATAATAATGAAAAAGTAAAAACATTCATTGGAAACAAACAATTGTCAATAAAATATGTTTTGTGAGAATAACGATCATTCAAATTATTTTTCGTTTTGAGTTAAAATTAAAAGGGATAAAGTAGAACAATTTATAAAATAAAGTATTAACTATGGAACACGAAATATTGAACCTGCTTACATAGTACCTAAGTAAAAGCATAAAGTAAATAATTATTTAGTAAAAGACATCGATTTTTTTTTGTTCGATGATATTTAAAAATGTACATATAAACAAGAACAGCGACGATATTATAAATAGATATTAGAAGAGAGTTGTATAAGACGATTCATAAGGTATTGATAACACCAATCTAAAGGTCCTGTTATGCCGCAGAAAATATGTAAGTCAAGTAAAAATGCATTATATTGTAATTCATATATAGTATTTATTATATTGTAATTCATTTACATTATACTGATAAATCCTAAACGCATTAAATTTAACTTTCTCAGGTAAAGTAAAATTTTTTTTATATAATATTTTCCTCCATAAATTTGTTTATTAATTTTTATCATTGGGATCAATATATATAAAAAAAAGTAAGAAAGTTATATTCGGCGGGAGCTGAATCTCGTATGTCCATCCCATAAACACTTGGTCCACCTAAGATTTCGATGTTCAAGGCATCGGTTTTTTCTGACCGCCCCAAGACTTTATATATTAAACGTCCACCATAATCAAACTACAACTAACACACTTTGTCGCATTCTACTCTCCAACTTCTTTCGTTTGATACTTCTAACGAAAGCATTTTTTAGAAAATGTTTATCCACTAAGTCGTGACATCAACTTGATATTTAAATATTTTTTTTAATGACATATGTAATTTACGGCACAACATTGCTCAATGGTACCGTGCTTATTCCGAACTGATGGTCAGGAAAAATATTATTATTATTATTATTATAATTTTAGACTAATGAAATAAATTCTTAGACTAGGAAAAAAACAACATTGAGCTCTAGCAACACAGGCTATCGGCTCTAATTTAAATCAATGTACATTAGATAATGAGCTTAGTAGTTTTGATAAAGCAATATTCGATTCTGAAGCTGATTTTAGAATGTCCTAAGGGTTAATAGTTTCAAATGCAATGCTTCTAGCCAAGGAAAAGTTAACGCAGTCGCAGAGAACGTCCTTTATAGTGAGAATTTGTCCACAACTGCAGATTGGGGAGGAAGACTTCTTCAAGATCCATTGGTGAGTTGCAATTGTATGACTAAGGCGAATTCTCGAATAAGTTTGGATCTTGGTTTCGCAGCGTGAAGGATAGTTCTGGCTTCGGTTGTAAAAGTTGAAGTACTTTCGTGAAATATGTGATTGACAAGAAACTGCCCTGTAGCATCTACCACGGCACAAGCAGGTGGCGGACCAGAAGATTTTGAGCCGTCTGTGTATAAAAGATTCTAACCGTTATTCTACAGTACTTGGGATTTTCCAGCTATTAGACTCCTGAAGACGTAATTTGGAGTATCTTTTTTCTTGTGCATAGTCAGCGAAATTTCAAAACAACAGTCTTCTAAAATCCATGGAGGTTTAACACCAAAATAACGGAAAACTTTCAAGATAATGTTCAATTCCTTTACGACGTACAAACAATAGTCATTTGCAGATAGTGACTTTCGAATTTTCTTGGCAATAACAATCTTTTTCTTCACCGGGAATAGATTTGTTTGAATTAAGAAGCTTGGGGACTATTTTAGCTTTTCACTCGTAAAGTGTATTTTCTAAACTTGGGAGACCAGTTTCAATTATAATATTCTTTATGGGCGTCGTCCGACCGTATTATATAGGTCCAGACAGCGCACGGATCAGTTGATAGGAGATGCGGTCTAGACCAGGTGTCCTCCCCTTCGATTTGGAGAGACAACTTTCAAGTTCTAAGGTAGTGTAAGGAAGCGTTTTGTAAGGAAGCGTTTTGTAAGGAAGCGTTTTGCTTCCTTACACTAGGTCCTAAAACTTTTACCCGCAGCCGTCAACTTGGCAGTCCGATTTGTCCGTGCACGTCTTTCTACTGATACATGAGCAGCCTTCTCCCGCATAAACTGTATAATCATTCACGAGCATAGAAATATATAGGGAAAAAAAACGTATAAATGCTTAGAGGCCATGCAAACACCTATGCTTTAAAATAAATAAGCACATACGATCATGTAACAACGCATAAACTGTATAAACACATCTAAAAATGTATGAAAATGTATAAACGTCGTTAGGCCATGCAAAACATACACACAGGGATAAACGCACATGTATAAAAATGGATAAGCACATATGGTCGGTAAAAATGTATTGAAATCGTAACGAAGTGTGCTGGCGGTAGAGCGGTTTGTGGGACTCCTTTTTCTTCTCTTGCCCGCCGCGACGCATTACAATAATAAAAAAACAAAAGAAGTTAAACTACCAAACAGAAAAAAAAATCAAGTTAAACCAAATTAACACGTCGTTGGTCCGGTATATCGTCCGTAGGTCTGTACTTAGTCCATTGGTATCGGTCCATAGTCCACCTAGCTCCCCCCACCTGCACATCCGCCTCGGCGGTGGGGTATATCTACTTAGCCAATCATTTTCAGAAAACAACAGCACATGGGATAAAACAAAATGATACCTGTTTTTTGATCGTTACTGCTGTAGCGCTGCCTTGAGTTGACTGCTGTTTCTCCCTTTTGCTGTTCTTAAGTCTTCGCTGAGGGGTTAGCCACCACTTATTAATTCACCTCACTATGCTAATGGATCTTCTGCTTCTACCCTCCACAATATTACATGTATTCACGTAAGCCCTTTCGCGACTGCTTGCCCTTCATTCGACTTTTCCAAAGCCCTTTAATTACTTTCTCTTCTTCTCTTATTACGTAGATAGCGTTTGCTTTTCTTTCTTTTTCTTTTAGTTAAATTCTGTTCATCAATATTTTGGTATTTGTCGCGATTATTTATATAAAAAATTGTTCATATCCAGAGTGATATGCGTGTATCCTTCTCCAGTAAGCTTGATTTCGTTTTTTTTTTCAGTCCCTCGCAATCGTCTTTAAAAAAACTTCAAATCTTCACTATCAAATCTTTGACTATGACAAAACAAAATTTCTTTCATTTATTTCTTGGGTGATCATGTCATATCCTTTACATTTGCCGGTTCCTATTAATACACAAATAAATTTCTCTTAAAATGTACTTTACAAATTTTTATACATATTTGTTGCACAGTTTTTGTAATCTCTTTTACTAACAAATTCATAAATTTTTACAAATAATTGTTGCACAATTTTCGTTTTTTTCTTCTTGGTTTTTTTTTCTCCTTGCACATTCTACTGTACTGTTTGCAATGTGATCTGTTCTACTAACACAACACAATGAAACATATCAAAGTATTTTGATTTTTTTATTAGCGATAGATTTTTTTTCAAGATAAAACAGAATATTTCTGCTGCGCTGTCAAAACCAAACTTTGTTCAAGTTTTATGGAAAGTTGAGAATGATTACAATACTTATTCCTTTTTTTTTTTCTTCTAACGCAACGTAGAGTCACACATCAGATTAGCTTTTTTTCTTCACTGTTATTGCAACACAAAACAGTGGCTTAAATAATTTTATCACTTTTCTAAAATGAAAAGTATTATCTTTTTATGTTCAGTTAAACGACTTTTTATTTGTAGGGCTCTGGTCTGTTCCTTTTGGAAGTTGCATAAATGGCCTTTTCCTTTTTTTTGAACTTTTTTGCTTTAATTTAATAATTTTCCCCTTTTTGTTTAAAGTTTTCAATAATAATTCAATTTTGTCTTTTTGTACGGATATTTTTCAATTATTTTGTTTTTTTTTTCTTTTGTGTTTTTGCTTTTTTATAACTCCCCGTAAAATCATACTAACACAACGACAAGAAGCATATCAAAGAACCTTTCTGTTTCACTGCTCAAAACTGACTCCCCCGCTGACAAATCAAAGCAAACCAAAACCTACTCTTTTCGCATGATTTCTTCTTTTTTCCTCTTTTTTTTCTCTTTTTTCTTTGGGTTGCTATCTAGCGGCTAACCTCTATTCTTGCAAAAAAAAAGCACCAAATCGCAAAATCACGCGATTTTGCATAACGGGATGCCGTTATTGCTATGTTTTCGGCTGACACGGATCGACTGACACCCTACCCTAAGTTTATTCGCGGACGTTACAAAATGTATGAAAAGGCATAGGCCATGCAAAATGTATCGAGATGTGGGATCGCGATGCAAAATATATAGACACACACGTATAAACATGTATAAACACACATAAACAGAAAAATACACTAATTCTACATGAAATGTATAAAACTGTAGAAACGCATTCAAAGTATTCGTAGGTAGGGAAACGCGTAATGTACACATAGGATAGAAACATAGAGGGAAAAAAACCGTGTCGAAGGGAAATTTTGTAAGCATATCGAGCCTAACACTCACATACCTAACGATTAACAAATCAGGCGATTTAATACCTAGAGCAGCAATGACAGTGAAACGAACAGAAGAATAAGCATACAAACAAGCATAGCGAGTCTAGCACTCACATGCCTAACGGGCAACAAATCGCGCGATTTGGTACCTGGGTCAATACTACACAAATGCATGGCAATAGAAGAAGCAGAAAGTTAGGCATATGAGCAAGTATAGCAATAAGGTAGACATAAGTTGGCACGTAAGAGAGTATCAATACTAAGTTATGTATATGTAATTTCATGCAGGCCGTAACTGAGGTTGCGACCGATGGTCGGACAAACACGTCGAAGCCAACCTAAATTAAGCGCACGTATAAGTTAGGGGATGAGCTGGTTTAGCTTTAATCGCCATCCCAGAAGCACCGAGGAATGTATTTCTTTTTATTGACATAATCCAACTAGGGACAAACCAGTGGCCCAGAAGGGTAAGGTAGCTGCTATGACACCTGCGACGTATCCGTTTCTTTTTAGCAACTCGCGATATCGGAACAAAGAAATCTAATAACACGTGTTCGAACAATCGATAATAAAATTCCAACGGAAAGTCGGGTCACCACGCTGGTTTTCATCTTACCTCTCTTCAAGTCGCTTATAATCTTCTCATCTAAAAATAAAAGTAAAGTAAGAACACACCCGAAGGTCCGATCCATTTTTTTTTATAAATTGTCTTGGAAAGAGTCCTAGAGTGGCTGAGCTTACCCTGCCCAAGAAGACTCGTTACAATGATCAAGACATCTCTTAAAGCGGTGCCATAGATTCATTTTATTTTTTCTCAAAAACGAAAGCGTGTTGATCCACCAAGGAACCCTAGCTCGTTTAAAAGAGCTGTTGGATTGAGGAATAAAAAGATGAGCAGCCGTACGAATCGCTTTAGACATAATAGCAGCATCATGTTTGCAGTTCCTGTTAAATGGCTTTGAATTCAGAAATGACTCGGTCTGTTTGGAGTAATTGATCCAATCCGCTTTATCTAGGAGGAATTTGGCCTGTTTTAATGGAGTAACAGAGGACATTGAAAGTTTAAGATCGATTATGATTGGAAAGTGATCACTATTATGTAGGTCATCAGAAATAGATTAGGAAACCAAAGGAAGAAGAAACGGAGAGAAACTTCTTAAATTAATATGAGAAAAGGTGTGATGAGTTGAAAAGTGCGTTGATCTTCCATCATTTCATTTCTTGTTCACTGTCGAGCCCCAGATGGTATTCCAGCTATTAAAGCCGCCGCAAATAATTAATGAGGGGGAAAGTACAGAGAATAAATATTCGGCCTTGCCCGATTATAATGTTCTTATTGATTATAGTTGGTTATAGTTGGTTATAGTTGGTTATAGTTTACTCCGGTTGTCATGCACTTTATTTTAAGATCATGTGGGTGTGTAAAACACCCACGATCAATTGATTTAGAATTATTTTCTCTGTTCATCCTTCCGTCGCTCTGACGTTCGTGATTTGGGAAAAAAAATGAAATGAAGATTCAAATTGTCCGCAAGAACCACACGCGCTTACCGCCTGCTAAAGAGGAGAGAGACCGATGCAAAACCGGACACGTCTCGTTTGTTTCATGAAAACAGTATGGCTCTATTAAACGGAAGTGGCTCTTATGACATCAGAGAAAGGGTTGACATTGCCAATCTTACCGGATCTCAACTGATGACACTTTTTGGTCAGTCACTGTCCGCTTACGACCACTTATGGCTATTATTATCTACTTACGCTTTACTTACATCCTAGCACCCCTTGCCAAAAACCAGGACATGTGAGATAAAAATGAGGGACGATTTTGATTCCTCATGGGCTTAATGGAAACGAAGAACCAGCATATTAACTTGATGAGAGAAACGTGGCTTGAATGACCTAATTATTTGAATCCCCTCTGATATGACCAGTCCTACGAAAATTGAGACTTGATGTAGCAAAAATCTCTACATTTAAAGTTTATGATGACAAGTTTTTAATAGAAATATTACATAAAAGTTATACACAAGAAACGAGAATTTTTTATAAAATATACACATAATAATAAGCTTTGGATTGGTAAAAAGCTTTAATTTTTAAAGTTTTCTCATAAAAATTGTTCCTAACAGTAACTTGACATAAAAATGAACTGTTTCTAGTACAGGCCACGTATGCCTACTTTGTGGGTCTTCATCCCATCAAATGATCTTCGTTAAAAGTGAATTTTCATACGGCAGAAAACTCTAATTCTTCATGTACTTCATGACGAAAATAGATGAAAAATATAAAGCCATCTTTTAGATGTGATCAAAGGAAATTGTAGAGTTCTTGTAGAGAACGATTGTGAAGGTTGGATATAGAGCGAAAGCACTGTAAATTTTATGTTTAACATTATTTGTATCGCTACGGCTTGTATGTATGAGCCTAAATTTATGCGTTTGTGAGGTATACTTAATTTTATACAAACACCAACTCCTTGTTTGGAATATGAACTTTGATCAGCATTCGTGAAGTATCCAGTATATGATTTGGGTGGAATAGGATTAAAAGAGATCCTACAATGGGTTTCTTGAAGCGATAAAAAGGGTGGATTAAAATCACTTATGAGTGTACGGAGTTCATCAAAATTTTTAAGAAGTCCCTTAATGTTCCATTGTAGAATTTGAAAAACTTCATTTAATTATAGTGATATGGAGTGGAAAGTAGGTTAAGTTGACATGTCAGCGTCTCCGTCGAAAATGTCACTATAAGAATTTTGCGCGAATAATTTATTCTTACCAGCAGAATAATCTGTACTTAGGTGTTTGCGTAAATTTGAAGTGCGACGAGTGGGCACACGTGAATAATTTGAAATTCAAGATTGATTGAGGCATGAAAGATTGGATTCATTACAATTTGTTGAGTAGAATTGAGAACTGGTGATTCTGGGGGATTTAATTTATTAGATTTTGGCATGTGTTCTTTTTTGAATTTTTTCAATATTTGCGGTTGTTTTGATTATTTCAGTGTTATCTCTTGCGAATAATGGAATTGATTTGGCAATGTAATTTTTGGTTGATGGTAGAACAGGTTTTTCATTGGAAGGAGTTGGAGTTAAAGGCTTATTAGGCTCAATTTGCGAGGCGACAACAGCGTAGGTATTGCTTTTGCTTATTCTTTGGGCTCCAGATGGATTACTTTCCTGGTATTTGCGTCGCCCTTCGTCCGTGCTACAGTAATTTTCTGTTTTGATTAATAGAATCTCACGCATTTGTATAAAACGTAGGCATTGTTTATCTAACGCTGAGTGTTGATCATTGCAATTTATGCAGAAACTACGTGTACAGCTTTCAGCATGTGGAGGAAGACCACAGTTAGCACAGAACGATGCACTGTTGCACCTTTTTGCCGCCTCATAGGATTTGGAATGTATAGTTCTCCTTTACATTTATATCACACCACATCAACTCGCGGTAATCGAGAGCGATCAAAGGTTAAAATAATTCTTCCTGTAGGAGAGCGAGTTTTTCCGTCATCATTCAGATTGGTGAATTTATATACTTCACTCACTCTTTGATTTCGCGAACAATTTCATCTTCCGGCACATACTTTAAACACGGGGCATAAATTACGCCTCTAACTGAATTAAGTTTTTCATGCAGTTTAGCGGAAATAGCACATAAATTAGCTAATGATTTCGACTTTATTAGCTTTTCGGTTGCGCTCGGGTTCCCAGCGAGGAGAAGTAAATTCCCATCGCGTAAACTCGATATAGACTCTATACACGTTGTAATGCTATCTAGTGCTTTTTTAATAGCTGGGCTGATTTGCGAAATTATTATGGAGGAATCAGTTGGAGAAATCACAACACATTTTTTGTCGATAGGAACGATGCTACTAGTTGGCAACACCGGAAAGTCGGAATATTTAATATTTTTTCTTTTTGGGGGATACTAATAGATGAAATCCATTTGAGCTTTTATCTGAAGGCCCCGGGGCCATTATGCCTTACGGCTGTCTATTATTTAGTAAATTGGGAAATAACCACTCACTTGAAAAGGTTTGGGAACTGTGGAAGAAGGTTGGGAATTACTAAAAGAAAATGTCAATTGTTTTCAATTTTTTTATTTTTATTTTTCTTTTTTTGTTTTTTTTATTTTTTTATTATATGTAGAGGAAACAAAAGCACATACGAGGTATCCGCGTTAACCAGTTTTAGCAAAAACACTGAAAAGACAGGAGTTAAATACACAAAAACAAAGAAACAATTGAAAAATCGCAGACGAAAAGAAAACACGTGCTATACTCTACACAAGTCGACTCGGTATGCAGGAAAAATAAATTTTTTTTTTACAACTAGAAGTAGCCTTCGTATACATTTTCTCAAATATTTTAGAAAAAGTAACCAGTAAACTTGTTGGCTTACATGATTTTACAACATTTTCTGGTCATTTGATATGCCTAAATGAATTTCGACTGAAAAAGTTGTTCTTTTAATCATTGCTTATCTAGCGCAGATTCCTTGCAGCTGTATTCAAATTCCTTTTGTACAAAATAGCGTCTGTCAACCACAAATGTTATCACACAACAATTACATGAATTGCATTACAATAAATCGTGAAAAAAAAGATAGAATATAAGCAAACAAAACGAAAATTTTTCATTAAGTCTACAAGCATAACGCACCTATAGTGAATTTAACAAAATCACCGCCAAATAATTCTACAGTATAAATATTCAAACGGACAATGCGAATGCAATATTTCGCTAAATTTGATCAGGTTCTGCATAAATCTTAGCACAGCTAATCGCTGCACACATTGTTGTTAAATACTTGTGTTTCAGAAAAACACCTCATACAAACGAAATGAAAAGAATTCATCATCTGGTAAGTCAAAGCTGAAAAAAAACCAAAATATTGTGCGGTTTGCATTATTCAGTGGATGACGTAATCGATTAGACAACAAAGCGCAGATATTTTTCCACAAATCGATCAGTGAGTGATATAACCAACTAAAAACGAAAACGCGAGAAAGTTTCTTCAGAAAAGGACCATTAAGTGGCATAATACACAATTCGACTGAAGATCAAGTGCTGACGACCCAGGACAACGGGAGAAAAAGTACAACGCGTGTTCCGTTTGTATGAGTTTGTTATTGATTGATTTGTTGTTGAACAACAAACGTCAAATTTAGCTCGTATTTTCCCATTAATTTTTGCAATAAATGTCGAATGACGAAACACCAATACGTGTCCATTTTCTCAGCATACGAAGCATAAATTTAATTATACAAATACCGAAGGTCTTGACAGAGGCCGAATTCACGAAGAAATCGAACATCTCGCGAAAGGCGAAGTGTTTCTGTTGGTACTACTGTTTTCTATACACTCTAACAGCACATGTAACCACTAAATACACATTAGTTGGTGTTGGGGAAATTACTCTATTTTACAAAAGAAATTCGTAATAGTCAAGTAAAATCGTAAGACATAAACAAGACATAAATTATAAATTTTCAAAAAGTCTATAACTTTTCTATATACTTATAATTATCTAGCATAATAAATGTAAAAAATAAATGTAATATTAAATACCACCTATGTGGATTAAGAAATATACTACACACCCATACTTTAAGAAAAATACTACAAAATCTGAAAGTTAAGAAGTATGTTACAAGATCTATAGGTAAGGATATTTACTTAGTTTGGATCTACAAATCCCCTATATCAAGATAGATCAACATTATATTTACTAATGCTAAGACTGTTTAGAACGTGTTACATAAATAGATATAAAAACGGGAAAAAAATTTTTTATTTTTTTTAAATTAAATAATTAAAATAATTATAAAAAGAAAAAAAAATTTTCTATAAAATAGGGATGTAATGTCTCTAATATATAACATACCAATTTATTTTTAACGTAATTCTAGTGGCCTAGTTTATAATAGCATAAGCAGTTATATTTTGTTATTAGCGTAAGCATTTATAGATTTTTTTCTTAGTGAAAGCATGTATTTTATTTGACCCAATTTTAATTTTTAGTAATGTGAGCGTTCATTCAATCAATTCAGTTGGAATCAGAATAAAACCTATTCAATTGGATTCAATAACTTTGATCCATTTGGGAATAATTATTAATCCTCGAACACACGTACATCGCAAAAAGTCGCCAAACTTCGCTTGAGCAATGCGTAAATGGTTGGATTAAATTACTAAATAATATAATACCGAAAAGCAATTATACTTTATGCTTCGCTAGCATCGTCATCCTGACACTTGTCTGATATCACCAAAATCACCACGATCTTATGACGTACACTCGTTATTTATTTATAGCATGACAATCCTGTATGTTCATAACACTTTATTGAGCATTAATATCGAACACAGTCCACGTAGTTCCTTTTGTGTCAATTTTTTTTATTTTAATTAAAAAAATGCATAAATTCCACATAGTAAAAATATTAATATAAAAAATGTAAGAAATATCTTAAATAACTTTCCAAAAATTAAAATGCAAACGGTGAGTACTAAACATTTGATTTAAACTAAACTGAACTTCTCTTGTTTTTGCTTAACAATGACGATGGTTTTCCGACTGTTATCATCTCAAATACTAGTCAGTAACATTTCAGACGTGTCTTGTAACGCATATTGTTGACGTGCTTGTTTTTGCGCAGGTAACAAACTATTATTTGAGTAATTAATTGTTGTTTTCTTAAAAGTGAAATCATCGTGATTTCTTAGTTGATATTTAGTTTTCACGTGACTATAAAAGCGCAAACAATACAAACCTACGAATTGCAAATCCATCATCTATCACCATACATGTGATCGTCGCTGATGAAAAAAGGTCGGATAATGATATATGCAATTTTTGCACTTAGTTTCATCCCAAGATATTTCTTATATGTGAGGCACGATGGTATACAATGTTACGAATGAAAAGTATTTACAAGTAACAGCATATTTCATTGAGTTCAGATCATCTCCACCTTGCAAATGTGAATAGAAGCAGTTAAGCCAAGGTCACGTTCACTTTATGACGATTATTTGTTACCCTTCAGACTTATCTTGTTCATTTTGTTAATGTTAGGTGCGTTAGTAAAATCAACTTGCGGACAACGCCAAGTAATAATCGTAAATTATTTGTAGCGATATATTTATTTCATAAATTATGAACTGCAATTTTTTTGTCCGCATTTTCAGTTCGTTAAATGTTATGACCATTTTAATTTTTGATTAAGGAATACAGCACACTTAGTTTCAGCTTTTTATCGCAATTTTCCCGCTTGCCAAGTGCTAAATCTACTTATTGTTAAATTGAGTTGAATAGACCACGAAAAAACCCTACGTATTTAAAATATATTTCTATATATTAGAAAGTGAATGACAAGATTACCATGTTGGCAACGTCAATAAGAGGGAGATTCTTTAAGAATAAACCTGCTTTTTGACAGAGTGATGAAAGAGTGCACTTGCAGCTTGTTAAACAATTATCCAATATGATTCTGTTTCATCAAATTTCAAAGGCGCAATTAAAAGTCACGTGAAATGTAAGACTTGTGTGTAACAAACTAAATACGTAATTGAGGACGTTTAAAATAAGTAGAAATTAATGAAAGCACGATAAGATAAACAATTAACTATAATACAGTTTAGAATATTCTACATCAGTGGTATTTATAGTAACACCTTTACAAAATACTACACTATACAAACACAAGCAAAAGTGCGTTGTCAGGAATGACTTATGGGCTTATTATTGACATATGCAAACTCCATCATCAAAAACAACCTTTTTTTGAGGTATATTTACTTGTAGTTCTTTTAGTTACCACTAACAGAATGCTTCGAATTTTTCTCTTGGGAAAAATTCCTCAAGTCGAGAAGACGTCTATTTCAACCTTAAACGGTTTATTTAGTGATCACATTTCTGTCCATACGGGCGTTTCAAATGCGAATGACGGAATCACCACACCGACATCTTTGCTTTGTAAGTATAAAAGTAAAAAATGAAAATACCGTTGTAGTTTACATCGAAAATTCTGAAATATTTGTTTCAATTGCGCAGTAAATATGAATCTTGAGTGACTTGTTGCACTATTCCTCCTAGCCGTAAATTTAACTTTTATTTTTTATGGTTGAATTTTATGTATGCTACTGGAAGAGTAAGCTTGCTATAGGCAGAACATGTTCATGTGGTCCTGAAAAAGTAGTGTGTATGTTCAACAGTTTTATTTACATTTATGTCATTATTAACGTTTCATACACAAGACAAGGGTTATGTAGGCTTCTAAACTTTAATATATGTAAATAGGTACACACATATAGGGAATTCGATATTTGTACACGTATATACACTAGACCCGCGGAACTTCGTTTCAGAAAAACACGGAAAAATAAATAATATCTAAATATAATAACATTTTTAATGTTTGATATTATTTGCTGGAAAATGTTGACGTTTAATTTTCTGTTATATAAGCAAGCAATTAAGTGATTATTAGTCTCATTGACTTCTTTCGTTGTCTTCCCTCTCTCCTTCTCAGTCTTCCTAATTCATTTCTACGTGGCCATTGCTCGAGCTTTTTCAATCTCGCCTTCCTATTTGTGGCATTTTTGTTCATAATGCAAATCGATACAAATTAAGATTACTTACGTATCAAATGCTGCTAAGTTATTTGTTTTTACATATATATTATTTGAATACTTATTAAAATGTAGTAATTTTTCCTTTCGTCTATAATAAATGTTACAAGATGTGAATACTTTGACAAACGAATAAAGGCCAAATTATTATTATTATTATCAAATCGTTTACATATTACGGGTAAAAAAAAATTATAGGAAAATTTTATTACAATCAGGCTAATAACCCAAAAATTAGCCCACATGATCATCTATAAATGAGCAGTAACATTACACGACTTTCTTAAGACGAAATAAAAATTACGTATAAAATTTACTTCAGTCATACGGCCGATTTCGTTGTTTTGGAAAGACACGCATGCGCCCAAGTTCATTTCACATACATAGATATACTCAGAGTAAATATATATACACAATAACTACACATAAAACCTATTGTATTACAAGTTGAGATGAGTTCCCTGGGGTTGATTTACAGTTCTCGTTACTGGATTAGTTCATGTGACGAAACATAAAAACGACACGATCATTTTTTGGTGATACAAATATGAAATTTCACATTCGATCACGTCCGAGCTATTGCGATAGTGGGAACTGTAAGCCGACTCTGCGTGATTTTCTTGGCTACGAAAATTAAATATACATTTAACATATGTAGCAAGTTAAGTTAGTTTTAATAACTTTTCTATTTAATAGATTTGTAAACGCGTCATATCGGTAGTATGACAGAAAGTACGAACGTGAATTCCTTTCTCTCCGGGATTACCATAAATGCGGCAAAGGAAAAGTCAGTTGGCTTAACAAAGCTTATGATTAACCATGGTAAACCAAATTTTACTGTACAACGTTATGTAAAATCGACAAATTGCAGTAAAATTGACCTTCCAAAGAAGGAGAGGAGTGCTAAAAGCGAAACTAACCTTAGAAGAAGTGCAATGAATGACGATATAGGACCTGTGATCAACAGTTCAGAAGAGTCCAGCAAAACGACGCCATCATTATCTCTCCAAGAAAATGAGCAAAGCAGAGTTGTGCTAAGAAGAACTAAAACAATTGAAAGAACTCTTAAAGAAAGCGACATGGATAAGATTCCCGAATTCATTCATCGTCAACGACGTATTCAAGAACGCTTAGCCAGAGAGGAATTATTGGATTTTGAGAACAGACGAAGTGGTTATCATATCCATTGCATGATAACACCTGCCTCTCCAAGCCGCCAATCATTTGTACCAACTATGACTAGCCCGGCTGTAGTACCTGCCCTGGAAATCCATTTTGAAGAGGCGAGAAGCTTGGCTGAAGAACAGGGAGAGACAAGGAAGGTGGTGGTTTATGGAGAAAGTAGAGATGGTGCAACTAACAGGCAGACAGATTATGATACCCGGACTACTTCATACAAAACGAACGGTGGAGCGGGCGAACAACAAAAAGTGATCGAAGCTATCGTAGAAATCAATGAGACCATTGAAGCTGATGAGTTACAATTAGTATCCAATAATAATAATTCGCTGAATCAAACAAAAAAAAATAAAGATACTAGTGGATTTATACGCGAATTTGTAATGGGACAACGCAATGAAATAAAGCAGTTAGTGCAAGAGATTACCGAACAAGCTTTAGCTACTGCGATTGACAAAGACATTCATTTCTATTCTGCATTCATAGCAAAACGGTAAAAGCCATCGAGAAAAATTATATGAAATGTATCAGATTTGTTAAAGTTTCGAAACAAAATTTCGAGAAAATATTTTTTCGCGCCGAGTTTGAAAAATTAGCTTGCTATATTATATGACGCGTAAGACGACGGCATGGAATTGAAAGGAATTTTAATAAATTATTATAATGAATATGGACAAATTTTTTTATTGTTGAAAAATGTGTTCTTGGCTTAGAATTACAAAAATGTATAACGTTGTTTAATTAACAAATGATTTTAAGAATAGATTGCGGAATTCTGTTGCGCATCGAAATTTATGCCTTAACGCCAAACTTCTTGATAAAATTGAGTGGGGGTGATGCAATATTTTAAGTTATTTTCATTGAATTGCAGAATTTGGTTACCGGTATGTGGTTTCTGTCCAGCATTAGGACTATCGAAGTTATATATACCTATTTTCAGCGAAGTCGGTCAATTTGACTCACTACTGTTGTCACAAACAAACAATGGTTTAAGGGGAAAACAGATAAGAAATTGAAGCAACCTCTAAGAAACTGCGAAAGTTTGTTTTTATTTTCAGCTCCCTTACTTTCGTCTTAACTTCTGTAACGTGAAAGCAGTTCAAAATAAATACCAAGGTAAATAAAAAGGCTTCCTGCCCAGCGCATCGATCTATCATGCATACGTCCGTTTGCGTTTATTGTATAATTTCTTTTATTATCTCTGTTGCCCTTTTTGGTGTCGTTCCTGTAAATAAAATACCAATTTGAAGAAGATGGTTTTTATATCAGATTAATGACACATAACTGTAGTTATGGGGCGAATGTGTCAGTTAATTATGCCTCTGACATTATACTCCTTTTGATTTAGTACGTTACCTAGAAGTTCTTACACGTTTCATTATTTGATTGACAGACGATATACGCGATTTGGTCTTTCTATTCATTGGTTCTTATAAAAATCTTTGATCTATATAATTTATAAAAAATATCATTGTAAATAACAAAATCTTCACAACTGCACTTCAATAACAAGAAAAAGAACTACAATGTACGTGTTGTTTCTATAGGCGTGCACCCACATTATTTTAATAACGTAGAGTGACTGTCTCAATTACTTTATGATCTTACTCATAACGCTCAGAAAAAAACCACCAACACTTCGGGAGACTTTGCTCTTCCAGAATTAATGAATAATTTGGTTGTATTGTGCTCTTTGAATCTTCTGAAACTAAATTTAAATAAATGTAAGAAGCTTTCTTTCTCAAGAAGGAGGTCAGTCATTACTCAGTATTTCATTGATTCGCATAAGTTGGAGGACGTCGATTCGTTTACAAATTTGGGCGTTCTATTTAACCATAGATTACGTTTTAACTTGCATATTGAGCTCTCGTTAAGCGAAGCTAGGTCCGCGCTTGGTTTTATAAAGAGGTGGTCCAAAGAGCTTGATGATCCTTACATTACGAAATAAGTAAATAAATAAATATGATGCGAGGGTTACGAGGGAGCCACATGGCAAATTCCTTAACGCAAAAAGCGCGACTTGTTTTTGCATCGATTCAGTCGCATTCGAATAACAGCGATAGGACGGATACCACACCTCCACAGTCGGACGGAGATCATACCATATACAGTCTCCTCGTAGTATATGGGTCATTCAAATCCTCAATATGAATCTAGCTTTATTTATAGTGGATGAAATATGTAGGTTAAACTGCGCTTTTCTATTAAAAAGGACACCTAAATCATAAGCCATATCTGCATCCTTCAATTTATTTGAATTAATAAAGTATTATGTATGATACACTCTCCGGTCTTGAAAACGTAATTTTGTTACATTTGCGCAAGTTCGAGGTTAAGTCATTAACGTCATTACGTAAGTTTATTCACACAACGTCCAGTTGGGGGCCTCTAGAGAAAGCCTGCCCAATGTTATTTGGTGAACTCCATGGGGTTGGTAAGAGTAGACCTGCTTTGCTCATATGCATGTTGAACAGACGAGACACGATTTTATGGCGTGCGTTATAGGCGAAATAACAATTTTCTCACACAATTTTGGCAGCACGTTCAAATTCGTTATACCTCTGTAGTCCTCAGCCGTATTCTTATCACTCCGCTTACGAGAAGTGAAAGATACTCGCTACTGCTCCACAGAATTTTGTAGTGTGACTATCTATTGTTACAGATGGGCGTCCACTTGAAGTGTGTCGCAAATTATAATAGTAAGCAAAAATTTATTAACGAAATGAAAACAACAAATTCGACCTCAAAACGCTTCAAATTGCATTTTCCCATAATCCAATTTGTGAACAAATGTAAAGAATGCAATTCGAAGCTAAGCGCACTCATTTACCATTTATACTTATTACAACATTAAGTAATTTATGCGTAAACAAGTAAGAAAATAATAAAGAAAATAAATTCGTTAGAGATGCTGAATCAACTGCAGCGTTTTATTCGCTTCGTCATGGACTCTTCCGACCGAAATATTTGGTAAAACAACGAGGAATGAAGATTTGGCGTTCTAAAGCCGAACAGTCAGATACACTATGAGGGAATCCTGGACAGTCTTTACAACGAGAGAAGTTGGGAACATATATATATATATATATATATATATACATTACACATTCATATTACCACAAATGTAACTTTGCGTGGTGATTCTGCCCACCACGACCCGGCAAACAAGGCAGTAATCTACCAGCTTTTCTTTCAACTTCCCAGTCAGCCAATTTTTTTGATTGCACAAGACAGAATCACGATTTTACCACTAATTTCGATTCTGCCAATTTCTAATCAACTTCTTTACATACTGCCAAACCCAACCTACATTAAAGGCAACCATAAAATGTTGACATGCGACCGCAAGCCAAATTTTTCGGGCACACACTTCTTATAAACCCATTCAGAGAATGATCACTCCCGACGAAAACACTGCAATACCCGGAACATCTTCTTTTAGCTAAATTTCATGTGTAAACAAAAATAACTACATATAAAAAATTAAAAATAATTAAATAAAAATTGCGTAATGCAGGTGTACGTCAAGAATATTTGGATTAACGTTAGCCGGTTCGCTCCAGATGGTAATTGAATCGATCAATTTTTTCACACAGATTTGTGCCATTCATCCAGGAGATACGGCGGCGAGGGAGGGCCACGCCATTGCAAGGATTTTTGGAGCAAATTATGCGAAAGCCACCGCGTGATCATTTCAGATAGACTGGCTTATCAGTAAAAGTGGACGCAATGAAAGTTTTGAAGTTCTTTACGCGGAAAATTTAAAGACGTTTGGTCACAGTGAACTACTCTTGCCAACAAGATGGCACCTCATAAGTCCACACAAGCGGGATCCACAGACTTGATTGGGGCTACTTTCAATAAATGCGAATTCCTTGAATTATCTTTTCCAATTCATAGCCAAACTTTAGCTTGGAGGGAGTAAATTTTCGGAACTAGCGTGCTCGACCCGATCAGCTCGTTTTAACTATTATTGCTGCCTTCAAATTTTACCCCGAACGATAAGTGGACAAACACATCTGGTCGGATCAGACCAGGCAATAGTAGAGACGATATCGCGTTTGAACTTTTGGTGTATCGGGTATATTGGGTACCAGGAGAAACAAAAGGTACCAGTGGACGCGATCCATTGAAGAAGCAATTTTTCACTAATGCCAATAACTTGCCGAACTTTAGAATCGTACAGATAATTTGTAGGAATTTTCTTGGGTAATTGGCAACTTTTCGTAACTATCTGTTTTTAACGAAAATCCTGAGGAGTTGAAACACTCAATCACGTGATTTAATGTATGGATAGTTTCGACTATTAACTGTCCACAAGACAGTGTCTTATCAACTTAAGTTTCGTGTCTCAATATTTTTGATGCTTTGGATCCTTTCCAATTTGCATTAATGTTTGAATGGCAAGAAAAAGTGCACGGTTAATTCCATAGGTTGCTGTCTTAAGACGACAATATTGTAAAGCATTTGTTAATGGATGCGTGGATGTAATTTCTTCACAAATTTTCAGAAAGGATCAATTGGGTCACACTGGTGGTGGTGTTTCAATTGCCACAACTGCTGCAGTCCCGTCTTATTTATTGCCATTCGGGAGTAAATTGCTAATAAATTACGAAACTTGTTTCTATATTCCCCCCAACGCGGGTATCCCTATTTAGAAACTAGCTGCTCTCATTTCTGAGGTCACCGAAATCTACATATATAGTCATAGCGTTGGGAGACCTCAATTTGCCACAAGTCACGTGGTAATTTTGGCTGTGGACTTCAATATTTCATAGAGCTATTATGTTTTTCAATGAATTATTTGATCGTAATTTACCTCTGTACAATAACATAATCGTACTCCTGTGTGTAATGGCAGGCCGGTAGGTATTTGCTTTGCCAATTTTCCGGAAATAGTTGTAAATCGCCGTCCAACTTTTAGTTTACTTAAGGATATAAAAATTTTCATTTCCTTTTATTCTATTACTGGCATGATGGTCCGTGCTAAATCTACCTTCCTCCTAAAGCATTCTGATTTTAATAAAACTTACATTTTACTGCCTAAATTTCATCTTTCACATATTATGTTTGATCTCTCTGCTGGGGATATTAAAACCTAGCTGTCATAAATCTATAATATATTAAATCTGGATATTTCTGCATCATTGCCGATCAAACAACAACGCCCTCGAAACCAGAGGTTTAACAAGAGAATTAAACATTCCAAAAATAGGAAAAACCAACTTTTCAAAAAATTTATGAAAGGTAATTCTGTTCACGACTATTTGCCTAGTCTGCTGCAATTTTTAATTTATTGATTTAATCACCTCAACCACCAATATTATTACAGATACACTCAGTTAATAAAATCCTCAATCGTTGGTTGTATTACGGTTGCCAACTTTAAAAGAAAAATCTATATACATCCTTCGCAAGTTTCTTTCAATCGTGCCCTCTGGTGACATCTAAACTTCTTTACTGAATGATTCAAAAGAAATTTTTCAACTGCTAATTTCGATTTAACTGTTAAGTATCCGTGTCCGATAAATACCTCGATTTTGATCCCTTGGTCTTTTTACATGGTTTGAGGTCCCTATGGTATAGTCGTGTGCTTGGACCTGATGGGATTCCATCATGTGTAATTAAATCATTCTCTGTCGAGGTTTGTGGTGTTATTTAAATGATTTTTAATCACTCCTTGAAATCAGGTGTTTTCCGTTTGTGTTGGTAGATTAATATCCTTATTCCTATTTCCCCATTCACAAATGAGGAATTGCAAAGTTGGAAGGAAAAGGAATTGAAATAGTTTGAGCGAATTCTTAGTCAGCATGTAGGTTTTGCAATCGAATCTTATATTTCTCCATTTCAGCATGGCTTTCCACTATCACGAATCTCTTAGATTTTACTTGTCAAGTTTTCAGTGTTTATTCTAGTGGCTTTCGCACGGATGTCGTATATGCTGACTTTCGCAAAGCCTTTAACTTAGTTACCCAGAATTTATTGATCTTCCAGCTCCAGATCTATGGCTTACCTCTTGACCTAGTGATATGGATAAGCTCTTATCTGCGTAACAGATCATTAAGGGTTCTTTTAAACTAAATACGGAGTATTTCATTGATTCACACAAATTGAGAAACGTAGATTCATCTATTGAGATATTTATTTATTTTACATCACTTAATCTCAATATTGGAGTCTTTAATGTCTATCGAAATCACTATGCCTAATAAGCGCGATTTGCCTATGTCGCATTTAAACCAACTTTTGTTGTTGACTGTTGTCGCTGGCCAAGTTAGAATGGCTTAGGAGTTCACTTGCAACCTGTGTTGATTGTGGGTGTTCCTCCGTGCTAGTTTTGTACATTCTTTCTTTTTTCCTTATTATTTATTTATACTTATATTGTTGCCGTTATTATTATTATTATTTTTTTTTTTGCTTCCCGTTACATACTTTATAGGAGTTTTTAATATTAATTAGTATAAGATTTATATCAACGAGTCATTTGAATTCGACTATTAATATGTTCATGAATAAGTAAAGGATTTTATTTAAATTTTAATTATTAATTTTATTTTCTTATTTACTTATTCACTACTAAACTTTCCATACGAGTATTGAAAAGCAAAATTACTGTTGTTGTTTTTGTCATTATTGTTATAAACAAAGTTGAGAGTCCTAGCGCCCTAAATGTAAGTTAATTATTAAGTTTCTTTGGAATCGTTTAGATGGCAATACATCTATATTTTTTATAGCCTTTATTCAAAACTCAATTAAAGTTTTCTGAAATGAAAAATTAATTAACTAAAAAATAGTTATTTCACAGAAAAGCTGAAGGACCCGTGATAAAGCGCTATGATGCGTTGAAATCATCTGCTTTCGAGTGAGGCAACGTGGAAATCTCAACCTTTCTTACGAGAAGCCAAAAAGGGCGGCTGCCTGTTTTGTCAGCCGTTTTGTCCTTGGTTTGTTTCTGAATTAAACATCCGGTTGGGGACATATTTTTATCGCTTACGTGGAATTCAAACCAAGGCGAACGTGTATACTTCAATTTGATATGAACAAAAAAGCCAACCGCGGCGAGCACTTGGTTACCATAACTCTAATCGTAAGAGATGAAACAAGACATAATTTAAAATTAATTTGCAAGACTATGCTAACAAACTACAAACCATAAATCATCCGTGAAATTATAATAAAGCGAATGTGCTAATTACAAATATAAAAGAACAAATGACTCTCCGTTTAAAATAGCAATTAACAAATTAAACCCAAAGGGGAGCGTTTAGAAGGAAGTATTTCAAGTTTAATTGGGACTAAAAATATAAATTAATCTTATACGACGACTCAGGGTTCCGATGAGCTTACTCCGGCCACTGGGAAGCTTCCTAATAAGTTGGCGCCCGAGCAGGGACTACGAATTGCCTTCCGCGAGTGAAAATGAAACAAAAAAAAAGGGACGCCACATATACAGGCACCAACCCAAAGACAAGATAAAAAGAGGGATTTTAAACATGAAAATCCGATCGCTATCAAAGAAATGACGTCAAACGCCGTTGATTGCATTTAAGCAAGTTAAGATATGAGTGAAAATTGGCGGACGTAAAGACTGCAAAGCAACTGACATCATTAAACCATTGTGGTCTTACAAAATGAAACGAGAACATTAAATTGATTTAGTTTGTGACAACCAAAAGAAAAGAGGGTGTTTAAAAGAATGTTGGGGAGAGCATCAGAAAAAAAATTTTTAACAGCGCTAACAACCATTCAAGCAAATGATTCTACCCATACCTCAACACTCTTTGCAACTAAGCCAAAACAGTTAGACGAAAAATGGACAGTGGTTAAGGAAGTATACAATCAAGCGAAGGATATTCTGCTTGACGTCGATTCCATCGCTTATAATTTCAATGAATACTCTCACAAAAAGTATTCTATTACGACATAGACAGAACGAGCAACGTGCAACAGCAGCAATAACCCCTGCAATATCTTCACAAAGTTTACCAAAGATATCATTGACAAAGTTTGCTTGTAATCACCTAGAGTAGAAACGGTCCTCGGAGGTCTTTGTACAACTTGAGCGCGAAAGACCCATCGCTTCTGCAGAGAAAATGTGGTGTTTAAAGGCCAATTTGACGGGAGATGCAGAACATCTGATAAGTCATCTTACTCCCACTGTACAGAAATATAATACCGCATGGAAAATTCCTCACGACAAGCATGATAATAAAAGAGCATTAGTGAGTACTGTAGTACAAAAAGTACCTGATTAGACGAAATGCTCAGGCTTAGCCTGCAAGCATTAGAACACGTACACGGCGTAACTAATGGATCTTTCATGGCATTAAAAAATTTTGAAGTCCAAACCGATGGCTCGGATTTATTTTTAATCCCAACTCTACTAAAAAAAGTCGGCAAGACAACTCATTAACCCCAGCAGACACCTGAAGACTTAAGAGTATTGTCAACCTGAAGTCAATTTTTGACTTCCTCGAAAATCGATTCCGTATTTTGGAGCCCCTGGGAAGTAAAGAGAGAGGATCTGCAAAAACATTCACTTCGGTGGCAAGTCCACCACTATTTGCAACAGAATGTTTTGCATGTAAAAACCGCACAATGTACAAAGATGACCAACATTCCTGAAGGCGACGGTTTCGCAACGAAACCAAATTATTAAATCGCACAGTGTTGGTTACAAGCGTCTTCACTTGGGCAATACGCATATCAATTGCAATATGGTCCAAAAAATGCAATAATCGCCACCATATGTCACTCCAAAAGGCAACAATCACGTTTCCATCGTGAACTGTGACAACAGCGCAATACTCAGACAACACCAACAGTTTCCCCACAACACATTGTCAGTCAACCACCAAATGGGGCAGCACATCCTGGAAAAGGCGAGTGTACCAAGTTTATGAATACGAGTATGAATCTTTAGTTCAATTGACCGAAATTGATCTCAGCACTACATTTATTTGAACCCATTTCATATCTCATCAAAGTGTGTGCAAGTAAAAAAGCTATGCTAGTAACCTAAGAGCGGTATTCGATGATTCAGCAATCATTTCATCCGAGTTGTCTTTGAACGACTTAATGCATACAGGGCCAGTTATAAACAGTGGACTAAGCTCCATATTAATTCCATTCCGACAACCCAGGTTCGTACTCACTACTGACATCGACGGATCAAGATATCCGAAGACGACAAAAGATTCGAGATCATCGCATGGTGGTGCGATCAGAGCACACCATTAAAGTTCTACAGCCTAAACACATGACTTACGAGATTCGGGCTGCCCCATACTTAGCAACCAAATGTCTACAATCTTAGGGAAAAGAATTTGAGCAAAAATATGTCGTTCTCTCTAAGGCACTATTGAAGCATTTCTTTGTGGATGTCAGCCTGTCGGGAAAAGACGGACTGTTACCAGCTATTCATATGCAAAAGGAGCTAAGTGTCGTATTAAATAGTGGGGGCTTTAATCTTCGAAAATGGTGCGCCAACCATCAACACTTTTTAGCCATCCTTTCCGAAATTTCCCGTCACACTAGGAGAACCGTTGTATCTGATGTGGCCAGAATCTTTGACCCTATGGGGCTAGTAGCAGCGGTCGTTACTATGGCGATAATTAGTTTCAACATTTATGAAAGTATGATTCATCTTAGGATCAGGAACTCCCAGATTCTATTGACAACCGTTGAATTCATCTCAGAAACAACGTCAAACGAATTAGACAATTTTCAAATCAAACAAAAGGCTGTTCATCCCGGTGAATAGAGCACTTTACAACTGCACTCATTTTCAGACGCTTCTGAAAAGACGGCGCTGCAATTTATTGAAGATCAATTCACTAAGGATGGAAGATGGTTTTCTGAAGAATTAAAAAGATCGTACCATTGGTTCTCTGGCCCGCTATTCTCTCATCCGACCTCTCAACTCTTACCCAACGAGTCAGTTGAGACCGACCTGCTAGCGGCACAAGTAGAAAGGAAGAAATTCGCTGCAGTCCAAACGAAACTATTCCCCAATTCCCATGACGTGTAAAACACCATTTACCATATCAACCACAAGAATTATTTTCAGTCATTAATCAATATTGCATAATACATCCTTAATTTTTGCATCAACGTCAGAATAATACCTAATAAACGAAACTGCAGCATTACAAAATGCTCGATACACTATAGTAAGAGCCATACAATCCGATTTTAAAGAGATACAATAACGCCGGAAGCACTATTGCGTCAGCAAAACTGGCCAACTGAATCCACTCAATCCCTTTGTGGATGAAAAAGGAGACATTCGTGTAGGAGGGCACTTGCAAATTGATGCTATGATGCTCAACATCCCAACTTTAACGTTGCCATTTGTTTGGTGGCATTATTGTTTCTACCAATTGCATTATGCAAACCAATTAGAATACAGAAAACCACTCCAGGGACAGGCATTCATTTTTATCGCTTAGGCTCATTTTATATCGTGGACGATGAATGGCATTTATTTGCGTACTATGACATGAAACCACTAAAAACTCAAATTGCTACGCTAAGCAATGGAATTAAGTGTCTGAACTACATGACCCACTCCAAAGAGATAACTTTTTTTTAACGCCACAAACGACATTGACTTTGTACGAAATATTGCTAACGCATTGTTCGGCGTGCTAGATTCAGAATACGCCAAGAGGATTCCCAGCAGCACATATTGAGCTTGCTTAAAAATCCAGCTTCTACCTTAGACTCCACCATCAACATCATCAAACAATGCGAAGCGAATACCGCAAAGGTGCTCACTCTCTTCAATCATGAGTTATCAGAAATTGCAGCCCGTATTCACTGTATGGAAGAAGGCGCCCAACAAGAGAGACTATTCAAGACCTTTGCAGAATTATCTATGCGATTGTTGCTGACCACGTTCAATACAACTTTTCAAGGTTAGTATACCTTTAACTGAATCAACCATTACCAATTAACGCCTATATTCTGCCAACTAAATGATACTTTAATAGTCGTCAAATTATCAACTGAAACACACACAAACATATTCGGCTTAAAAATAGAGCGATTGTCCCTGATGCATACAAAATTGCTTCAGCTCAATCAAGCATATATAATAAAGCATGAGTCGCTCACCCTCAAGGTGGTTCATACGCTCAACATTTCAGTTTCCTTCACCACTATACGCCAACCAGCATACAGAAGGACATTATCAAGCACATCTCAAATAGCTGAGAAAACAACAAGACATTCTAAAGTGGCTAAGGTGGAAGATGTAAATTCCTTTCAGGATGCAGCGCGACGGAAAAGATAGCTTTAGGAAAGGGACTGCTAGAATAGGTTAGGAATAGAATAAGATAGGATAGGAATAGAATAAGAATATATTAAGGTAGGATAGGAATAAAATAAGAATAGATTAAGATAGGATAGGAACAGCATAAGAATAGAACCGGGTAGAATAGGATAGTGTTAGTTTAGTTGAAGTAGTCGCGAGTCCATTCTCGTGTTTAGCTAGTCAAGAGGAGACTCTCGAGAAGGACAGTTTTTAGTGGAGTCGTCGTGTAGTGAAATGAATATTATAGAATAAATGAATAGTCCCGTAACAAATCAATTTCTTGCGTTTCCTTCCCTGGGCCCCTAAGCTGACTCAGACTTAGGCAAAGGGACGAAACGTCCTCACAACACTTTATTTATCACTCTCGTCTGCAGGACCACGGTTAGATATAACTTCATGGAAACTTCCTATGCTGGGACCTCAGTAGAACACACTATTGGCTTCCACAGTGCCGTAATTCTTGGAGCACCCTGCTTACAAAGCCGTCTATGATGTTCGAGCTTCATTACTGGCAATTAAAACCTGCAATATCGCACTCGGCGCTACTTGGGGTCTACCATTTTCAAACATTTTCCAGCCAAAAATGGCGTGCTCTGCATGTTGCGTTTCTTTCCGACCATTTTGGGGAGTTGGCGAGCTGTCGTCACTGAACCTGTACAGGTGCAACAGTGAGGTGAGTCGATATGACGATGGCTCGTGGGGTGGTTTATTGCCTTTCGTCATTAGGACCAACTTTTTCACCTTCCATTTATCTGAGAACATCCCCTCATTTACACACTTTTTCCTATCACTGCCTTTAAGGTCCTGGTTGGAAATGCATCCAGACCAGGTGTTTTTCTGTTCCCGATTTTTTGCAGGCGATTAGTAGCTTTCCCGCAATAATTGAGCTTCATTGTCTGTGTCGTAGAAGTCTACGGCGGGAAAAGTTATGTTACTATCTCGCGGAGCATGAGCACGTGACTTGCGGCGTTCTCTCTCTTGATGTCTACTTTTTGGGCCATACGATCAAAGCTTACTTTTTTGCCGCTGCTTATAGGGGATGAACAGCTCGTTAAAGGCCTGCTTTCGACCTTCTGCCTCTTTTTCGAAATGTATTCCTAGGTCCATGATTAAGGCGAGATACTTCCAACATCGTAAATGGCTTTGGGCAGAAAAAGTAGGAATCCTCCTCGCTACAACTTTTTGTAATGTAGTCTTCGTCTTCACGTATACGACAGGCTTTTGATCGGTAAAATAGACCCGCACAATATCTTGCCATATGTCCGCATCCCAGGCATCGCCAAGGATATGCGCTCCCTGATCTTGCAGATCAGCCATCTTATGCGCACCTTTTCGGCTGTCAGTAGCTTGGCGACTTCTTTCTGTTGCAGACTTATTACTACCATCTGCGTTCCACTGTATGCCTTCCACCACACCTCAGCGTATGCCACCCGTATTGTGGCTTACGTTCATTACTTACGTCCTCACTCCTTTCTTAGATTTTCCGCTTTCCCACCGGACTGGTTAAGCAGTTCGCCCTTTCTCGTTCTTTTTGTCTTCTGCACTACCTCCCCAAGCTGGTTTATTTCCGGTTCGGTTTTAACCTTTCGCAGCATATAGGCATAGGAGATCTCACCTTTAGCGGGTATAACAATAATAATATCGCACCTTGGGAGGTCTTCTTGGACGACCTGCCTTTTTTTTCTTCGCTTCCATTTTCATCCGCTCACTTCCTTTAGAGGGTTCTGGTCGTCAGCTATACCTTTTACTTGCTATTCCGTAGACCTTAATGTGGTCGCTACGTTACGACGTCAGGACGGCCTGTCTGTGCCCCCGGGTTGTTTTTGCTTACCTTCCTTAAGTCTACTCACGGCCTGGCCAACCCCGACTACTTTCTCTTCACTTTGCTTGCTTTTAGCAGAGGGTAGATTTGCGAATCACCGTCATCTACCGCTCCTTGTATGTGTGCATGCGCCGACGTTTGGGAACTCTTATCGCTAGTCTTCATATGACTGGCTTTCGCAGCTTGCCCCTCAAGCCGGCGTTATTCGTACACCGTTCTAACGCTATCTATCTTTAAGCGCCGCCTTTTCCCGTCATTTCCACCATTTCCGCCAGCTCTCTGTCGTAGCCGCCAAACCGAACAAAGGTTGTCTCGTTCTCCGCATTTCTTGCGTCGCCACTTAATTGCTCGGGGAGTGCTTGTACGTCTACTATCGACATCCTTATTTTGTTCCAATTACCCAATGGTTACCTATGCAAGGAAGGAGGCCATGCGTGGTTTCATGCTAGTTCTTATAAGACCAACGGTCAATACCAGCTTCCTACGCCATGAAACGGCCCGGAGCGTTCTTCTCATAGTCAAGATTTTACCGGTCCCCTACACATAGGCATATACCACGGACCTTCCTTCCTCGCTGCCATTGACCTACTAGGAGTGGGTGCCTACTCACGCCGTCGCCGAAATAGCTTTGGAATCAGGCTTGTATGACTTTAATTTGGACTCAAGCCGTTCACTATTCGCTACGAATCTTAGTTGCTGTTAGGTAGTGCTTTGTCCTGTGGGGACCCAAAGTCGTCCCCCGCTTTGGCCTCACGGGTTCTCCGTCTCTGGCGGAGAGAGAGAGAATGAGCGCTAGCTTTAGTCAGAGAGTAAATTAGCATACGAATAAGATAGACTTAGAATAAGAATAGAATAAGAATAGGATATGCTTAGAATAAGAATAGGATAGACATGGGAGAAGAATAGAATAAGAGTAAGGTTAGGAATAGAATGAGATGAGGGATAGAATAAGAATAGGTTAAGGCTAAGGTACAGTAGAATAAGTGAGTCGTAATTTAAGGGAGTCGAGCTTAGGCGCTCGGTGGAGAGAATCGTATTTTAGTCATCGTTGAGTTTAGTCGGAAATCGGATAAGAAGACCGAAATATACAATCGAACAATAAAGCTCCCTGTAACAAATAAATATTCTTGTGTTTTTCTGGGCCGCTGAGCTACCGCAGCCCCAGATTATGGCCAGAAAAGGCCTCACAGTCCTCTATCGAGAAAAGAAATATCATTTTGGACGAACGTTACTTTCTAGCTTACTGATAAACAATGTTGAAAAGAGTAAGTTCTTGCAAAAACAAGCTGCCGAAATCAAAGCGTAACTTCTCATGTTGTGCCCGATTTCTTGTCTCTTTTCAAAAATTATATCTAGTTCTATTACCTCTTTCTCCTATATCATCTTCTGGCAATATTGATCTTACCACTGTTTTGCATCATCTGTTGAAATATTACTTTTTCGAACCTATCAAAAAGCTTAATGCCCAAAATATAATTGTATTGCTTGAAAACTTTGTTTTTCCCATTTTTGGCGTGTCAGTCACAACTGGCAACGCTGTTCAATTCAAGCCATCCCTGTTCAAGCTCTTGTTAGAGAATTGTGGCGATCACCATAAGCTAACTGCCTTTTTTCACCGCAAACTAATGCGGGTGAATTAGTGAATCGATCTATTTTAGCCATTTGAGCATACATTAAACCCTCTCAACGACTTTGGGAAGAAAACTTATCGAACATCGGTTGTGCCTTAGAAGTGCTGTTCATGCAAGCATAGGATTTTTACTTTACTATGTTCTCTTGGGTTAACACATACTAAATAGTGGCAAATCATATGCGTTATTGCGAAGCTTGATTTTTTACAAGACCCTTTTTCTTAAATAAGAACCGACGAAAAGTTGGAGATAATCATATATGTGTCAATTAATCAATTGATTGAGTGCAGGGAAATGTAAGGAGGAAAGCAGCTTTTATGCTTTTACCAAAAAAATTGATCAAAAATGCGGGAATACCAAAGAGAAATTTATAAACTACCAATAGAAAAAAAGTTACCTTTTAGCAGAACGTTTATGAGTCGGTTACTGCAAACCCACTTTGGAGTTAATTAGACTTTCATTTTTGGCGTCATGTGTGGTTAGACAAAAGAAAAAGAAACATAAAAGTAGAACAATCAATAACGCTTCCAAGTTAATAGACACTCAGAAACTATTAATGTTTCTTTGTAACAGCGGCCTAGCTGTTGTTCGGTCGAGCGGTTGCCCTCAGCCCGTGATTCCGCATTACAAAAAAACATTAACTACTAATACAAACAAAACCACTAAAAAAAGTTCTTTCATTTCCACTATAGAATCATGTCGTCTGCCCTGTACGTCGTTCTTTGGTCTCTCCTTCGTCTGTCGGTATCTGTCCAATTTCCTCAACCCCGGAAAAAGGCGTCTTCACACACGTGACACATAGCAGTTTTGATTCTTTTTTCCTCTTTCTCTATGTGATACCCAAACTAACCCAGCGAATTCTGAAGCTTATGTGACGGTAGCTTTCTTTTTTCTTTGCGACTGCTTTGCTGTAGAAATAATTTTACACGCACTTCTCTTCATGCGGCTTCTTCTTTACGCGTGGATTTCAAGGGCGTTTGTAGGAGGCTACAAAAAAACGTCTGGCCCCAGAAATGAACTCACACATTTTTCTTTTGCTTTTTTTTTTTTTAAGTATTTTTATTTAGAGATTTTAAAGGGATATATACACAATATCATTTTGTTCACGATACATTCATTTAGTTATTTATTCGGTTATTATTTACAAGTTAAGCTAATGTTACGAAATTTACTTTTCCTCTTTCTGTTACATTTTTTTTATACCATAAATAGATTTTTACTTAATTCATAACGAGGGATGATGTGAATAGGCGTTCATGTATATGAAGAAAATAAAATTCTCTCTCCTTTGAAGTTTATTCTGTACCATTCTATTTTTTTATTATTATCTTTGTCCCTTTGTTTTTAAATCTTATGTACTGTTTATGTACCCATATCAAACTATTTTTGTAGGCATAATTATTATGGATTCAAAAACCAAAAATTCTCCTTGTTGATAATAACAATTGCAATCATAATTTTTTCCCATTTATTTTCATCACAAGCACGGACATTATTTATTTATATAGATACACAGTTTTGTTTCTCGGTTTTAGTCCTCAATAAAATACAAATTACATATCTTTTTTTTTATTAATATTTTCTATTCAAAAAACAAGGAGCGACTCCAAGTTTGTTTCATACAAAAATATTTGCTATCTTTTTTAGGTTTATTGCCTTATAATATATATATTTAAAATTATAAATTTTTTTCTTTTCAGTTTTAACATAACGTTAGATGGTTCATTCAGCAAAAGATTTTATTTTAAAAGCAATACAAAAATACTTCGCGACAGTAAACATTTTTTTTTTTAAGTAAAATGTAATTAACAGAAACAGTTAGGTAGAACAACCGATATCAGAAGTTAAAGACTTAATTATGTACAACGCACAGTACCTTTCACCAGACAAGACCAAACGTTAACTGATCATCCAAAACTCCTCTCTCAAAACTTTTCCTGTGACGTTACCCGAACATATGTACGTCAACATCGTAAAGTAAAACGTACATAATGTTACATGTGGAATTTTGCAAAAGTTTCGCGTGCCCAAAGAACATTTTCAATATTTTTAGAGAAAAAATTGATAGGAGTAACTCTTTGTTGTGCTTTTCATGCTGTTGTGAAGTGATTTTATACAATAAACCGTGGTTAGGATACCCTAATATTTATTCAAGTGATTGGATACGTAAATGAACCTACTAAAGTCATATGTTAATGTATTAATATAATACATAACATAAAACAAATGATACACATGCAAATTCAAAGTTCAAGTCAATTTCAATTCCAAGTTTTCCTAAGAAATGAAAATGTAAAATCATTTATCAAAAATTTTCCATAATTTTTTTTTTTACTTACGTGTGTATGGTTTTTTTATTGATTGTACGATTTGTAACATTGCACAAATTTGTTTTTTTGGTTTTTTCTTTTAAAAGTGCTTTTCATTTTTTTTGGGTGGTTGAGCGGAGACGGAAAAACGCTTTTATTAGTCTTCGTTTTAATTCGTCAAAAAATTTACAGTTTTATTTTTATTTGTTTGTATACTTTTGTTATTAATTGTATCGTTGTAAACAAACAAACGTCAATTCTGCCCTTTATTTTCCATTATTTTTTCGAAATAAATTTCGAATGACGAACGCCACATAACCAAAAGGTTTCCCACCAACTAAGAAGGCCGAAATATTATCACTCAAAGAATTTTGTCGAGAAATTTTTAAAATTTCCGTTTTTTTTGCATATGACGACATTTCGAAATAGGGTGTTGGACGGGAAGTGGTCAAAAAAGGCGTATAAAGCAAACCATTTTCAATAGTGTTGTAACGGGGGTTGTTTTTTTATAGCTGGGGTTTCGCTCAGGGCTATGCAGAGGTCCGTTCCAATGAATTTATTCTTTTAAATAAGGGAACCTTCGTATTATAATCTGGTCCGGTAGGTACATTATTTTATTTAGTGGAGTCGGGTGATCGCACTGCTTAGCAGCTGTCCGCTCAAGCCGCCAAAAGAGGTGGATTCATCAAACTATTTTACTGGGAGTTGGTTAGGCTGAAATATTAAATTGCTAGCTATTTCAGCAGCGATAATATTGATTTCGGGTGACGATGGTCCTTCCGGCTGTCCTTGCGCTACTCCAAAAAAAAAAAAAAATCCACAATAAGAAATAGTAACGTATTGGTAATGTTATTCGAGAAGGGTAGAGAGATTTATTTTTAAATCTCTATGTTCGCGACAGCGCGATTACCACGATTTAATTTGTCGCCTCACTGAACAAGTATAATGATCGCATGATCATTCCTCAAGCGGAAAAAAGCAATCGGTGGACTGCGGCAAACTCCACAAGACAAAACTTACTGAAGTTATGTATTGCCATTCGTCAAGAGGAATAAAAAAAATGAATTGCAACCTTATCCGGTGAAAAGTTTATAGTCGTACGTGCCCATGGGCAAGCAATTTTCACCCCGTACGAGTAAAATGACGTTATATCAATTGGAATCCGGCAAGTTGTAACGGCCGCGAACAAACCTTGGGTAAGGTGGCTGTCGGTCTCTATCAACCGCAAGTATCGGAATAACGGCATGCCGTTAGACAAAATCATGCGATTTTGTAGTACTGTTTATAAATCACATGATCTTGCGGTATATGTTTATTTTACTCTTCTCTGATTTCCTTGTTTACAAGTACAGGCAAAATCGTATGATTTTGCGGTACTCCTTTTTTTCCTTTTGCTTTTGCAAGCATAGGCAAAATCGTATGATTTTGCGGGATCTATGCTTGCTCTTGTGAGAGTAGCGGCAAGCCGTTATAGAGAGAGCAACAGGAAGAAGAAGAGGGAAATTGAGTAAGAAGGAGAAGTCTGTCTGCGTTTTAAATTTAAGTCAGAGGGGATAGTTTTAAGTTGAGTTTAGTTCTAGTTGAGTTGCAGTGTAGACCTCAACGATTGCGCTTGCTTTTCTATTGTTTTTTGATTGTGCGGCTGAGCCGTGGTTGTTTTTTCTTTTTCTGAAATATGGGCTCAAACTGAAAATCGAAATTCAAAAAAAGGATAAATTTTAATTAAAACCTCAAAAAAAAAAAGGATAAATTTTAATTAAAACCTCAAATAACAGAAAAAAAAAAAAACAATAAAAAAAAGAAGGTGGAACAATTAAAAGAAGCATAAGAGAAGCAAGGCAAGAGTAATGGCTGCACCGTTCTTTCAATACAAGAAGCAAAAAAGTTTTCTTATCAACAGAACAATGTTTTATAATAAAAAATAGAAAAGGATTTACAAAAAAAAAAAGAAAAAAAAAATAACCAATACAGCAACTTGACAAAGTAAACGCAATTGGAGTAAAGAAAAAAAACTGCACGGCTTAAGAAATTTGTTCGGAAGAGAAATTAATTAAATAAGATAAAAAAAATTGTAAAAATTATTTATAAAAACTCAGGAAATTGCTAATAAAAAAGTTCTTCAACATTATCATCAAAAAGATCCCAGTTTATTACTGCAAACAGCGTTTACCCGCGTGCACCTATGCACACAGCAATGGAAATTAAAGTTTGTATGGGAGTGGAAAAGGCTTAATAGAAAGAGGAGCAGGGATTGCGGATGTAGCAGCTACCGCGGCCGACACTGCACCGACGCCGATGCTAGTATTGTGAGTCATTTTTAGTCTATTTAATTTTTTTGTCCCCGATGAGTGGCTAAGCGCGAGGTGCCACCGCTGTGGCTGAGACGAAAGGGTGTGCATATGATGGCACTGTAGGGAGGACTCCAGACGACGACCGACTGACTTACAGTGGACAGACAGACGGCAGACAACCGACGGGACTTTTCTTTTTATTTTATTTTTATTTCTTTGTCAGAAAAAGACAAATACTCAGCCGGCAATGAAAGTAACGAGTCTCGTGACAAAGTGGCGCCCAACGTAAACCGAACTACCAGGTTTTTCTTTGGTAATTTTTGATTATCATTTTCGAAACGTTGGCTGACAAAGGAACGCCCAACAGAATTCGGCCTATTATACTAATTTTTCTTTTACATTTTTTGGATTAACGTTGGTCGCATTGACAAAGTGGCGCCCAACGAAATTACAACCCGGATAAATAATTTAAATCCAGCCTTCATAAGTATTTAGTTATAACAGACGTTGGTCGCTTGACAAAGTGGCGCCCAACGACTGTAAAACCCAGTATAAAAATTTTTCGTATTGATCAACGTTGGTCGCATGACAAAGTGGCGCCCAACGCAAAGCGAAACCGCATAAAAAAAAAAATTTTGTAATAATTTTTAAATTGATTGAAAAAAAGGAAAACCTTTTTCTTCGTTTATTGATCAACGTTGGCCGCAGAATCATGACAAAGTGGCGCCCAACGTGAAGCCCACACACTACAAGGTGTATAAAGTTTTTTCTTTTATTGATTAATGTTGGTCGCCATAAGACCGTGACAAAGTGGCGCCCAACGAAAAGTAAACCCAGATAACAATTTTTATCTGTTTTAAATTCATTTCTGTCATTTTTTTTTTCTTTTATTGATTAATGTTGGTCGCCATAAGACCGTGACAAAGTGGCGCCCAACGAAA
>NW_023998441.1:231710-234309 GCF_014805625.2 Glossina fuscipes
TTAATGTTGGTCGCCATAAGACCGTGACAAAGTGGCGCCCAACGAAATTTCGGACCATCGAAATTGACTTTATATGTATAAAATAAATGGCTGAATTAGTTATATCTATATGTATACATATATTACCAGCAGCGTGGGTCGCATGACAAAGTGGCGCCCAACGCAAGTAAAACCCAGTATAGTTTTTAAACTATTTAAAGAAAATTTAAAAAAAAAATTAATTAAAGAAAAAAAAAAAGGGGAAAATTTTTTTTTTCGATTATAGATCAACGTTGGCCGCAGAATCGTGACAAAGTGCCGCCCAACGAAATAGTTAACCCAAGTATAAAGTTTAAAATAATTAAAGAAAATTTGTAAGAGTAATTAAAGGAAAAAAAGGGAGAATTTTCTTCTTTTAGTGGTTAAAGTTGGCAGCTATAACATGACAAAGTAGTGCCCAACAAAACTACCCTATTAGACGTGTACATGTACATGTGTAATCCTGTAGTAATGATTTCTATTACAACCATCAATGATGCATACATGCGTGTATATGTGTATTTTTATATGTATACGCTGCTAAAATGTAATACTTTTGTGATAACACAATTTTGCATACCTATACATACATCTGCGCGATCTACGTTTGAAGCGAAGGTAGCATAAGAAAATAGTCACTTGGTTAGCTAGCAAGTTAGCGTCCCTTCCAGTACAAACTACAGTGTTCTTGTAGGGATAATATAATATTTTGGGGAAAAAAAGGGGGGGGGGGGGCCAAGTTTTAAATAAAATTTTTTGTTGTTCCTTTCCTTGATTTGTTTAATTACTCTATACCAGCATTTCAGGTTGTCTGTCTGAAGTTACCAATGCAGTTCACAGGAAAACAGTGAACCGTGAAAGTTTGATTTCAATTTTTGATTCTAATTTCTAGTTTCATCTTGTCATCTCCAATGTTAACCAATTTCAACACATATATATATATATATACAGCTCCTTAGCTGCGAGGTATTTCAATGTGTACAAAAAACATCCAGGTTATGGTTTACTATTTTTTTTTTTTATGATCCCCTTAAGATTTCTAAATTACAACTTGGAATAGAAATGTTAACGGCTTTCAAAGCTATGTGTCTGTTCTCCTTTTAATAACCGAGCCTGCTAAGTTTGTCTGATGAGAAATTTTTTTATTTCATGAATATTTACAAAGAATCTAGAACTAATACCATATACTCAGTAGTAGGGACTCGCAAGTAAAGAGTTGGAGCTATATCGATAAGAGGCATACGATGCGCTCTGCAATTGGCTTATTTTGACAAACAACCTAGCCGAGAATCAATTAAAGTAATTTTGAAAGTAGATGATTTTTTTTTTGTTTGCTATAGGGTTGAGTAGATTGATGGATAGGGGGGTGAATGGCCCTCTCAGAATAAATTGTTTATTTTTCCCAACGCGAAATATATATAACGATAACAGTATAGCGCAAATGTAATGGTACAGAGTCAAGACGAATTCAACTTATGTTACAAATAAATCTATTTCCTCGCGTGATAGATTCAATTAGTTGCTTTAGTGCAAGGTGGCTTCGCTACACAAAGCGGCGCCTGGCATCAGGTCAACTTTATTTCGTTGAATTTTACCGAAGGAACGGGAGGATTTGCTAAATTTCCTTTTTAGTAATTGTATTGGGTAATGTTTACAAAAAAAATTAAAAAAAGTAATAATGATAATAAAAAATAGCAATTTAAATGGGGGGCTCGCCAAACTGTTATCGCAGTTCTGTCGCTCCGGCGTGGATCTGTTGGGCAGGGCGGCAATATAAAGAGGGGGGTTCGTCAAACTGTTATCGCAGTTCTGTCGCTCCGGCGTGGATCTGTTGGGCAGGGCGGCAATAAAAGGGGGGGGGGGGGTCTTGAGCGGTACGCCCACCAGATCGTGCATTTAAAACACGATAGGGGTCGACTGTCCAGGAGTGGAGAGAAGTCATTTGGTGTGGGGTCCATGAAAAGTAATCGGGGGGGAAACGGAACCTCATGTGCACACCCACGCCGTGTTTCAGTTACAGCACGGGAGTTAAGAAAAAAAAAACAAGTCCCAAAAGGCTTTTCCCAATTTATAACCTTTGTTATTATTAATATATTTATCTATAACTTTTTATAAGTAATATCTGTTTCTATAAACTTTCTTATTATTAATACATTTATTTGTAACCTTATTATAAGTAATATCTTTTTATTAACGAGCTGTAATGCTAGCACTGCCCTAGGAGGGCCAAGATTTCGTTTGTGTTCGGTCCTGAACAACAATAGCAGAAGAAAAAAAATAAAATCCTTGGCGTATAGAGCATTGCTGGCATCCCCTTTAAAAGTGTACGCCCCATACGAGGGTTATATATACATATACAAAAAAAAAAGAAACCCAGAAGATACGATATAAATTTATACAAAGATAAATAACAATATACACAAACTTTTATATATATACAAATTCCCATTCAAGATAGTAAGAGAACATAGCTCTGAAAAGAAAAAAATAATTGTAATTGAAATTTAAAGATTTGAAAATCTATGTGCGTCAAGTCACTCATATACATGTAAAGACAAAAAAAAAAAAAAAAAAAAAAAAG
>NW_023998441.1:234409-247730 GCF_014805625.2 Glossina fuscipes
TTATAACCACTATTTTATAAGTAATATCCTTTTAGTATATAAATTTAAAAAAAACAAATAAAAATAATAAAATAAAAAAAAAAAAAAAAAAAAAAAAAAAGGAAAAGAAATATTCTTAAGCGTTGATTGTAAACGAAAAGATATAAAGAAAAGAAAGAAACATTTCCACCATAGAATAAGCATACAGAAAATTTCTAACAACGAATGCTGTAAGCGCTTTGCTTGTTTTGATTCTTTCTTGTCTTGGTGGTCAGTTTTGCCACATTAATTGCTTCTTTGTTTCTATTGATTGTTCTGCTTCTGTTTCTTTTTTGTCGATTGGACTAAGTTACAACTACGAGATCGGATTGTTGAGTTAAGAAAGGGGAGGTAGATTGGTAGTCTTTCTTCGATTTTTCTTGCCTAGTCTTCGGGGAGTTTTGCAAAGATTTACGCTTTTACCTGTTGTACGATAGCAGTAGGACGGAAAACGTAGCAATCGGGGGGTCTAACCTGGTATGAACCCAAGCTTCAATCCAGCCCACGCTTCGCAAACGGTAGACGAGTCCCTGACGACCCGATTGGATCCAGTATTCCAGCGATACCAGCTCGGAGGAAACTACACCACAGTAGAGTATCCTGCAGATAGCAATGCAGCATCACTTTTTAACAGCCTCAGCAGAAAGCTGAACCACCTTTTCAAAATGTCAGACAACGAAACTACAGACATCACTCACAACGCCAGTGGCAACATCGCAGGTGATGGTCGCAGCGGTCACCGCCAACCAGGCCCAGCACGAGAAACAGCTAGCTCGGGTCTAGACCTAGCAAGCATGCTAAAGCAACAACACGAAATGCTCCTAAGCTGTATCCAAGAAATTGGCCACCTAAAGCAAGAGAAGTCCGTAGTAACGCAGCGAACCCAACTACGAGACAGCGAAGGGACACAAAATTTTATAATAGCAGCATCGACTTCAACACCACAAGAGCAAATGCCACCCCAAACAGTAGCGCAGCCTAGCGGTAGTTACCAGCACGATCCGCAGGCAGGACAACAACGGTCCAGTGATGAAAACGCTCGAAGGCGGAACATAGATCTCAATCGCTGGCACGTTAAATTCGACGGCTCTGGTAAAGGTCTTACGGTCGAGAGCTTTGTGATCCGAGTGGAACGGCTCAGGCAGCAGCATCAGATAAGCCATGAGGAATTATTTGCCAAGTTTCACTGTCTAGTGACCGGTCAAGCCAGCAAATGGTAGTGGCAGCTGCTGGAAGATCGAGAAGGAGACGTCACTTTCGATTATTTCGCGCTAAAAGCTGAGCTCCTCAATCAGTTCAAGACCGCAGACTCTGATTACGAATTGATTAGAGAAATCATGGAGCGGAAGCAGCAGAACGCCGAGACCTTCGAGGACTATTACGCGGAGATACACGACCTAACATTCCGCCTATGCAGAAAGATCCCTGAGGCAGAAATGATCAAAATAATGAAGTCCAACGTTAAGCCCAGTCTGGCCGCACTGATTTTCGCCACCAAAGTAGAAAACATTGGCGAGTTCAAATCCGAATGCAAGAGGGCAGAAAAGCTGTTGAGAGAAAGTAGAAGCAGGCCGAAACACGTAAGCGAGATCGGACAGGAAGGTGAAAATGGTGACGGAGTGCATCGCGAAGCAGTTGAAGCCCTAGCGCCGCGGCATAGCCCAAGCAGCGACAGGCAACGCGGAAACGGCGGGGCTGTGAAATACGACAAAAGATGGGTTAGCCCAGGCAATGCAAGTAAGCCTCCGAACGAGCTGCACCACGTGCAACCAGCAACATCACGTGCAGGCCAGCCAAAACAAGAGGCAACAGCAGCAATAGTAACACCCCAGCACCATACCACCACACCAGCACCGGCGATCGCAGTGAGGACAGCGCAGAGCATGGCCTTCTGCCAGTCACCGTTCCATCTGATTTCTCTTAAAAAGAATATCCGCGATCTAGTGATACAAACCGTATACGAGAAAAGCGAACTTCGTAACAATATACACATACATATGTATATCCATGTATATCACAAATTTAACTTTTTATAAACCAAATTAATTGTATCA
The DNA here is from genome assembly GCF_014805625.2 of Glossina fuscipes. Taxonomy (NCBI): domain Eukaryota; kingdom Metazoa; phylum Arthropoda; class Insecta; order Diptera; family Glossinidae; genus Glossina; species Glossina fuscipes. The sequence continues at coordinate 236,482 of NW_023998441.1, forward strand.
TCATCGTTATTATTGTCAGCGGACGCTGTTCGTAAACCAACGATTAAATTCACCACTTTGGTTGTTTAATTTGAATATTTTTAATGATGAAGCCCACCAAACACGTTTAAAAGATTTTGGTGATGCTGCTCCCTCCTATCCCAATTGTTGGTTTTGGTTTCAACGGTTCAAAAGTAGTAATGTCGATGCCAATGACAAAGAAGGGCCTCCCGGACCCAAAAATTTTTGAGGACAACAAATTGTGAGACTTATTTCACGAAACCCCTATTCGAACTTTCGAACAGCTTAGCAGTTGATAAATCAACTGTTTCTACACGTTTACGTACAATGCGAAAGATAGGAAAGGACGCTAAATGACTGTCATACGATTTGAATGAAAACACCTTTTCAACATCGCCATTGAATTGCTTGCCACGTAAAAAAGGAAGATTTTCCGTGGCGCATTATCACTGGCGTTGAAAAGTAAATCTATTATGACAATTTTTAGCACAAAAAGTCATGGGTTAGGTCAGGAAAGCCATCCACATCGACATCCACGAGCTGCTAAGCCCGAAGGAGACTGTTACTGCATATGCTTACCGACATCAATGGCGAAAATAATCGAAAGTACTTTGATTAATATATATTGTACCAATGTTTCTCAATAAGTCTCTTTTTCAAGTGAAAAAATGATCAACATGCATGCAAGCACCTAACAAAATTACGATATTGTAAATAATACCAAAACTTTGTCAAGAACTGTCAAACCGGATAACAAATTAGAACAGATCAACAGACAAAAATTTAAACATATATTTTATAAACGGTGGTGTGGTGCGAAGATATCGTCTACAAAATTTAAAAACTAATTTGAAAAGATCTAAACTGATCAAAGAACACGCCGGGCGCGTCCAATAATAGATAAAACTGAATTTAAAAGATTGCAAAATTCTGCCTTCATAATCGATAAGAAAAACAAAGTTGCTTTCAGTTTAAACTCTAGTGTGGCCATGTCTTTGATAGATTTGCTTCGTTTTCATTACGAATTTTCATGCACCAAATTTAAAGCCGAGGCATTTATTTTTGTAATCAGAAAAGTGTGAACAACTCACGTCTGCCCAGACGTAAAGATGGGCAGACATGGCTAGATCGAATCAAACTTTGGCTGCAATGAAGAAATTATGCTCTTAACAGGCTATTAATAAGATTGATCCAAGATCAATAAAGATTTACTGAAAGCCAATCTTAAGCTTTTTATTGTCTCTAAAATTTCAACATTAAATTTCTTTAAACTGGTATTGGAGTCAAATCTGTTCACATGTAGACGTTTCTTTGGTCAAAGAAAGTTAAAATTTTAAAACAAGGCGTTATAATCTCCATAGATTGGCCATCAACGTAGTCCGATCCAATTCATCGTGAATCGTCTTCGCCCTAGTCATGTCAGTGCGCTAAATTGTATTAAAATATCTTAAAAATTGCAGCCTGCAAGTTGAACACAAGGCAACAAGGCAACAAGGCTTATTCACAGACAGACTTAAGCAATTGGAAAATCGTTCTGAAGTTGTGGGTTTAATAAAAAATCTCAAGTCCTTCTGGGTTTTGCACAAATCCGCACAAATTTAATTCTTATGAGTTGTGCCACAAGCGGTAGAAATAAATTTTTGAGCACCCTTCCATAGTATCATTCCTACGAAAAGTAAGCCTCTATATGACGAAAAAGTGTAATTTTTCATATTTCATGATGTAAATTGTACAATGAGAGTAGTTTGACGTAAAAATTAGCTATGTTATATTTGGATAACATAGATCCATTCTAGTCTCAAAAAAAGCAAATTTTATGCCAAACACGTGCAATTGTTGTTTTATTGAGCACCCAGCCGAATCATATTTCTAAATACGTTCCAAGATGCATGAATTGAAGTTGTTTCCCTTTTGAAGAGACGAATAATGTGATAAATAGATGTATGGGCGGATATTTTTACAAAGTTTACTATTAATGTAGTTCCACTCTAAACCATGAACTGAGTCCAGCCTCGTTAGCGCAGAATCAACCATATGTTCTCTAGCGTGAGAGCTAAAGGAATAAGAGACTGAATGATTTGCTAGAAATCTTTTCGCAGTCCTTCTGTTTGCTTGTTATAAGAATGGGCAACATAATGAGCGTGAGAAGTTCTATTCATTCATTACTTCATGTGAATTAAAGCAAATTTACTGAACGAATACTCCCTTAGACTTTGCTTAGGCAGTCCATTTAGGCAAACCATTTTCGCTCTCTTAGTTTATTAAAAAAATTATTCTTTTTTATAATTATATCCTACACCACTTGTGGGACGGGGTATATAAAAGGTTTAAGGTGAACCCACCTTATATTACACCGATGGATTCAGCATAATTTTCTGAACCGATATAAGCTCGTTTGCCCGTCTCTCTATGTGTTTGTCGGTTTGTCTACCCGTGTAATATCTTTCAACATATTATTGCGTTCAAACTGCAGGTCGTAATTTTTGAGATATTTTGATGACATATGGTAGTTTGGTTAGAGGATGAATGCTATTGAAAAATTGTTAGGATCCCGCTCTTTCCACCATACCCCATGTAACGCTCTATTCTGAAAAGTCGTTATATGAAAAAAAATTGTCATTTTCAAAATGTCCCGGCAAAAGTGACTAAGTAGTAGTATTTCGGCATCCTAAATTAGTGTGAAAATCTTGGACTGGCTGGCAAAATTTCTTGAATCCCCTTTCGTATAACCGTTCTTGCGGATAATAAAGCTTTATATGGTAAAAAGTTCGAATTTACAATATTTCACGGTGAAGATTGGCTCACAATAATAAATTGACAAAGAAATCTGCTTTACAGAGTTTGGACCACGTATATCTTTTTTTTGCGTATAAGGATTCTTACGAAACGTACCGTTTTTATGCCAAAATCCTGATTGCTAATTTTTTTGTTATTTTTTTTTTGTAAATATGCCCATAATAGTAATTAAATAGAAAAATCAAATGGAGATATCTCATGACATCTCACTAATTCACAGCAGCAATTCAGCAAAAAAAAAACATAAACTGTCGTAAATTTGAATCCCGCAGCTCTATTTTTTTAGACCCCCACCTACATACGAGCCATCACGAGACGAAAATTCTATGAAGGGAAAATCTAACCTTCAAATATGCATGCCAGGAAATGAAAATTATAGTTTTCCACGAAAATAATGTGTAATTTTTGTTGTATTATTACCAAAACGAGTAACTGTACCAGACGAAGTGGTGTAGAATACGTCATCGGCGTCGCTCGGCTATAATATTCTTACTTGTTTTTAAGTAAAAAAAAAACTAATGCGTTTGAGATCCAGAAGTTTTAATTCTTTTAAAATTTTTAAACCGATTATACAGAAACTTTTGTGCATTACTTACAATAAAGTTGTGCGAAACGGTCAAAATAATAAATATAGCATGCATTGCATATCTATTTTTCTGCTTAAAGTTTAATGTGAACCAATCAATCCAACCTTAAATTATTATTAAGCGATATTTAACGAGTTTTAGAAATTTCGATTTATATATATATATATATATATATATATATATATAATATATATTTATATTTATTTATATATATGATATATATATTTATATATTTATATTTATATATATATATTTATTTATTTATCTATTCTTTTCGTAACACACACAAAACTCACATTACAATCCCTAAATGAATTCCTAATATATAGGTTAGATTCGACATGGATATAGATGCATTAAGTTTAAGGTTTAAAATACGAAGCAGACGGACAGATGCATGGATGAACAGACGGACATAATTATGTGCATTACAAACGGCCAAGAATTTATGCTTTATGGGTTTTATGAGGGTTGTTTTTGCGCATTATAAAGGCATTGAATAAAAATTAAACTTTGATAGACTACAATGTTGGGGAGGCGTGCGCAACTTTTTTAATTTTTGCACAGGTAATACAGAAACGCCCACAGAATATGCGTTCAAATGTTTGTAAATTTATCTGCTATAGTTTAAGAGTAATGATCGGAAAATAATTTTTTATTCCTTTTGAGAAACAGAGGTGTAGACATGTTCTTCGACCGATTTCGTCCATTTTCAAAACCCACTTGCGTGCAAGCGCTTCCAAAGGTTTTGCTAAATTTGGACTTTGGAATTTTGTCGGTCACTATGTACTTATTTTTGCATTAGCATTTGTAGTACAATCCCAAAAACCACCGAACGAACTATTTGAACTTGGTCGTCGCTGAAAATTATATAAATTTTCCTTTTATACTTTTTTACGTAAAATGTTCCTAATTTTCTTTATTCATTGTTTTCTTCTATGTGTTGTTGTTTCACCTCAATAACAAGCAGCTTTTTCACATTGTTCAGACAGCGTTAGCATTATGGTTTTAGTTAGATACGTGCATCTGTGCATGTCTGTGCATGTTCTTATGCTTGCGAATATATAGCCTTAAAACACATTAATTAAGCGTTAATTTATTTAGTTAGTCATTTGGGAGCAATTCCCGCAAAAGGGAAAAATAAACGCGTTAAGTGGCAGGCAGCCTCATAAAAGGCATAAGAACATCAGAGCAAACCAAAACCAATTAATTTTAGAAAGAGTCAATTCAAAGAAGCAATGAAACCTTTAGAGTTAGCGCAATGTAAAATTGCAAACATTGTTGCAGTTTTTCAAACACTGCCGTAAAGCTAAAAATTTTTAAAGATTTTACTTTCTATACAATTTCGTTTGATGTTCGAAAACAATCATATTAGAGGCGTGATTCGATCTCTCAAGGCTTAATCGAGTCACAAAACGTGCCACAAAATGTAACTTCGAATTTAAATTTCGCTAAATACTGTAATGTTCAATATAACAAAATTGATGCGATTTTGGTACAATCTGTCCTACAGAATTTGTTTCAAAGGTACAGCAATATTATTTAGACAAACGCGACCTGGAATTACTTATTTTGAATCTTTGTCCTCTATGGCTAATCCCGAACTGCGCTATATAGCCCAATCACGAGCTGTCTTAAGGTGATCAATTCTAAACTGCCGAAATATTGTCCTACAGGTTTAAACTGTACATTCGGATATTATAACCTTCAACTTGAACCCGATTTAGGCCGTTAAGTTTAAGCCTCCATGTTGCAAATGTCCCAAGAAAGTATCAACAGCTTCGATTCAAGGCTCAAATTGATAGAAGTCAGTTCGCATCTTCATTATAAAGTTTAATTTGAAAGCAGGTTTGAATTATGAAAGTCGAGACGATATTACACCGTGACGATGTTACAGCTTTAGTTGAAAATTAGTAGCTGTAACCGTATTATCGAGGCCTTTTTAGATTCAAATTTTCTATTGAATCAAACCCTTATATAATTCAAACAAAATTGTAAAGTTTACATTCAAATGAAAGAGAAGAGGGAGTTTGTGTCAAATGTGGTGTTTCCGAAGCAATACATAGCAACATAAATCTGAATTTTACATAGCAAATATACATGTATGAAAATGATAAGGAATATTTTCTAATGAAAGCGTTATTTTATTAATGACCGAATTTAAGCCTGGTGACTGGGCCGCATGTCCCAGTTTAATGCTGCCAACTTAACGCAAACCGCTTTTGCAGTACGCAATGGCATGTTAAAAGTTACTCTGTGTTAATTTCTTTCATTGAATGGCCTTTCTTTAAGCAGTAAAAGTATCAAATCGACTTGTTATTGTTGTTAGCATGTAATGCTAACGTCCATGGGGGAAGTCATCACATGGAAGGCTAGAGGATTTGGTCGAAGTAGCTTTTCTAGATTGCCAGAAGGAAGGAAATAGGCATCCAAAGCAAGTAAGAATTGTAAGACATTAGGTAGATAGTATTACCTTCATTTGAGGATTGTACCAGATATTTTTAAACACTCTTCCTTGTTTGCTTTACGATAAATAAACATAAAGCTTCAAAAAAATGAAAAAAAGGTAATTTCAGATTGAGGCTGAATGAAGCACCAGACCGATGAGTACGATTTTGGGTGTTTCATTATTGTCTCCTAAAGCGTCACCTAATTTAACTTACCACCGTTATGTTTTTCTTCCAAGAGTTGCACAATTGAATACATACTATATACGTTTATATCAATAAGTGTGTAAACTTTTCTTTTTAGCAAATATAATTAAAAATTCGATTATGTTGCACACCTTCTATCAAAACACTTTTTTATTTTATTTTTCTTGACCACTTTGCCTACCATTAAACCAACAATGCAGTCACAGAACACTAAAAAAAATGCGATCGTCTTAAATTTTATACGCAGTCAATTTCTTACGCTTTCCATTTGTTTGTGTATTTCGCTTTGCTCTCCTACTTTTCGTAAATCAGGCCTTTCTTCTATGACCATTCTAAATTACGTCGCAAACATTTTAAAAAGTGTTTGCTTTTTACTCCACCCTTCAAGGAAAAATAAGAAAATATGCAAGGTATCGCCATTTTCTTTTCTTCTTAGTAAATATTTTTGCAATGTTTGTAGAAAATCAATTTCTTAAGTAAATGCAAATGTGGAGACAAATATAAGATAAATAGTCAAAATTAAATTTATCTTATGTTCGACTAAGTACCGTAATGCACGTGTTTATTGAAGCAAGCCAAGAAATCCAGACGTTTCCGTCCGACCACTCCCCCACTTACTTAACAACCCGCTCTGCTCTTTTCCTTTTTTTTCAATCTCAGCCAAACGCGAAAGCTTACGACAAAAAAAATAAGAAAGACAGCTGTTATCAGCTAGGTTGAACTGCTAAATGTTGTCGAGGTAAAGAAAATAGCTACATGCGTTGGAAAGAGAGCGCACTTGGATTGCACAATATTTGCTTAACTTAAGCACCGCCTTTAGCACTCATACCGGATAATTCGGGTGGGACTGTTACACTGTTAAACTTGAAACACGCTAATACGTACTCCGTCAATATTTCAAGCAGAAGCCTAAGCAATCTCTGCATGTGCATCTCAATGTTTAATAAGACATTATAGCAGAGAGCTAATCTGCATTCACTCTGACGGTCACACCCTTCCAAAGGCTATAAAAGGGCAAACAACAATATCCTAGTACTAATGAAGTACCGACAAACAATGAAGTACACCTAACAAAGTTACCAGCAGATTCGTTACCGAAATATCGAAGTAAACAAAAGGCCTAACTGTTTAGCCAACAGAAGAACACGAAGGACTACGACAGATCCGAAACGTTTCTGCCTAGAAGCCATGTCAAGTCACTGGAAGCGGCAAGCATGACAAGGACAAGCTAAAAGATTTATAAAATCTTTAGGCATAGCACACAAGCTATTGAAACCGCGGAGTAGCGACTTACGTCTCGCAAGAGGATTCGACATGGGTCATAATTCGCTCAGGTTTGCTATTTTTGTTGTCTACGGCAATAGCTACTCACTTATTTACGAAGACAGGAATAGTGGATGCCAATGAAAAACTACGATGTCAACCTCATAGCATATTTAAATTGTAGCTCTTTAACAGCTCGTATACACTGTGGCAATGCTCAGCCAGTTATTTCTTACAAAAATTGCAAAAAAAAAAGGTAGACAAAATGTTATTATAGTTTTAGACCAATGAAATAACTTCTTAGACTAAAAAAAAAGACATTGAGCACTCTATCAGCTCTATTTATAGAAGTGCATTAGATATTGAGCTTAGTAGTTTTGATAAAGCAATATATGGTATCGATATTCTGTTCGGTAGCTGATTATAGGATGTCCACAGGGTTAATCGTTCATAATGCAATCCTTCTAGCCAAGGTAAAGTTAAGGCAATCGCAGAGAATGTGCTTTGTAGTGAGAATTTGTGCACAATTGCAGACTGACTTCTTCAAGATTCATTGGTGAGTTGCATTTGTATGACCAAGGCGAATTCTCGAAAATGTTTGGATCTTGATTTTCTCAGCATTTGTTGGATATAAAAGTGGAGTTAATTGAGGGTTAATAAAAGAGTAGTGCTGATGATGATATTGTAGATTTTCTTTTGCAATTTTCTCTTTAACGTTTCTTCCAATGTGTCTTTGAAGATCCAACTTTTCCATGACATCACTCATAATTAGAGATGGAGAAGCAGCATACTTCGCCGCTCGATCAGCCTGCTCATTTTCCAATAAACCGATATGACTATTTACCTACAACATATTAATTTTTTCGCCGGGTGTTGTAATGACATTCCTTAATTTGTTGATGGTGCTCCATCTCGAAGTCGAAGGATTCCGTATAGCTTTTAGTACAGACTAACTATTAAAAACAATAACGGTTTTGAGTTTGTCTTTATGGGAAAGGTTCGCTCTGGCTTTGGTTGTGGCAATTGAAGCACTTTCGTGAAATATGTGATTGAGATGAACCTGTCCTGAAGCATCTATTACGGCACAAGCAGCTGGCAGATCAGAAGACTTTGAGCCGTCTGCGTATAAAATATTCCAACCGTTATTCTCCAGTACTTGGGATTTTCCAGCTATTAGACTCCTGAAGACGTAATTTGGAGTATCTTCTTTCTTGTGCACAGCCAGCGAAATGTCAAAAGCGCAATCTTCTAAAAACCATGGAGGTTTATTTATTTTATTTATTCCACTTATACTAGAAACTCAACTAAACAAATAACAGTCGAGTTCAATTGGCTCTTAATGCAAAACTGATATTAATTAACAATAAAATTGAGTATAAGCATAATAAAATAAATAAGAAGAAAAAAAAAAGAAAAAGAAAAAAAAGCATGTACACTATCAGCATAGGAGCACACTTACAACTGGTACAGGACCAAATTGCAAATGAACCCCTAAGCCATCGCAAACATGCATAAGCCTGGCAACCGATAATAAATTGACAATAATTCACTTTCGAAACGTAACGAATTTTTAAGGATAAAAGCTAGTTTACGACATAGATAAATCGCGCGTATTAAGCAATGTTGTTTTAATGGACTTTAAAGATTCCGATAACGAGAATAAGTGGTAGACGTCATTTAGGTTCTTGCAAACGACTCTGAGCGGATTGAACAGCTCATAATTAAATTTACACTGATTAAGCTTAACCAAGATAAAGTGCCTAGAGATGCGGTTAGGGACATTAAAGCTTATTTCACCAAGTAATGAAGGGGAGTCAATAGCACCATTTATTACTTTAATTAGAAAGGAAACGCCAAGAATAAATCTACGTTTCTCAAGAGACGGTAGGGACAGCAGAAGCAACCTATTTTCATAGGGAAGAAGAGAGGCAATCGGATTTCAACCCAAATTTCTAAGGGCAAACAGCAAGAATTACTTTTGAACAGATTCAATTGAATCTACGTAGCACCTATATGAAGGAGACCACACAACTGAGGCATACTCGAGTATGGGTCTAACCAAACACATGTACAACTTCTTACATTTATTTAGATTTAGTTTCGAAAGATTCATCGAGCACCATGCAACTAAATTATTCAAGTCACTTTGAAGCTAATGTGATTGCTATTCTACGGAGAAAGAAGAAAACAGTTTCACATCATCAGCATACATTAAGATCTGAGTGGAATTAATCATAATTAATATATAAACTAAATAAAATGGTACCTAATTGGCTGCCTTGTGGTATGCCAGACGTCACGGGGAATTCATCCTAGGTGATGAAGTTAAACAGAACCCTGAATGACCTACTGTGCAGATAAGAGCTTATCCATTGTACTAAATACAACAGAAGGACGGAGGCTTGAAGATATGTAAGTTATGGTCAACCAAATCAAATGCTTTGCTTAAATCAGTATATATTATATCAGGCCGAGAGCTGCTAGAAAAAGACTTGAAAACACGACAAGTAACAACAAATTGGTGAGCGTAGATCTTCCTTTCTGAAAGCCATACTGGTGTGGAGAAATATACGAATTATTCGCTCAAACAGCTTAGGCAGGACACTCAACTTTGCTATGATCCTGTATTTCTCAACGAGTTGTCTACTTCCACTTTTGTGAATAGGAATAAGGAAAGTACTTTTCCAACACAAAGCGAAAACACATAAATTCAAGGACTCATATGTCAATATCATTAAATCCAATAACGGTTTTCCATTACGTCCATCCAGTATAGTTTTTTGCGAATAATAATACACCGGAAAACCTAGACCAGTGTTATACTTAACCATGAAATCACGGATATTATCGTAGTTAAAATGTCCCGATACAATAGCATTAACACTATCACTGGCCGGGAAATTATAATTCCATAACATAGTAAAATTACGACCGTCAAAAGCCATTACCTTGAATTGAAAGCTGAAACAACTATATTGACCACTCCATCTCGCGTTACGTCTGTTCGTATATTTTGCCCTTTAATAAACTAATAGATGAAAGGATTTCCTAAAGCGTAAATCCCAGCTTATGCCAACCTTCTCTTATTATATATGAATTACTTACGTTTTTACCGCACACTTCACCTCCACACATTATCTGACTCCCAACACCACCGCTATCCAACGATTCCAACGGTCGGTTTATTAGCGACGAAGCTGAAAACTCTACATTTACCGAATTGATAACCCATGTGTATTGCGGAACTGATTCTTTTTTTTTCTATATAGCAAATATAGCGGCAACAATGTGTGCAAATTTAATTCTTTGTCTCTTCACACTTAACATGGTTATGTATTTCCATGACTTTGATGCTGACTAAAAACTGATGTTTCGTAGCAAAAAACTTCTGTAAACCACTAGACATTATATGCACCTTGTCGTTAGACGTATATTATCTAAAACAAAGTTTAGTTTAATAAATTATATGCATATTGACTACATATGTACATGTAGATACCAATATATTGCAGCTGCACCAGGCGCTTTCAAGTATTGAACTCGCAGACTTTGCATGTGCGGTGCTCGCAATATCATTAAAAACCCACATCAAAAAATTTTAATGTCAAACTTTTTGATTCTCGCAAAGAGTGTGGAGATATTGGAAACGATTATGTTAATATTTTATTAAGTGAATGGGTTCTTACTCAAGATAATTCAAAGCAGTTTGCATGTCTACAGACCGATGATACACCATTGTTGGCTTTTGATGATGAATCCAAACAAGCCATTTTAAAATCTCAAACTATACAGCAACATTTAAACATCGGGCATTCGACTTCAAATGTTCTAATGATGATTCGTAAAAATCGCTTGTTGTCATTAAATCAAAAAAAAAAAAAGAACAAACACTGAGCAATCATCCAGAAGGACTGTATACTCCAAAAACGGTTCGAAAACAATTTTTATC
>NW_023998441.1:267730-291956 GCF_014805625.2 Glossina fuscipes
GATAAAAATTGTTTTCGAACCGTTTTTGGAGTATACAGTCCTTCTGGCTGATTGCTCAGTGTTTGTTCTTTTTTTTTTTTTTTGATTTAATGACAACAAGCGATTTTTACGAATCATCATTAGAACATTTGAAATCGAATGCCCGATGTTTAAATGTTGCTGAATAGTTTGAGATTTTAAAATGGCTTGTTTGGATTCATCATCAAAAGCCAACAATGGTGTATCATCGGTCTGTAGACATGCAAACTGCTTTGAATTATCTTGAGTAAGAACCCATTCACTTAATAAAATATTAACATAATCGTTTCCAATATCTCCACACTCTTTGCGAGAATCAAAAAGTTTGACATTAAAATTTTTTGATGTGGGTTTTTAATGATATTGCGAGCACCGCACATGCAAAGTCTGCGAGTTCAATACTTGAAAGCGCCTGGTGCAGCTGCAATATATTGGTATCTACATGTACATATGTAGTCAATATGGATATAATTTATTAAACTAAACTTTGTTTTAGATAATATACGTCTAACGACAAGGTGCATATAATGTCTAGTGGTTTACAGAAGTTTTTTGCTACGAAACATCAGTTTTTAGTCAGCATCAAAGTCATGGAAATACATAACCATGTTAAGTGTGAAGAGACAAAGAATTAAATTTGCACACATTGTTGCCGCTATATTTGCTATATAGAAAAAAAAAGAATCAGTTCCGCAATACACATGGGTTATCAATTCGGTGGATGTAGAGTTTTCAGCTTCGTCGCTAATAAACCGACCGTTGGAATCGTTGGATAGCGGTGGTGTTGGGAGTCAGATAATGTGTGGAGGTGAAGTGTGCGGTAAAAACGTAAGTAATTCATATATAATAAGAGAAGGTTGGCATAAGCTGGGATTTACGCTCATTGGGAAGCGACACTGATGTAGAATCATTTTTAACTCTATGAAAGCTGACAAACTGAGGCGTCATTTGCGTGTTCCGGTTAAAAACTCGTAAATGGTAAACACAATAAGCAGCCGCCTTACTGTATTGTTTTACAGGAAAATGTAAACGAAATCATGTGATTTTAAACCCGAAATAAAAAAATTAAGCTAAACGTAAACAACAAATTTATAAAAAATAACAACAAGAAAGTTAATAAGATGAACATAAATTAGATAAATGATTTCTAAATTTAAAATTAATTGCCTTGTTTCTTCTTCTTCTATTTTCTTTTTGCTTTATTTCTATGTATGCATGCAGAACCATACAATTTGTCATCTTTAATGAGGTTTTGTAAAAAGTCGGCAAAGTTGAAATCATAACGCAATGCCTCCTAGTGTCAGCCCCCAAACAGATTCAGAATCACTGAAGAGCAATCTGCAACCTTTTTTGTACTGCTTGACATTTGGTATTTCGTAAATTCAGCTACTACAAATTGTCACAAAAGTTTATTATATCCACTTGGTTTTCACAAACTTTTAATCTTTATTTTTCTTCCTTATGGAGCTTTAATTAATTCGGTTTTCAATTAGCCTAAGATTACAACACTACTAATTTTTTGACTTAAAACCTAACACTCTGTCATCCGGTTGCATATAAACTCTGAAGCGTATAAACGTCAATCTGGACGTAGAAGCCATATTTTATTGGGCTTGTTCATATATACGCTATATCCAAAAAAGGGGGTCCTCTTTTTTGCTCTAAAATGTAAAATAGTATGAAATGCTCTTTGAACAGCGTTTCGATGACTTCAAACGTAAGCAAATATGTAGATTCGATCTCGATGTATTTGCTGAATATTGCCTATTCAAATTTGGAACTTTTCGGAATACATTTATATCTCCAAAGCAAAAAAAACCATTAAAGATAACAAGATATCTACGTACATTTTTTAGTCCTTTATTCATCACCAATCTAATTACATGACGTTAGCCATGGACTTATAATTTAAATTTATGAATCATTGATATTTTTTTCCTGTAATATTACATACAATAATAACCCTTATTTAAAAGTGCATAAAGCAAATAAAATAACAGTGAACAGTGCATGGTTTTTCAATTGTCCTCTTCAGATTCGATAATCTCTACCACTAAATCATCAAAGTCTGTTTCTTCAATGTCCACGTTAGACTTTATTTCATTTTCCGGGCTGTTTACCGTGTCATTTTCTTCGATCTGTTCGATCAGTACCATTGCATTACGTTCCTCTTCAATAGGTTCTTCATTATTGACAATCGGGAGGAGGTAACCATCGTTAGGATTGGGTCCATTAGAGTCAGAAGTTGGGGGTAGCACAGGCTGGGTACGACTCACCCAGACCTCCAATTCCTCCGGTGCCACCTTATGCATTGAAGTATAATGGCGACGCAAAGATGACCTCATCAGTAATCGGCCCGGTGACGGGCATAGCTCACACTTGTAGGTGCCATGACGTATTGGATGCTTTTCTTTATTGTGGTGTAAGACATCTTTATAGCGCTCAAACACCACATGGCAAGTCAAGCAGCTATATACCTTCTCACCTGGTCGCCGCAGCGAGTTTCGCCACAAATATCCTTTTCGATATTCTTCGCTAAAGTGTACTAATCGCATTCCTTGTGGATTCGTTCTACGCGCTAATTCCTCAAGCGTTCCTTCTTGAGCTAAATGATGCCTTTGTTGATGACGTAGCAAATAACGTTGATATTGTGATTTATGATTGCACACCACACAAGTATACCAACGCCTTATATTGAAATGCTTTGTTTTCTTGTGTATCCGAAACGTACTTCGCGAATAGATGGCCTTACCACAAAATTCACAGATGTACGGTGCTGGTTGACAGCGTGATGAATGATTATGATTGTCTAGGGCTCCTTTGGAGTAAAACATTTTTTCACACTTTTTGCACTGGTACTGCGGTGGCTGATGCCGTAATTTATGCTGTCGAAAAGCATTCTTCCTGTATAACATTTTGCCGCATTCATCGCATTTATATTCTTCGCGCTCAGCAATAAGCTTAGGTTTAAAACCTGTATTTAGACTCTGCGTGCAATGAATAGCTTCTATATGCTTCTGAAGGAAATAATTTCGTGTAAACATTTTTTCGCATAGTCCGCATTTAAATTTTGGAGGCAAATGTGTGTATTTATGTGCGCGAAATTTTCTCCATAGGGTATATTCTCTACCACACTGATCACATTTATATTCGCCTTGCTCCGGTTGTTTTTCAGCTCTCTCTTGCATAGCGATTGCTTTCCTGATTACAATGGAGTTTCGTCTAGCATTGGCTAAATTAGTTTTGGTTATGTTTTCCAAAGATTCTTCTATGCATGTTAATTTGTTTGTCTCCACTTGATTAGAGTTTTCACTTTCAATTTGACAGTTCCGCTTTTTCAAGTCCGCTACTGTATATTTCACCCATGGCGGATAATTGCAGTTTTGATTGAACCGCCGGAAAACTACTGCATCTTGATTATTTTTTATTAAATCCAGGTTGTATGGTAGACGAGTCCTCTCTAAAAATTTTTCACACATTTGAAAATATTTAGGGAAACGGTGTTTAAACGGTTCATTTTGAATATTTCTCTCATGTTTCCTCATTTTATATGCAGTGCGGGAGAACCAATCATTTACACGCTGTATACTGTGTCGCATTTCAAGGTCTGTTATGTCCAAGTGATACTTTTTATTAAGCATGGAACACATTTTCATAATTGCTACATCATATTCAGTCCTGGTACAGACGGCCCGATTCGAATAAAGCACTGGGTATTTTTTCAAATTTTCTAAAAATTCTATAACTACCGAACGATTGGTCAAACCGAAGAGTATCTAAATGAAAACAAATTTTAAGAATCCGCTTATTTTAATTTATTTTTCTTTGTTTACCCCACAGCCACGACTGGGCTTTGGCACATCATCTTCGTTTTCATCATTTGAAGGCATTTCATCGTCGGATATTTCAATGTCGTTTGGAGTGCTTGAGATCTTGAAATAATTTTCATATAACAAAGTGCATTAAAAGATTGCAGATATAGCTAATTTTATCATCTTATTTGTGCTAAATCCCCATACTAGTGTTTTTATACCCATCACCGAGGGATGAGGGGTGTATTCATTTTGTCAAAACGGTTGCAACACACAGAAGGGAGCTTCAGAGATCCCACAAAGTATATATTCTTGGTCAGCATTGAATTCTGAATCGATTTAATTATGTCCTTCTGTATAATATTTGTTGTAAACATTCTCCTGGCCTCAAAAATGCAGCTATCACCATTAATTTGGCAGAAACATTGGAAGTACTTGCACATAGGTTGGTATTGAACATAGGCCAAATGGATCGAAGGACATGCTTAAAGCCCCACGTAAACTAAGAACAACTCTGGTTTTCAAAAAGAATAAAAAACTGTTTTTTGATCATTACTCATAAACTATAGCAGACAAATATAAAAAATATCAAAGCAAATCAAAATTTAATTTTTTCAAATTTTTCAAAGGATACGCCTATAAATTCGCATGCCTATGCGACATAAACTTATATTTTGAAAATAGAAAAAATCGGCCACGCCCATTCCATATTATAGAGGACGAAAATGTAATTTCTTTTACTTTTTTAGGATAACGGTGATGGGTATAATAAGTTCAGTCACGACCGAATATATTTTTCTTCCGTTTTTTGAATGCAATAAGAATTTCCGAATAGCCGTGCTTACCGAATCGTCTCGAACGTTCTCACTTTGGTCAATTTCATATTCTTCACGCGCAGCCAACTCTTCATTGCTTAATTCACAAATGTCTTGAGCAGCTGGAAGATCCTACTTACAAATAAGAATGAAAATTTAATCAAAGTAACTTACTCAGATATTCAATATTAACGCACATTTGTTTTTGCTTTAGAAATTTCTAAAAACTCACTACCCTCCTCAAGACAAATTAATTCATCTCCAAAAGAGTCATCTTCACTAAATAATTGCGCTGCTGCTGCTGCATCCTTATTGCATTCAGATCTTGTCTCGTCGTCGCTAGACTTTTGAAATGACTTCGCAAAACTTAGAGAATCCTAAATGAGACATGTTTAAACACTACGAAGACATTGTTAAAACAACTTACTCTTATTAAAAGGTCTTTTAGCGGTTGCTTAAAATTTTTCCCATTCGTATCGTTATCGAAGTCAACTGCCTCTGTAAACGGACTTAAAGAATTCTAAAAAAAGAAGAGAAATAAGGGACGCCAGGCATGTTAGAGATTCCACAGATTTTGTTTTCAGCCAATTATATTATAACAAAGGAAAGAATGTAATTTCTAATCTTTTAACTAAAACATACTAAATGTGCCATACATCTTAAATAAGCTGCGATTAAAAACTAGTAATATTTATCTTGGCATCCCACTTGTGTCCCTTTGCCAATTTTGACAACGAGAATTTTCTGTGTTAAAATATATAAGACGTTCATTCACTCTGAAGTTGACCAATATCTAATTATTTGTCTCTCAGTTTTTAAGATTTCTTACAACAAAAATAAATACTTTATATTTACATTTATCGCATCACGAAGAGATTTCATCTGCCGCTTAGTAGAATGCAGAGTACACATTGAATTTTACCAGAAATTGAAGCACTGACGGGTAAGTGAATTTTTACATAGATGACGAGGAACAAATATCAACGCGATCAGAGGAGGTATTAGAGGTCTAATGATGAAAAATGCGGAATAATGAAAATTATCCTAATGAGAAAAAAATAAATGGCTAAATGGACTACCCATTAATATATAAAGGAAATGCTGATATATCAGCTAATGAAATTACAAACCAAAAGAGAGATTTGGAGATTATTTTTATACGCTGATTTTTGAGTTTTAACACTATCGGATTGCTAATCAAGAGTTCAATTCTTTTTTTACGGAATTTAAATTAAAATAAAAATTATAAAATGGAAGTAAAATTGGAGATGCTACCTAGAAATTCGTCATCATATAACATAACATCATTAGCAATAAGTGAAATAAAACAATTCCAAGTATTCACCTATGGTTTTACAACTACTTACATTACTTGTTGTACAAAAGTCATCCATTGGATAGTCTTCGTCAGTTCTTTCATCAGCCTCGCTCGAAATAATCTAATAAAAAAGTCTCATTATGCTTTTTTAAATACATTAAAAACCAAGGCATACATTAGTCACATTACTCTTACAAGCTTTAAAAAGATAGTCGAAGTTATCAGCTTTTATGAGAGTTTTCGAAGATTTAGGAAGGTCTAACATAGTTCTCTTCGCAATCACGGAGAAATCTACTACCGGATGCGACTCATTAACAGTTTTGCCATCACGTAAACATTTCGCATGCATCGGTGAAGGTAGATTATGATTGTATAATTCATTTAGATCGGCTTCGTCATAATCACTCGAACAGTCTTTTTTTATATCATTGTTTTTTAACATTGCATAATCATGATCCAACGAAAAAGCTTTCTCTTCAATATTGTGTTGATATTTTACGTGTTCCAAGAATTCCGGCCAGCGCTCTAAATGATAGAAGGCTGAACAATAAAAACAATTTAGATGAAAGTGATTTGTATCCACTAGACCGCAAACACCTTCAAAGGAAAGACTAGAAAATAAATAATTTCTTTTTAGTTTTTCGAATTTTTTGATATTTGTGTGTGAATGCATCAAAATATTTGTAAAGAAGGGAATACGTATTAGGAATGGTATAAGAAATCGTACCATTAAAATGAGCGCCCGCGCTCGTAAACTTACTCTGTTTGCACCTCATTACACTTTCTTCCCTCTGTCAGGTTTTCCCTGCTTTCCTGAATTGGTCGTGCTCTTGTAGATACACTATTGTTGTATTTTTCTGCTCCCTCGGAAGTCTGCAAATCAAGAGGATTAAATTTTTCCAGCGGCTGCTGAACAATCAAGACACTGGGAGTTTTAATAGATATAGGATTAATTGGTTGTAAAGACCCAACATTTACTGTACGAACTGATTTAACTGGATTGCTGGCATTTAAAGACACATTTGTAAGAAATGGAAACAAACAAATTTTTCTTAAACTTTATCTAATTTAAATAAATTGTTATAATGACATTATGTGTCATGTTTCTTTCTAAAGTGCGCTTTATTTTACTCAACGCTAAAAATATAACTTACTCAGCGACTGCATTGAAGTTTTTTGGTTGATCATTTATTTCATTAGCAGCCTGGGGTATCATAGGTAGTCTCCGTAGCAAAACCTTTAGATTTTTTATTTTCTTTGACCACGAAAAACAAGTAAAAATAATTACGCTTTAGAAATGTGATATATCAATATTGCATCTTACCGGATGCGTTCTCAAGTGGATGTCATTTTCTTTAGTATTATACGTAAGCGTAGACTGAGTTTGTGAACTATTTGTTCTTTGGTCTGTTGTTCTGAATGACGTTGAAAATGACTTTCCTTCTTCCCGAAATCTGGATAATTGTACATTCGATGGATCGGTAGGTAGGTGGGGATTTTTGTCAAGATTTGGGAATATGGGCGAATGCGAGCTTAAACAATCCGACGCATGGTTGTTTGGGACTAGAGACACGCCTTTGTTTACGACATTTGTTTTTAAAGTAATGCTGTGAACGTCTTCCAGCTTAGCAGCTACTATTTTACTTTGGCTGCGTGCAGATTTGAATTTATTTGTTGTGCCCTTTACAGTATTAAAAGGGGCGAGGTATTTATAATAACCTCTTTCATCTTTCCTAAAAAAAGGCAAATCTTGAATTGTTTATTGTGAGCGCTTTCCACAATACATTACATACCCTATAAATTTCAATGTTTCTCTTAATTCTGTAGGTAACCTCAATTTTTGGTCGACCATTATAAAACGCTTTGGCGTTTCACCATCAATTGTTAACGGAGATTGGCTTGGAGGTCTGCAACTTGGCAAATTGGTTATCTCAGTGTTCTGATGTATGATTTTAATACGCATTTCCTTGTCTTCAAAACCTGGATTGTTGTTATCGTTAAGGTTCTCCCGTGACTTAGACTCATCATTCGACATACCACATGCGGACAAATCAATCGTGTTGACACTAAATGGTAGAAAATTGCAATACATTGCACCCAACCCACCAAAAGTTTAATTGAAATTAGAAGGCATTAAAAATTCAAAAAAATACATTACTAATAATATCACATTGGTGCGTGCGGATAGGAAGATTTATCCGTTTATTTTGCTTTTAGTTCTTGTTACATTTTATTTACGTTTCCGAATCTTTTTTCGGTGCAGCCAATTTGTTTATTAGAAACAAGCGGTGTTTTGTATTCTTACCTGCTTGTCGTCATTTTATAAAATTTTGTCTAACAATAATTATTAAGTTGTATTAATAAACAAAGTTAATCCCAAAATTTTGTAGAACTCAAAAGCAGCATGGATCACAATTCTACCATTTAAAAAAATGGCGGACCTTACAGCCATATGAGAAAATACTCTGTTTAAAGAATAACCTTATTGTAAAATAACATTCCTATAAACACTGGGATTAGAGATGGTAATAATATTAATATTGATTTCGGTAGACGTATTCGATAATAACAGGGTAAATACGTTCTTCTATCGAAAGACTGTAATGCTTTTGACAATTCGAAATAATCGAGGAGAATGTTTGAAAAATTAACATTTAAAATAAAATATGGGCACAAAATTTGCAACTTGGAAAAACGATTGTTACTTTTAATGGAATTAAGTATGGGTGGCCCACGAACTGAACAACCCTTGCCACTAATTGTGCTTGGAGTTAACTAGGTATCATTTTTCAGTTTCGACTTTTTTGGCTATATATATATTATAAAAGGCGCGAGAAACATTGTCTCAAATCTGTAAAATCAAGCGAAAGCAACACAGCTCCCGATTTGTGTTAGAGTTGATCGTTCTGAGCTAGAATTGGTTGTTTAAACCTACATTTATAAAGAAAACAGCTGTAAATTGAAGATAAAATGAACTCCCAACAAAATTGTTTATTTGCAGACGGCTAAACCAAACCAAAACGGAAATGTAAAATATAAATAAATGAATGCTTTTTTTTGCTTTTTATTCTATTTTTACTCTTGTCTACTTAAAACTCTTAACTCGTCAAAGTTTGAAATCAATTGTGTATATTCATTTTTCGTGTATATAAAGGTTAGTATTAAATTCATTTTTCGGAAATATGAATTAAGCTTTAAAATTTTTCAATGTCGAAGGCCTACTTCAATAGAAGAGCGAAAAAGCAGATACCAACCAAGGAAGATGTGGAAGTCTGCATATGTTTATCTAGTCCTTCACAACATTTGCGTATACTGTAAAAGCAAAGTACGGGAATTCAGAATTTAACTTCTGCAACTCGCGTATTTTATTTTGACGATGGTGTGGACGTTTCGCTGGAGTTCTCCCAGTTAGGTGTGGCGAACAGGTAAGCAAATAAAACCCGACATATCTTCTGCGTTTTGAAATTAAATTGTAATCAAAGCAAATATAGGAGGAATAAATTTGCTTTTATTAAGATTAAAAAGACGAGTTTATTTTCAGAAGCTGATTAAAAAGAAAAAATTGCATTTTAAAACATTGTACATTCTTTGCAGGTTAATACAAAAATATATAAGAAAAAAATAAAGGAACAAATTTGAAAGTTCAAGCTCGCAATAAAAATAATAAATGAAAATAAAACCAAAAATTGAGTTAATTTAAGCTGAATCTTTACTTTCACAAAAAACCGTTCTTTTCCTTGCTAGTTGTAATTTGCAGCGATGGAACGAGTTCAAGTCATCTCTGTTTTGCGCTACGAACTGTACCATCCGCCCATTGCATCGTTGACCACTCTCAACGTGGTCCAAGCAAATCCAAGATATCAAAGCTGATATTCTTTCCAAAGTTTTCTGTATTTTGATCATAGAATAAATACCTAGGCAGGAATAATTTCTTTGTTATTAACTGTGTGGTAAAAAAATTAATGCATACACTTTCTCTCGTTTCTTACTTAGAATGTTGTTTTCTGCGTCGCAATCAATCGCATGAAGGCTTCCAAATATGTACAAAAAGCAAATGCAAAGTAAACCAAAAACTTTACAATTACACCCACGGCTGTGTTCCACTGCTAGGAAATTTCCATAGATTTTCTTTTTTGCGTCGCTTAAACATTATATATTTATAATCAAAGTTGACTACACTTTATTACCCAGAACTCAATGGAATTTCAGGTCATTTTATCCCGCATAACATCTAATTAAACATTATTAAACATTGTTAAACTTTCTTCAACAGTCTTAAACACTTCAGATAACGACTATACTTTAGAGACCTCAAACCACGTAAAACGATCAAGTTAGGAACCAAAATCGAGATATTTATCGGACACGGATACTTAACATTTAAATCCGAATTAGCAGTTGGAAAATTTCTTTTGAAGCATTGAATAAAGAGATTTGAGGTTTAGATATCATCAGAGGGCGCAGGACGATTGAAAAAAACTTGCGAAGGATATATGGAGATTTTTTTTTTAAGTTGACAACCATAAAAAAATATTTAGGATTAACAACCATTGAGGATGTTATGAACTGAATTTATCTGCAATAAAATTGGTGGTTGAATAAATTAAAAATTGCAGCAGACTAGGCAAATAGTCGTAAACAGAATTACCTTTCATAAATTTTTTGAAAAGTTGGTTTTTCCTATTTTTGGAATGTTTAATTCTCTTGTTAAACCTCTGGTTTCGAGGGCGTTGTTGTTTGATCGGCAATGATGCAGAAATATCTACGTTTAACATATTATACATTGATGACAGCTAGGTTTTAATATCCCCAGCAAAGAGATCGAACATAATTTGTGAAACATCAAATTTAGGCAGTAAAGTGTAAGTTTTATTAAAATCAGAATGCTTTAGGAGGAAGGTAGATTTAGCATGGACCATCATGCCGGTAATAAAAGGAAATAAAAATTTCTGTATCCTTCAGTAAACTAAAAGTTTGACGTCGATTTACAACTATTTTCTGAAAATTGGCAAAGCAAACATCTACTGGTCTGCCATTACAATTAGGAGTATGGTCATATTGATGTACTTAAGCAAATTAGGATCAAATAATTCATTAAAAAACAGAATAGCTCTGTGAGATTTTGAAGTGCACAGTCAAAACTGTCACTGTAATACCACGTGACTTGTGGCAAATTGAGGTCTCCCAATGTTAGTTCCGAAAATTTACTCCCTCGAAAGTAAATTTTGGCTATGAATAGGAAGAGCCAATTCAATGAATTCGAATTTACAGCGAAAAGCAAAGTAATTCCTATCAAGCCTGTGGGTCTCGTTTGTGTGGACTTATGGCAAGAGCAATTTC
Source organism: Glossina fuscipes (assembly GCF_014805625.2). Taxonomy (NCBI): domain Eukaryota; kingdom Metazoa; phylum Arthropoda; class Insecta; order Diptera; family Glossinidae; genus Glossina; species Glossina fuscipes. The sequence goes on from NW_023998441.1 coordinate 279,034, forward strand.
CGTTCAATTTGCCGTGTAAAAAACTTCAAAACTCTCATTGTGTTCATTTTCACTGATAAGCCATTCTATCTGAAATGGACTCGCGCCGGCTTTCGCATAATTTGCTCCAAAAAATCCTTGCGATAGCGTGGTTCTTCATTGCCGCCGTATCTCCCGGCCGAATGGCACAAATCTGTGTTAAAAAAATGATCGATTCAATTACCATCTGGAGCGAACCGGTTAACCTTAATCCAAATATTCTTTACTTATACCGCTATTACGACTTTTTTATATAATTATTTTTAATTAATTTTTTATTTGTATTTCTTGTTTACACATGACATTTAGGTAAAAGATGTTTCGGGTTTATATTGCATCTTTACTTCCTTTTATTTCTTTATTAATTAATTAATTTATTTATTTATTCCACTTATACAAGAAACTCAACTAAAACAAATTGACAGTCGAGTTCAAATGACTCTTAAGGTAAATCTTAAATTAATTAATATTAACAAAACTCAGTATAAGGACAATAAAACAAATAAGAAGAAAAAAAAAGAAAAAAGCATGTACACAACTAGCATAGAGCCACACCCACAACCGGTACAGGACCAAATTGCAAGTGAACCCCTAAGCCATCGCAAACATGCATAAGCTTGGCAACCGATAATAGTTAAGAACAATTAATTTTCGACTCATAATGACTTTTTATTACTATTATTATTATAATTTTAGACTAATGAAATGACTTTTTAACGTTAAAAGTTAGTTCAAGTACGCCGTAGGTATTAGGCAAAGTTGCTTTAATGGACTTGAAAGAGTCCGTTAATGAGAATAAGTGATAGACGTCATTTAGGTTCTTGCAAACAACTCTGAGCGGGTTAAACAGTTCGTAATTATATTTGCATTGACTAAGCTTTGTCAAGAAAAAGTGCCTAGAGAAGCGGTTAGGGACACTAAAGCCTATCTCACGAAGTAATGCGGGCGAGTCAATTGTACCATTTATTAATTTGATTACGAAGAACAAGCCAAAAACAAATCTACGTTTCTCCAGTGACGGTAAGAATAGCAGAAGTAGCCTATTTTCAAAGGGTGGAAGAGTGGCAATCGGGTCCCAATCCCAATTCCTAAGGGCAAACAACAAGAATTGCTTTTGAATAGATTCAATTGAATCTACATAGCACCTATATGAAGGAGACCACAGAACAGAGGCATACTCAAGTATAGGTCTAACCAAACACATGTAAAGCCTTTTCTTAATGTAGGGATCATCAAGCCCTTTGGACCACCATTTTATAAAACCAAGCGCGGATCTAGCTTTGCTCATCGAGAGCTCAATACTCAAGTTGAAACGTAACCTATGGTCAAATAGAACGCCCAAATCTGTGAACGAATCGACGTCCTCCAATACTGAGTAATGAATGACTTCCTTCTTGAGAAAAAAAGCTTCTTACATTTATTTAGATTAAGTTTCAGAAGAGTCATTTTCAGATAGAACAAAGTTAGGAATTGAAATCAAATTAGAAATCGGATATGGATAGTTTGCTGATAAATCAAAATTGGCAGTTGAAAAGTTCTGTCGGAAGTATTCCGCAAAGAAATTTGAGGTTTCAAAATCATCCGAGGACTCGGAGCCTTTAAAAGACAGATGCGAGGGATTTATGGAATCTTTTCTTTTGGAATTAACGAACTTAAAAAAGTATTTAGGATTAGCAAACAAAGAGGATTTAATGAACTGAAGGTATCTGCAGTAATAATGATGGTTGAGGCAGTTAAATCTATGCCTCGCCACCGAGTAAGCGACATAGTCGAGCGCAGAGCCACTTTTCGAAAATTTTTTGAAAAGCTTGTTTTTCCTATTCTTGTAATATTTAATTGTTTTATTAAACCACGGGGGCACTTGCTCCTAGGACGGGAGTGGTTGATCGGAATGGACACAGAAATGGCTTGATTTAATTTATTGTGGAACGACGACAGTAAGCTATCAATACGTCCCACTGAGAAATCAAGCACAATATGAGAAAGATGTGATTTTAGCATGGAAACATTGATTTTATGTAAATCATAACATTTATATGAAAAACTTGAATTTGGAACGTTATAAAAGTTCAACGAACCCACCTGCTTGTAATGAAAAGAAATACCCAATGCTGGATGATATGGATCTTCAGGTAAACTGAACGGAAGACAACGATTAACGCAAATCTCAGGAAAATTGGCAAAGCAAACATCAAGCAATCTACCATTGTATAGAATTAAATTATGATCAAATAAATAATTAAAGAACACAACGGCCCTATCAGATGTTGAAATAGGAATCAAACAGCCAGAACTATCACTGTAACACCAAGTGACTTGAGGCAAATTGAAGTCAGCCAACACAATGACTATATCAGTAGGCTTAGATCGCTTGGTCACTTCGCAAATGAGTGCTGCCTGTTTTTTATATATGGGAATATCCGAATTTCGGGGAATATAGGAGCAGCTCATAAATAGCTGTTTATAAGGCATTTTCGCTCGAATTGCGACAAATTCAACGTCGGGAGTAGTTGGAAATTCAAATGAATAGGGGGGACTGCCGAAGAAATGGCAATTAAAACACCACCATCATTGCGACACAATCGATCGTTTCTGAAAACTTGAAACGTATTATGAAAAAGTTCCGACGAATGTAGATCGGGCTTTAACCAAGTTTCAGTGAAGACCAAACAGGAAGACTCCATGCTCACTGAATTTAGGAAGGTAGAACGAATTTTTGTATTTAGGCGCCTATCATTTTGATAAATGAGTTTAAATGAGTCTGAAAAATATTTAGTTTTTTGAAGGGGTAAGAACTACTGCATTAGCTTTACGGGGTCGATCCCGTGGGATAAATTCCTTAATTAAGGATCCAACCGGCCACAATCACAACATCAAATCCATATTTTCAGTCGGAACCAGAATTTTAAAAGATGAGATAACTCTCGATTGAGAAGGAGCCAATTTGAAAATACTAATGCGCTTGAAATTGGCAGAAGGAGCTTTCGCTGCCATATAACTTTTTATGTAATCAACGGATGTATCTGGTGCCAATCTTGACACAAATATTGCTTTTCCGGGTGGAACTGCCTTCAAGCATATATCATCTGTGCTAGGAGCAGCAGGGCTCACGGATGGGGAGTTATGAGTTGGGGAAAATATAGAACGGGTAACCATACTTGCACGAGCAGCTTGTGCGACATGCCCAGTTTGGCGACCGAACAGCCAGAAGGAGAGACTATAGTAAATTATCATTATTTTCTTCTTCACTTTCCAGCTTTTCTGTAACTTTTACGTTACCGACCGCCTCAACAGTAGCAGAAACGCCAACATTCTTTGTAGACTTTAAGGAATCGCTAACTTGCACCGACGGAACGGACTTAGGAGAACTCAAAGGTTAGGAAGCACACGCTACGCTACGAGTTGAAACTTTGTTAGCTGGAGAGGAAGATGACTGCGCAATATAACGACACTCGTCAAACCTAGTCTTGATTATTTCAAATTTCTCCCACAAGGAGCCGAGATTTTGTTCATATCTGAGAAACAATTTCTCGTCTCCGTGAAGAGTTTATATAAATCAATTTCCCGGTTTCTGCAGTCAGGGCATGACCATCGGAAACCTTTAGAAGGGTCAAGGACTACATTAGCAGCACGCCGATAATACCAGCACACTTTGCATGTCCAAAACGATCACACAGCCAACAAGAAATGAATCGTTCAGATTCAGGACCTGTTTTCGCACGACATGGTGTAAATAAGCAATCCATGTCCATTGAAAACAACAAAAATAGCTTATGAAGGAAAAAAAGAAAAGAAAAACTAAAAAATTCCACGGCACAAATTTTCAGCAAATTAAAGCAAATTTCTCAATTCCCTGCCCACTGTAAATGTAGAGCGAAAGTTAAACTAATTGTAAACAAAGATTAACAGGCAAAAAGAGAGACTTTTACTAAGAGCTCAATTGTTGATTACACTAAACCACATAAATGGTTAAAAAATTCATATACATTAAATTCACACTTTATTCATTTAGAGAATTTTTAAAATTAAACACGAATCAAGCAAAAAAGCTTAGAAATACACTAAAAAAATTGAAATATTTCTTGCATAGAATAAAACCGCGACTACAACACGCACGCAGAGTTGCCAAACCTGAGTTGAACTATTGTCTTCGGGAAGAGTCATTCTAGAATTCAGTCGATATGCAAGTAGTTGAATTGAAAAAATGGACATATAAGTAATTAAACATATTTTGAGGTGAAAAGCAAATCTTTAAGGCACAGGGCCGTTTATCTCAATTTACCATATAAGAAAAAATTTCTAACATTATTTGTTCGCGTTTCTGTAGGCTATATTTAACCCAAATAAATTTTTATGGCTATCAACTAATGCTTCGAATAGCGAAAGAATTCTACATAGATAGGGCGAAACGACAGATAAAGAAAGTTATCCATTTTTGCAAAACTTTCACTCTATGTAAGCAAAAGAAATACGCACAAAGCATGGCTCCATTGCATAAAGATTCCTGTGCAATCACACATCCGTTTCAACCAACTGGAGTTGATTTCGTTGGATAATTTCAAATAAAAAGTTAATCTTTACATGAAGCGTCTTGCTTAAATGGTTATGTGTGCATATTCCTTTGCTTTTCTACATTGGCCATTCACATGGAATTATGTCCCGATTTGTCAACATTAGCTTTTCTTACCTGCGTTTACACGTTTTGTAGGCAGGAGAAGACTCCCTTGCACGATTATGAGCGATGACGCACGAAATTTCGTGGGTGCACACTTAAACGTATATATATATGATTTATGAAGAACATTTTAGAAGTTAGCCAAATGTACCTTATTCATCGACTTGAATTTTTATTTATTTGTCTTCATACATCTCACATGGGAGGACTTTCGAAAGTAGCAGTTAAAAGTTTCAAAAATCATTTTTGTAGATTACCAGAAAATATTCGAAGAATTTAATACGCTCACTAACAGAACTGAGAGATTATTATATCCTCGACCCATTTCTGCAGTTTCTGAAGATCCCTTCAATCTTACCACTTTGACATCAGTTCATTTTTTTCGTGACTTCCCTTTGCTTGGCATTTCAGAACCCGCTTCTGAAAATTTATCTGCGGTCAATCGGTAGGAGAGAGTCAAAGTGATTCATCACAAACTGTCTATTCGATGGACACAACAATACCTTAAGTCAATTCACAAACGTAAGTAAGAGTGACTATGTTAGTCCTTTAACATGATTTAACAGCATAAAATGGGCAGAGCAATTTCATAGCAATCATTAAAATGCAAATGCTCACTTTGCGGGTAGTTGTTATATTTTTGAAGGGACATCAGATCGATTACGAAACGTGGAAAATGACCGAGACACAATTTCCAAAGAAACTAGTCAGGAAATGTTTTCTCTCCGTTGTCCTCTTCAACAACTACCACTTCCTCCTCACTTCAAGCATTGTTAACTGAATCGCCATCAGTCGTCATCAGCGTTTGGTGAGTTTAATGCTATATCTTTGCTATTCCTCATTTATGTGGTTATATCCCTTTATTTACTCTTTTCAATGTTCCTCATTTCAATGTGTTCTTCATCCACACTTTAATATTCTTTTTATTCTTCACATATTCTTTAATAATTTTTGTGTATTCTTCTTCTTTCTATTCTTCGTACATTCTTCTTCTTCATTTTAATATTCTTCATATATTCATTAATAATCTTTATGTATTCTTCTTTAATATTCTTTCTGTTTTTCATAGATTCTTCTTATATTTTTATGCATCTTTGGGAGCTAATCAGGCCAATTTTCCCGAGAACGTACCGCAGTAGTCTGGATATTCAATTGTCTTTTTAAAATCCTTTGCGTGTTCAGTTTGTGTATTATATAGAGGAATCATTAGTAAATGTTGCTGCGAAAGGATTTCCGATCTGTACACTGCATCTTGTGTAGCAGTGACTTTACCGTGATAAAATGCAAGTTTTGAGGAGAGGATGACAGCGATTGGCTTTTAGTTGGGTGGGATCGTTTTTGGTTGTCCCAAATAGTTCACTTCTGGTTGTATAGTCTTTGGAATTAATCAATGTAACAGGAAAAGTTATACCCATTATAATTGTTTGTTGGTGTGTTTAATTTTGGTTTTTGTTTTTTATTATTATTATTATTATTTTTTTTTTGTTTAGTATGAAGTTTTAAGTTAATCTATTCTTTCTATATTTTAATATTCTACGTATCTATCTGATTTTTATATGTCTATACTTTTTTTTTTGTATTCGTTCTGTTCATATTTATAAAAATTTTTTTTTGATATATATATTTTTTAATTTTGGGTGGGATGAATGCCTTTTTTTGTTTGGTTGACACGGAACTGCTGTCTATGAATGCGGTCCTTCATTACGTCCTGGTAATCAATAGTGTTGACGTCGTCGCCAAAAAATAGTGGATGGGCGTGTTCGAAGTCCAAGGGGGTGAAGGAGGATGTGCCGTGTTCTGCCTCGAAAGCTAGAGTGTTGTGCTCGGGTGGGACCATTGTGTGGGCGTATAGAAGGTGTGTAATATTAAATACTTCGTATGTTGGCAGGATCAGAACTTGGTAGAATCGTGTTGGGAAAAAAAATTTTTACTGCCGCAGATCGGACGCAGGATCCCCATGTACAGAAATTAGTAAGTTTACTGCAACAGAGTGTAGTGAGGATAGAATTTTGCAGTTGTTGGAGGATTCCCTATGTATCCTTCCCTGGTAAGGATACTTTTGGTAGGATGAGGTGGAAGTTGTTTTCCTACTCTGCTCGGCTTCATTAGTGCCAAGTCTGTCCGACTCTTAAGATGCCAATAAGTCTCGGCAAAAGACGGTTCTTCAAATTTAAGCTTAGGCGGATTGAACGCCTTATATTTTACCAGCGAGTTAAACGCCTTGCCTTATTGCTTTCTCCTTCTATTTGGCTGCTAGACAAAGTTTCCGTACTCCCACCAATAAGTGTCACTTTTTATAAAATATGAGACTGAGTTTTAAAAGAAATGCCAAATGTTTTTATAGTTTTGTCAGTTCAAAAAGCAGCTTGCCGTCACATATGCATCTTGGTGATATGGAACTTTGTTACAAACAATCGTACACTCATCCAAATGAGTATTAGCTAGTTGAAGTTCTATTAAAATGAAAAAAAGTTAGTTGAACTTCCATCAACGTTTTGCGGATGTTGATAGCTAGACCTATTATATTGAGAATTACGACATTTCTTCCAATATTTTCTCGAAATTCTCGAACTCTGAAGTTTTTAACTCCCTATGTAGACAAATATTTTCCTGTCTCCTATCATTTCGTCTCCCAGTTACAACTATTACAGAAATTCAGACACAAGTCCTCTTGTTTGACTTGAGAGGACTACGATTAGATACCAATACAATATTATCTCCCTATGACCAACATTTACTTTTAACCCATTCACTTACTCGTCAAATCAGAAGGTTGGTTCTTGGAATAGAGTTTTTATTGAAACTTATTCAAAATGATATTTGGTCATCAGTCAGCTTGATTTTAATATTCCCACAAGAATCTCAAGAAATTTCATCCCTCGCTTCGCTTGTTGCAGTATAGGAGTAATTATGAACTCTTTTCTCCCTTAATGTAATGACTTTTGTTATCTATTTTCGGTGGACGATTCAAACCATTATGTGAAGTCCGCTTTGCTTAATTTACTCCTCGTTCATATAATTCGTCTTAGGACGAATCTTTGACTCCCGTGGTTTCATTTTTTCCAACACACCTACATTTTGTTTTTCTAGGATGATATGATTATCTAAAGCTCCTTTTCCACATCCTGATAGAGAATGAATCGTTCGTTTGACCATTTACGTGGTTTACCATCTAATCCTAACTGCTTAATTGATGATATTATTAGTGCCAGACATTTGCAAATCAACTAAAGCTCGCGTCGTTGGTGGGGATTGAGGAGACGGTCCATCTTTTATAACAGAATCCGCAACACGATGCATAATTTCCAAAGCTTTACGTAAATATTCTTTGATATTGGGCTCATTTAACAAATCTTCCGAGAGCATACTTTTCCATCCCGTATACCAATTGGATATTTCTACATAATTGGCAGATTGATTCAGTCACAGAACTACAACTTGCATCCATCTAGGAAAGAAGGGTTTATCTAGCATGCGAGCCATTTGCGCAGTTAATATTAATACATGCTATTCCCACACTTTCTAAAATATGTAATAAAAATATTTGAAACATGTAATCAAAATTTATTGCTAAACATACCCAAATCTTGTTGCAGAGGATTGATATTGATTGAGTTTAAAACCATTAGCAATTTCGGTATTATGCGTTGCATTAAAAAAACCTCCATTTCCTGCGAATCAAAAGCTCCTTTCCAAGGTGTGAGCATAGCCCGAGCTGAACGATCTTGCGAAATTAAAGCTTGCAAAGCATTACCTAACTTGTCGCGTATAGTCGGATAGATAAACTCTTCTATTTTATGTCCTAATATAGAATTCCATGGTAAAATCCATATATGTATGGGTGCTGTATCAGTCAAAGGATCACAAAATTTTACGCTGACATGCAAACGCGGCAGCACTGATTGCTCCAATACGGAGTCTAAGATCCAGGAAGGAAACAATGGAGCCCAATAATCTAATAAAGCAGCCATTGTTTGATGATTTTTTGGCTACCAATGTTCAGCACAAGTCCGAAATGAAGGTATTACACCTGCCCCGATCAACGAGGAATACGGATCAAATATATTAGTACGCGCCAAAGACTGGGAGTCAGCGGAAGTCTCCAAAATAGCTGGCCATTTTTTAATTAGATCCACATGCAAAGTGGGATTTTCTAAAGGTTGCCATTCTTTTAAAGCACGGGGCTACTACGCCCACAGCTAAATCCTCTAAACAGAATTCCTTATATTCGGCTGCATGTTTTTGCTGCAATTCTATAAATATTTGCTCGGCACGTTGCAAGGTTAATTTAATTTTGCTTGAGGTTAGCTCATTAGCCAGAGCTAAAGCTTTTTCTAAAGTGTCAATATGGTCTTCTTCCAATCTTACAATCAATTGCTTTCTCTTCCATTCTAAAGCGATAAAGCGCTCAGATGCGCTATGCTCGGCTGAGTCTAAAGGTATAATACACACGTATTGACTATTAAAGACAAATTATTCATTAATTCCGGAAGAGCAAAGTCTCCCGAAGTGTTGGTGGTTTTTTTCTGAGCGTTATGAGTAAGATCATAAAGTAATTGAGACAGTCACTCTACGTTATTAAAACAATGTGGGTTGCACTCCTATAGAAAGACCACAAAATTTTAGTTCTTTTTCTTGTTAGTGAAGTGCAGTTGTGAAGATTTTGTTATTTGCAATTTTTTATAAATTATAAGGATCAAAGATTTTTATAAGAACCAATGAATAGAAGGGTCAAATCGCGTGTATCGTCTGTCAATTTTTTTTACTCATTACCCCGGATGAATTCCCCGTGACGTCTGGCGTACCTCAAGGTAGCCACTTCGGACCCATTTTATTTAATTTATACAATGATTTGACCTCCGTGATTAAATTCAGCTAGATCTTAATGTATGCTGATGTTGTGAAACTGTTTTCTTTCTTTTCCGTAGAATCGCAGTCACAGCATCTTCACAGCGATTTGAATAATTTGCTTGCATGGTGCTCTTTCAATCTTCTGAAACTAAATCTAAATAAATGTGAGAACATTTCTTTCTCAAGAAGGAAGTCGTTCAGTACTCAATATTTCATTGATTCGCATAAGTTGGAGGACGTCGATTCGTTTACAAATTTGGGCGTTCTATTTAACCATAGATTACGTTTTAACTTGCATATTGAGCTCTCGTTAAGCGAAGCTAGGTCCGCGCTTGGTTTTATAAAATGGTGGTCCAAAGGGCTTGATGATCCCTACATTAAGAAAAGGCTTTACATGTGTTTAGTTAGACCCATACTCGAATATGCCTCTGTTTTATGGTCTCCTTCATATAGGTGCTATGTAGATTCAATTGAATCTGTTCAAAAGCAATTCTTGCTGTTTGCCCTTAGGAATTTGGGTTGGGACCCGATTGCCCCTCTTCCAGCCTATGAAAATAGGTTGCTTCTGTTATCCTTACCGTCACTGGAGAAACGTAGATTTGTTCTTGGGGTTTCCTTCGTAATCATATTAATAAATGGTACAATTGACTCGCCTGCATTACTTCGTGAGATAGGCTTTAATGTCCCTAATCGCTTCTCTAGCCACTTCATCTTGATAAAGGTTAGTCAATGCAAATATAATTACGAACTGTTTAATCCGCTCAGAGTTGTTTGCAAGAATCTAAATGACGTCTATTACTTATTAACGGACTCTCTAAAGTCCATTAAAGCAATATGCTTAATACGCGCGTGTGGCTCTAAATCCACTAGTATCTTTATTTAATTTTTTTTTTTTTGATTCATCGTATTATTATTATTGGATACTAATTGTAACTCATCACCTTCAGCTTCAACGGTCTCATTGATTTCTATGATAGCTTCGACCACTTTTTGTTGTTCGCCCGCTTCACCGTTCGTTTGTTTGAAGTAGTCTGGCTATCATGATCTGCCTGTCTGTCAGTTGCACCATCTCTTCTTTTTCCATTAACCACCGCTTTCCTTGTCTCTCCCTGTTCTTGAGTGAAGCTCCTCGCCTCTTCAAAAGGGATTTCTAGGGCAGTTACTACAGACGGGCTACTCTGGCTAAGCGTTCTTGAATACGTCGTTGACGATGAATGAATTCGGGAATCTTATCCATGTCGCTTTCTCTGGGAGTTCTTTCAATTGTTTTAGTTCTTCTTAGCAATACTTTGCTTTGCTCATATTCTTAGAGAAATAATGCTGGCGTCGTTTTGCTGGACAATTCTGACGTGTTGATCACAGATCCTCCTATATCGTCATTCATTGAACTTATTCTAAGGTTAGTTTCGCTTTTCGCACTTCTCCCCTTCTTTGGAAGGTCAATTTTACTGCAGTTTATCGGTTTTACATAACGTTGTACAGTAAAATATGGTTAATCATTAGCTTTGCCAAACCAACTGACTTTGATAATATTAAATAAGAATAATTTTCGACCTTAATTCGTTTGTCAAAGCATTAAAAAAATATTAAGTTGGAAAATCATGACATATTGTGAATTTATGTTGGCATATAAACATCTTGTAACATTTATTATAGACGAAAGGAAAAATTACTACATTTTAAAAAGTATTCAAATAAAATATATGTAGAAACAAATAAATTAGCAGCATTTGATACGTAAGTAATCTTAATTTGTATCGTTTGTATTATGAACAAAAATGCCACAAAGAGAAAGCCGAGAAGGAGAGAGAGGAGACAACGAAAGAAGTCAATGAGATTAATGATCACTTAATTGCGTGCTTATATAAAATGAAAATTAGGAACGTCAACATTTTCCAACAAATAACATCAAACATTAAAGATGTTATTATATTTAGATATTATTTATTTTTCGTGTTTTTCTTAAACGAAGTTCTGCTGGTCTAGTGTCTACACGTATACAAATATCGAATTCCCTGCCTCATATGTGTGTACCTATTTACATATATTAAAGTTTAGAAGCCTACATAACCCTTGTCTTGTGTATGAAACGTTAATAATGACATAAATATAAATAAAACTGTTGAACATACACGCCTATAGCAACATGTTCTGCCTATAGCAAGCTTACTCTTCCAGTAGCATACATAAAATTCAACTACAAAAAATAAAAGTTAAATTTACGGCTAGGAGGAATAGTGCAACAAGTCACTCAAGATTCATATTTACTGCTCAATTGAAACAAATATTTCAGAATTTTCGATGTAAACTACAACGGTATTTTCATTTTTTACTTTTATACTTACAAAGCAAAGATGTCGGTGTGGTGATTCCGTCATCGCATTTGAATCGCCCATATGGACAGAAATGTGATCACTAAATAAACCGTTTAAGGTTGAAATAGACGTCTTCTAGACTTGAGGAATTTGTCCCAAGAGAAAAATTCGAAGCATTCTGTTAGTGGTAACTTAAAGAACTACAAGTAAATATACCTCAAACAAGGTTGTTTTTGATGATGGAGTTTCCATATGTCAATAATAAGCCCATAAGTCATTCCTGACAACGCACTTTTGCTTGTGTTTGTATGCTGTAGTATTTTGTAAAGGTGTTACTATAAATACCACTGATGTAGAATATTCTAAACTGTATTATAGTTAATTGTTTATCTTATCGTGCTTTCATTAATTTCTACTTATTTTAAACGTCCTCAATTACGTATTTATTTTGTTACACACTAGTCTTACATTTCACGTGAGTTTTAATTGCGCCTTTGAAATTTGACGAAACAGAATCATATAGGATAATTGACTAAGAAGCTTCAAGTGCACTCTTAGTTAAGTTAAGTTAATTGAAATACGACATACGCGCATCCCACAGACTTTAAATAGCTCAATATTGAGAAGAAGTGATTGATACATATCATTTAAGTTCCCGCAAACAGCTCTAAACGGATTGTACAGCTCATAATTATATTTACGTTGACTAAGCCTTATAAAGATAAAGTTTGTAGAGATGCGATTCGGGAAATTAAAGTTTATCTCATCAAGTAATGTGGGCGAATCGGTAGTGCAGTTTATTTACTTACTTAAAAAGGAAACACCAAAAATAAATCTGTGTTTCTCAAGCAAGGCCAACAGAAGCAATCTATTTTCATAAATAGTTTCCCAAACCTTTTCAAGTGAGTGGTTATTTCACAAATAACTAAATAATAGACAACCATAAGACATAGTGGCCCCGGGGCCGCCTGATAAAAACTCAAATAGATTTCATTTAGCAGACGTATCCCCCCAAAGAAAAAAATTAAAAATTCCGACTTTCCGGTGTTGCCAACCAGTAGCAT
>NW_023998441.1:311956-434542 GCF_014805625.2 Glossina fuscipes
ATGCTACTGGTTGGCAACACCGGAAAGTCGGAATTTTTAATTTTTTTTCCTTGGGGGGATACGTCTGCTAATAGATGAAATCTATTTGAGTTTTTATCAGGCGGCCCCGGGCCCATTATGCCTTACGGCTGTCTATTATTTAATAAATTGGTAAATAACCACTCACTTGAAAAGGTTGGAGAACTGCTGAGGATAATGACAATTGTTTTCAATATTTTATTTTATTGCATGTTTTTGTTTTTTTTATTTTTTAAAATTTTTACATTTCTATTTAAAGGCTGCTGCTATACCGTTACTTTTGTCACGCAAAGATGTTTCTGCGGAGGCTGCAACTGGCCCAGAAAAATATTAGCCTTTTTAGTGCTTTTATTGGAAATATTAAGTCGCGGGCCTAATGAGTCGCCGTGGATTCCTAAAGAAATTGGCGCTATAATTATCTCACCCACAAGAGAATTGGCTTTACAAATCTCAGAGGTATTGCAAGTTTTTTTGACCCATGAGCAGTTACAGCATTTACGTCAAAAACTTATAGTAGGTGGAGGCAACATAGAAGAGGATTTAAGATCTGTACAGAACGAGGGGCCAACCATACCAACCAATCAGCGTCTTTACTAAAAAGATTTAAATTGGTGGGATCGTTTCATTGTATTTTGAAATAAGGTAAAAAATTACTGGACTTGAATGGTTATACTGCTATTGTTCCTAGCATATTTGCGGCTTTCGTTGTTGAATATCGCAATTTTTGCAAAGTGTTTACAAGTGTTTAAGGCGGTTTAAGACTGTTTAAGACTGTTTAATAACATTTTATATGCTTTCGATGTTGAATTTCGCTATTTTCCGTCTCGGTCCCTTAGGGGGCGTCCCAAATTTCAAGTCTGCGCTTAAGGTAAGACCAAAAAAAAATCTTCGCCGGGGGTAGAGGGTGTGCCTTTATACAATATGCGACAATTAATCAAGCCACAAAAGCCATATTGAAAGGTAGCAGTAAAGAATTAGTGGGAAGGCCAGCCTTCGTTGACTAGGATTTAGATAAAAATGAATACGTGGCTAGTAAACAATGCGACTCGCAGAAAGAGCCAGAGGAGAAAAAATCTAAAAGTGAATGTAAAGAAGAGGAAATTCAACCACAAACGAATGACAAGAATGGAAGAGAATAACGAGGAGGTAACGTAAGAAAAACTATAATGACTTTTAATTAATAAAAACTTGAGTAATTCTTAGGATTGTAGCAGTAACAGTGCTGAGGAAAAAGAAGATAAAGGAATAGCAAACATAGAGAAAGTCACTAAACAAAAACATTTCCAATGATGTCAATGAGCGTTGCACTGTATTTATAACAAATTTAGCATTTGATACAGAAGATGCAGATCTTCGTGAAAAATGTTATTCTCGAAGTTTAAACAAAAATTTTAAATCATCGTTTACCGGTAAGTACAACCGTTGGGCGGCACACGACTTAAAAGGGTTGCGCCATTCTCTTTCACTGTTAAAGGGAAATTGCAGTAGTAACAATCTAAAATCGACTTCGGGACGAACAGCGCGCCAATCGTTTAACTTTTCATTAAAACTGATCATAAGACGTTCTTCCGCAAAGATTAGAAAAAAAAGCTTTTCTCTATAGGAATTAAATAACAAAGCAGATTTAATCACTACCAAAAATTCTTGCATTCTTTGCCCACAAGCTACTAATGCTGGCAACGCAATACATGAAAGACATGCCTAACTTATAAATATTTTAAATGGTAATGAAGAAAAAATGGTTTTTCAACGAAATTTGTGCGCTAGAAATACTTTCGCTGAGGGTATTTCAACAGCCACGTCATTATGAGTGCAAAACACGAAAATGGATACAGGCAACACAAGAAAACAGAATAGAAAGCTTTCTTTGCTCTGTTCAGGTTTTATTGTTTCTTGAAGCTATTTCTGCAGCAATCGAAAAAGAGGTAGCGATTCCTTACTTGAAGTTTAGCTACTTGTACCAAAGTAACGTTGACCACGCTGATCAGTCCATATTTAAATAATATCTAAAATATTGAAAGATTCCTTAGAAGAAAGCAGGGCAAATGTTTGTGACCTCACAAAAAGAGTAAAGCACTTAGAGACTTCTGTTCGAAAAGTGCTGTCAAATTTGCTTATACTTCTTCCACAGAAGGATTCCATTCAAATAATCAACATATAACAATACCACTACAAACGTTCCACGCGGTATTCTTTCAGCGAATACACCAATGCTGGTGCTCTAAATTTATTCTTTTTTTTTTGGTTTGTAAAAAAAGAAAAGGTTAGGACTGCAAATTGGGAGGCCTACAATTTCTTACTTCAAAGAAAAAAATCACGTAAACGTTTCTACTAGTTCAGCAGTATAACTCGCAATGTAGAAATATAAAGACCTAGTTTTTCTTATCTTTAAGAAACAGTGTAAGCTATTTATATGTTTTTAATAATTTAAAAATTATAGAAAAAAACTCATAAAATGAACGGAATTCAAACTCTCTTTAAATATCAAAGTAGCTTAGTTCATTATTCATGAGCCGATAGCCTGTGTTGCTAGTGCTCAATGTCTTTTTTTTAGTCTAAGAATTCAATTCATTAGTCTAAAATTAAAATAATAATAATAATAATAATTATCCAAGTAATCTTGTTGTGTCTGAATTTGGTCACATCTGAGAATAAGCGTCTATATTTGGTCACATCTTGGAATAAGCGTCTGAATTTGTTAACAACCACCTATTGTGTCTGAAGTTGGTCACATCTGAGAATAAGCGTCTATATTTGGTCACGTCTTGGAATAAGCGTCTGAATTTGTTATCTTTTTTTTGGTTTGTTTGGAAATGGATTGGACCAGTTACGTTGAAATTAGATCCATAATCCAGTAGCGTAGTTTGATAATATTTTGAGCATTGGTAGAGACTGATGTATCAGAATGTTAAATATGAGAAGCTCTGTTCCGCTATCAACCCGTAAGTCACCATACTAGGTGCTGTACAGTCAAAACTTCGGCTAGCAATGCCGACAAAAGAAAAAAAGTATACGCGACCCGTGCTTGTAAAAGAAATTATGAATGCAAAATTAGAAAGAAAAATCAGCTGATTTGATGAAGCCAGTCAGTTGTTTCAACTGTCAAAAGTTTCTAACACAAAAAATTTCATGTAAATTGTTATACAAGCTAAATATACTGAACGACTGTCTATGGATATCAAACCTACTGCACTCAAAAATTAGATGTTCGCCAGACTCAGTAATACTGCATTCTTCACAAATATCTGTAGCGGAGACTTTGATGATTTTAAAATATACCTTGTCGTAGGTGTGATTACTCATAAGTCTGTGAGGTACTTTAAATTCCCATGTTGTAAATTTTCATTTTGGTAGAAGTACAGGTATCAAAAAAGGGTAACTTTTGTAGAAAGGCCGTTCACTTTTTTCTCTAGCTACAACATGAAAATCGTCTTTCCATTGTTTAACGATAAGTTTTTTGATTAACAGGTGGGCCTCACTGGGGGTAGTTAATGGACAAAACCGTGCCATCAAACTGTGCTTCACGTGCATAAAAGTTAGGTTTTTCATTGATACCAAACCCACAGTGACCTGGGATGCAGAGATGGCATTTTTCAATGCTTGGGTCTTTTAAGAGGTCGTAAATGTCGAAAACATACACGTTGTATGGGTCTTTGTTCTTGATTAACGTCAGAGCCGATTTGCTGTCGGAGAAGCATGCAAATTTTTTCAGTTTATTCTCAATTGCAAAGAGGATTGGGTGTCTGATGGCCACAAGTTCAATGAAAGTGGATGAAAGTTCTTGCAGAACTTTGAATTTTCTTAAGAGTAAATTTGGATATTCTATAATTGAGAAACTGGAAATATCCGAATATACAGATCTATCCATTGCGTATATTTTGAAGTTATTTTCGATAAAGTGATTAAGTTTTTGCAGAAATGCAGTACGAAGACATAACCTGAAATAGGTGGGTTGTGTTGTCTTGTAATCGATGTAAGCCGGCTGTATACAAATTGAAAAGTAATGGTAAAAACCAGCTGCCTTGAGGTAGACCTCCACCGACTCCAACTGAATTTGAACCCAATACGAGAATTCGAGAGGAAAGGAATTTTAGAATCCACTGTCTACATTGTAACGGTATTTTAAAATCATTTAGAATTTGATCTAGTTTTCCTAGATCGAGACAGTCATAAGCTTTATTGATGTCTAAACAAAGGATGACTACCTGGTTTCCATTTGCTTTCTCATTTGCAATGGTGAAAAGAACTTCCTTAAGACACACACCGGTGGAAATGTGTTTCTGATAGGCAAAGGACCTAGAGGGAAGCAGGTGTGAATTACGCGGAAAATTCGTGGGTCTTTCTTTGATCATTTGGTTTGTAATTTTTAGGATAACGGTCAGGAGGGATATAGGTCTGAAATTGGTGTAACTTTCAAGATATTTTTCAACTTTTGGAATGGGTACAATTTTAATTGTACGCCGAACTGTAGAAAAAGAGCTGGTCATCCAGCGATCATTTATTGCAGATAGCAGAACTAGAAGGCTTGGAACGGGAAGGACGTGTACCATTTCGTATTTAACGCCGTCATGACCTGCAGCTGAAGATTTCTTTTTCAATTTAAGGACGTGCAAAAGTTCACCCAGTCAAAATGAAGAGATATTATCTACCTGAGAGCTAAATGAGGGAACTAGGAGAACATTTGTTGTGGGAACCTGGGCTTTGAACCATTCTAGGGGTGTTTGTATTTCCTTCATTCAGAAATTTCCAGAAAGGTTCTATGTTACCATTTGTAAAAAGCTCTTCGACTACCTGGGCACGGTGAATTCTCATAGTTTTTCTGATTGTTTTTTCCATTCTTTTTGTAATAGCTTGAAATCATTAAAGTTAGAGATGTTGGGGTATTTAGAATATTTTTGTTTAGCTGCTTGTAGTTTGCGGAAGACCGTAGTAAGCGAATCATTCCACCAAGATTTTGGAGAGTAAGAATCAGAGACTTGTATTTTTGATTTAGAGTTATTGATTTCGCGTTGAAATGAGCTCCGGATGGACTCAACTTGGGGCTCAGGACTTATGTGCATAAGATTTTTTAAGAGAGAGATAAAATCATTTATCTTAAATGAAGAAACAGGATTTGCGCTAAAGAGAATAGGAAGATGGGGACTGTTTCCAAGATAAGTATCTTTTTTGACTTCCCGTTTAAACGTAAAATTAGTTGAGTTGGTGAAGGTAAGGTCTAAAGCACTGGCACAACCATTGCGAGTCGTAGAGTGCACGTAGGTCGGTAAATCGCCGCCACTTGATGTCCAATATACTGGTGAGATGAAGAAGTAAGTCTTGTCGGTATGAGGTTGAAGACACCAGGTGGTGCTGCGCACTGCGGAACGGCAAGGCACCAGAGAAATGCTCCTGGTGACAAGTTGATAATTGATCTTAACGCTAAAACAGGAACATTTCCGAAGATAAGAGACTCTGCAAACAATTGTTTTGCGGAAGATGAAATATTCCATCCGAATGTAAGTAATTAATAGAACTTCGTATTCATATCACACAACATAATCAATATATTTTCAGTTTATTGGTGACGTCGAACAAAAACAAGATAAGTGGATACATAAATTGTTTTTATATCATCACAACATCTTGCCAACAGCGAAACGAAATATTGCGACAGTTACGTACAGCAACAGCACCGACCCAACACAGTCAACTTCCTATGCCGTATGGTACACACATTTCCTTTAGAAATTTCTTTGGATATCTGCATACAGAAGTGTGAACATGTTAAATAAAAAATTAATTCAATACATATAATAAAGGTACAGTTACACTTACCGATAATGGCAATAAGGTGCCTTTTCACAATCTAATACACCACGATTCTCACCATAAACACCTCCAACGAAACCCTCCACAGCATAATGTAGATATGCGACTGCCCCATTTCAAATAACTAGTTAAATCTCGTAAAGCAATACCGAAACCAGCAAACATCACAGTAGGAATATGATGATGTTTGTCACGCAAATCTTCCAGGACGCCAGGAAAATCTAGGAAGATGGGAGTCAGGAAAGTTCCATTCTGTAGAAGGGAAACAAGTAAAAATTGAAATATCAGAATTCGAACAAATAACAAGAATTTTATCTTCGTTATGCATCCTCTCAATATGTTGTAATAGCAGAATGAAGCTAAAGATGAGAATAAAAGCTCAACCGATGATAATAGAGATGACGAAGATGATGAAATGCCTAGTGAGAGGTTTGTTATTCCTTCATGAGATTATTTCTCTTAGTGATTTAATGCGCTGTTTTTATCAGGGGAAAATTTTACGTCCGATTTAGAAATTGGTGCAGATCCAAACTATAACATCATTGAGCCGATAACAAACCGGACGAGGAGGAGGACGATGGTGAATCCAATACGATGGGAGCACCATTGGAGCGAGAATTTTTTTTTTGATTGATAGCAGAACAGATTTTTCATTGGAAGGAGTTATAGGCTCTATTTGCGAGGCGACAGCAGCGTAGATATTACTTTTAATTCTTTGGGTTCCCGATGGGTTTATTTCACGGTACTTGCATCACAATTCGCCCATGCCACAGTAAGTTTCTGTTTCGATTTTTAAAATTTCACGCATCTGTACAAAACGTGGGAATTGTTTGTCTACCGCCGAGTGGTAATTATTGCAATTTATGCAAAAACTACTCGTTCAGCTTTCAGAATGTGGAGGAAGACCACAGTTAGCTCAAGATGGATCACTGTTCCATCTTTTTGCAGTACTGTCCAAACGTTGACGGTTTTGGCATCTCATCGCATTTAGAATATAGAGTTCCACTTTGCACTTATACCAAGCTACATCAACTGTTTGCAGTAACCGATAGCGATCAAAGATCATAATTATCGTTCCTGTAGGAGAGAGGGTTTTTCCGTCATCATTTAATTTAGTAAATTCATAAACCTTTTAGGTAACGGACGATACGGTGTACTATTGCACATATGAGTAAGTGTGCGTAGCTTTTTTTATCTTAGTTGTAATATTATTATTATATTAGCATTACATTATCATATTATATTTAATCAATATGTGTAAAAATGAAATTCGAATAGGTTATTTTTTCTCTTTCTTTTTCCCTCCTCTGTTTCTGCATATGTGTTCAATAACACTAGTAAATAAGGAGAAACCTTCCACATGTCTGGTCTGTGTCCGGCTTCTATTTGTTTTACAATTTGAAATCATTGTTAAAGATTTGTGGTCTATGAAACAGTAAATTTTCTACCCTCCAAAATGTATCTCAAACGTTTGATACTGAGCAAGTTCAAGAACTCCCAATCAAAAGTACTGCGCTTAATTTCGGATAGGCAAAGCTTCTTCGAAAAGAATGATAAGAGCCGAACTCTTAGTCCTATAGCGGACTGTTGCAAGAAGTATCGCCACACTTCAAGTATCAACGTTTAAAGACAATTCTGCATTTTTAGTTTATCATTATGTAAACTGTTTTCTCTCTTTTTGGAACATTTTTATTTTTCTACTAACGACACGAATAACACATTTTATACATTACGCAAGACACGCCACCGTATAGTTTTTTGATGCTCAAAAGATAAAACAATAACTTATATAGTTTTAATAGGACCCTTCTTTTTAATCAAGTTATTGTATTGCAAAGGAAATGTACAAGTCACTTGTTTATTGGAAAGATTCCCTAGCTATCTTTCCAAAGTGTGATCAAGTATTGTTGGTGTATCTCCCTATGCCGCTCGGCTTCAGTGCGCCAAGTCGAGCCGTCTCTTAAAAATGGCCAATTAAGCTCGGCATGAGACAGTCCCTAACTAAAGTTACAAGGCGGATAGAACGCATTTCGTTATAACAGTAAGTTGATACGCTATGATTCAACTGCATAAAACAATTAGTTCATTCAGTTTTTACTCAGCTATTTATACATAAGTTCTTATACTAAATTAGGCTTATATCAACAAAAATGATAATTGTTTTGATTGGTGCGCCTCTTATTGCATTACGAAATGTAATACCCTGCCAGGTGAAGTGTGACATAATTTTTATTTTTCTTTAAGCAAAAGAATTATACTGAATTCGCATAATTCTGTCACACTTCAAAGTGGATGCATATAACGATATGCGGTCACACTTACCGTTTTAGGGAGAAAATTATTAATGTGTTGAAAGACAATTTTCTGTTATGAAAGAGAATTTTAATAGAGTAAACGGTAATTCTTAAGTAAATTCTTATGTATTTAGTGTATCTTTAAAGCTTTGTACACATAGTTTTTAATTATATTTGTAGTTTGTAGGTTTTCATTCCTAAATTTTTACAGTTCTGCTCTCATAGTCTTAAGTAGATCTGGTTTATAATTTTTCTAAATTTTTCTAATTTTTCTGGTTTATAAAATTTCTAAATTTCTATGAACAGTTTTTGGCTTATCTTTAATTTGTATTGTTACATTGGGGTGTTTGACATCCATTACTTCATAGGGTTTACCTAATTTTTTTCTGTTGTGCTTTTTTAATAAAATTAGTTCTCCTATGTTTATATCAATTGGATTCGTGTATTTTTCTTCTGATAATTTCGTTCCTGCTACTTTTGCTTTTTCTAAAAATCTTTTAGCTTTTTCTAGAGAGTATTTTAATTTTGTTTTTAGTTCATTTACGTAGTTTTCTGATTTAATATTTTTTCCTTGGGCATGTATGGCAATTTTCCGTATATCAGTTCAAAAGGGGTATATTGTGTTTCTACATGAGGGGTGGTGTTATACACGAAAGTGTAGTATGGTATCCATTTGTCGCAATCATTGTTTGTTGCAAAGGCTCAAAAGTATTCGTTAAGAACTGTGCGATTTCTTTCCATTGTGCCTGAAGTTTCATGGTGGTAAGGGGTTGAGAACTTTTGTTCGATATTTAGTAACAAACAAATTTCTTTTACTAGTTCATTGTTGAACTCTGTTCCTCTGTCGGATTTTAACGTTTTGAATTGACCGTATTTAAGTATTACCTCTTCTGTTAATATTGTGGCAATTGATTTTGCGCTTTTATCTTCATTGGGATGTGCGATTATATAGTTTGTTAGTTCGCATTGTATAGTTAGTATGTATCGGAAATTATTAGAGGGTTTTATTGGTCCTACTGTGTCTATATATAGTGTTCCTGAAGATGTGGATTATTGTGAGAGATTCTTTTGTATGTTTGGTTTGTTTACTTGTTTGGCAAATGCCGCATTGTTTTATGTAGTTTTTTATCATTTTGAACATGTTACGGCAGATGTATTTTTGGCTTAGTTTTTGAAACTTTTTTTTACTCCGAAATGTCCTGAGTGTGGGCAAGTGTGATATTCTTCTATTAATTTGCACTTTTCTTTATCATCGTGTATTCTTCGTCTTTCTTTGTATAATAATATATTTATGCGGTTGCTTTTAATATTGTTGAATTTTTCTTTTAATATCTCTTTGGATATGTATTTAAATATGTCATCTTGAAGACTTAATGCATAGTTTAAGAAATTTTACTTATTTAGTTTTGATGTCAATTTTTCCAAGAGCGCATCGTAATGGTCTGGATATTCATTGCATCTCACTGCTGCTTAATTCTTTAATATTTTCAATTATAATATCTTTTGTACCGCTTTCGAATTTAGATTTTAACTTTCTTGTCTTTTTAATGTCATTTGTTGACGTGCATTCCCACATATTTAATTGTTCATTGTTTGCGTTTTCTTTTGCCAATTTGCTTCTGATTATGAATAACGTCTACTTTATTCCTTTTGGTCTTCTTATCTGGATATTGGAATCATCTCTTTTATAATATCAGAATTTGTGTTTATCCTTGATAAGGCGTCAGCGTTAGTGTTGCTTAAACCTTTTTTATAAATTATGTTGAAATCGTAGTCCGATAATTGTATTCTTATTCTGGTTAGTTTTGAGGTGGCGTTTTTGTGGCAGAATAGTGATACTAATAGACTGTGATCAGTTATCACTGTGAATTTTTTGCCGCGTAAGTAGGGTCTGAAATGTGTTAATCGAAAGTGGATTGTGAGTAGTTATTTTTTTATAATTGGCTTGTTTTTTCATGTTTGTTTAGGGATTTGCTTGCATATGCGATAGGTAAGTTTTGACCTATTTCTTTTTTAGATAGTACTGCTCCTAAGTCGTAATTTGGTGCTTCAGTTGTTAAAATGAAGGGTTTATCGAAATTTGGATATTGTAATATGGGTGTAGACATTAGTTTGTTTTTGAGTTCCAGGAATGCCTGATTCTATTGGTTTGTCCATTCGAAGTCTTTACCTTTTTCAGGAGATCGTTTAGTGGATGTGCTATGTTAGCAAAGTCTTTTATAAAGTTTCTGTAATAGTTGCAGAATGCTACAAATCTTCTTACTTCGTCTTTATTTTTGGGTTGGGGGTAGCTTTTTATTGTTTCGTACTTAGCGGGATCTGGTTTTATGCCGTCGGGTGTTATTAGGTGTCTTAAATAGGTTACTTCTGGTTGTAGGAAGTTGCATTTGGATGGATTTAGTTTTAGGTTGTATTTCTTAAGTCGTTCGAGTATCTTCGTTAGGTTTCTGTTGTGATGCTCAAAGCTACATCCGCGTGTTATTATGTCGTCTACGTATAAAAATGCTCCGATGTCTAGTCCTGATAAAGCTATGGTTAACATTCTTTCAAAAGTGTTGGACAAAATAGTTAGCCCGAATGGAAGTCTCGTGTATTGATAATGTCCGTTTGGTGACGAAAAGGCGGTTAAGGGTCGCGAGTTTTTGTTAACTTTAATTTGATGAAATGAGTTTGTCATGTCAAGGTGGAGAAATATTTTGCTCGTCCTAGTCTATCTAGGACGTCTTCTAATCTTGTAAGTGGGAATTTGTCGTTTACTATTTTCTCGTTTAGTGTTCTGTAGTCACCTGCTAGTCGCCATTTATGTCTGTCTGATTTTTTTTTGGGTACTAGTAAGAGTGGTGAGTTATAGGGGCTAACTGAGGGTTCTATAATGTTTTGTTGTAATAATCCTTTTACCTGAGTATGGATGGTGTCAGCTTGTGTGTGGGGTAACTTATAGTTTTTTACGTATACTGGTGTATTGTCGTTTGTTTCTATGGTTTGTGTGCAAAAATTATTTGCTGTGAGTGGTTCATTTTCTAGGTGGAATACTGTTTGCAATTTTTTGAAGATTTTTATGAGTTCTTGTTTTTGAGAGTTATTCACGTTGTCTAATTTTATGGATTGTAATATTTTTTGGAGTCGTTGCTCATGATGTTGAGGGTGTATATTGGCGTTTTGTATAATTTCATAGGTGTTGAGTGATTCGGTGTTGATATGTAGATGTTTTGTGATTTCTTTCTCTAGTGTATTTAATATTTTAAAGTGTTTTCGTCCGTTTTATGGTATTATAGATCCCTGTTGTCCTGGTTAGTGTAGGAGCTTTTGTTGTTGTGGTGGCGATTATATGAATTTTTCTTTGGGTAATTCATTCTCATTACCTGTGAATTTGTTTGGGCCGCGCTTTCATATTGTAGCGCAATATTAATTGCTTCGGAAAAGGTTTTTTGTTGGGCCGAAAAGATAGTGGGGTTAATGTAGTCGTCGAGACTGTTTTTGAATATGGTTAAGGCGCACGTATCCTTGATATTGGTAATGACGGATTTTTCTTCGTTGGTGGGATTGGGGCCTAGTTCTTTGATTTGAAGATAATTTAGATCTGCTGTAGTATTATCGATCAGTCGAACTCTACCGTAGTCTACAAGTTATTGCTAAGTATACAATTTCCTACTAACCTAGTTAAGGTAGTGGAATTTTAGTAATAAGCAATTCATATATTAATAGTAAGCTATAACCTACTTTTAATTATACTATTCGCTTAAGTTAGCATTAATTTATTAGTTATATAAGACACCTGAGCATACCTCAGTAAAGTCAGAATATAAGTATAAACGTTAATAAAGACTTTAAATTAATAAAGACTCAACCGAACCTTTAAATATTGAGTGGTATCACTACACTGCTATTATGTTTAATATTTTGTCCTTGAAACCTACGATAGTACCTTTTTGCGTTGTCTGGTTTAATATTGAATGTAATTGTGGTATTGTTTGGTTTGATTTATATTTATTTTCAAGTTTGTCTTTTAATTCTTATAGTGTTGCTGAGATATCATTTGCAAGGGCGGTTTGGACATTTGAAGATAGTTTGCAGTAGACGGTGTATTCTATTAGTTGTTGCTTGGCTTCTTCTTCTAGGGTTCTGTATATAATTTCAACAACTTTTATGAAGCAGTTGATATCTTTATAATTGCCAGTGAAAATGGGTATGGATTTGGAGGCTGTTTCTAGGTTAAAATCTTGCTTGGATTACTAATAGTTCTTTTGCTGTTTTATATTTTTTCTTATATGTTTCTATTTTATTTAATAGGTTTGGTTGTTCTGGTTTTCTATTAGTTTCTACTATGGTACGGACTCTAGTTCTATAATTGTCTAATTCTTCTAGTTTGCTTTCAATAGTTTCTTTCTTATAAGTTTTACTTCTTAGCTTTTTAAGGTTAGAAATAATCCTACCTATGGACATATTGATTGCATCTATGATTTCCATTAAGATTTATATGTTTCAATTTTCAATACTTCTCATTTATTTTTCAATATTCTTTCTTCATATATATTTCTCTATTTAATCTTCTTAACCTTGATATTTGCTATATATATTTTTAAGTTTTCGATACTCTTTATTTATTCATATATATATATATATATATATATTTCATTTTAATATTATTTATATATATTCAATTTTCTTAATTTTAACATATCTTTTTGTCTTCAATTTTGGGTGGTTTGAATACAAGCAATAGTCTTATCTTACCAAAATGCTTAGTCAATCTTGTTTAACACAAGCAATAGTCTTATCTTACCAAAATGCTTAGTCAATCTTGCTTAACATAAGCAATAGTCTTATCTTACCAAAATGCAAGATTGATTATGCTTTGATAATTTATGACAATAGCTGCAAATCTAATATCAACATCCGTCAACCGCCGTCAGAGCAAGTTATTATGTTTTTCGGACGACGCCCATAAATAATATTATAATTGAAACTGGTCTCCCAACTTTAGAAAATAGACTTTATGAGTTAAAAGCTAAAATAGTTCCCAAGCTTCTTAATTCAAACATATATATTCTCGGTGATGACGTTAGACAGATTATTATGATGAAAGTCACCATCTGCAATTGACTATTGTTTGTACGTTGCAAAGGAATTGAACATTCCCTTAAAAATTTTCCGCTCTTGTGGTGTTAAACCTCCATGGATTTTGAAAGACTGCTTTTTTGACATCTCGCTGTCTATGCACAAGAAAGAAGATACTCCAAATTACATCTTTAGGAATCTAATAGCTGGAAAATCCCAAGTATTGGAGAATAACGGTTGGAATCTTTTATACACAGACGGCTCAAAATTTTTGACCTGCCTCCTGCTTGTGCCGTGATAGATGCTATAGGATAGGTTCTTCTCAATCACATATTTCACGACAGTGCTTCAACTTTTCCAGTTTCCCATAACCTTTCCCATAAAAACAACTTAAAACCGTCTTTGTTACCGACAGTTTGTGTGTATTACAAGAACCCTTCGACTTCAAGATGGAGCACCATCAACAAATTAAGGAATATAATTACTACACCCGACGGAAAAATTAAAATGTTATGGGTACCAAGTCACATCGGCTTATTGGGAAACGAGCAGGCTGATCGAGCGGCAAAGTATGCTGCTTCTGCTCCTCTAATTATGGATGATGTCATGGATAAGTTGGATCTTCAAAGATACATTGCAAGAAAAGTTAACCTTTTCGAGAATTCGCCTTGGTCATACAATTGTAACTCACCAATGGATCCTAAAGAAGTCTTCCTCCCCAAACTGCACTTGTGGACAAAATCTTACTATAAAGCACATTCTCTGCGACTGCCTTAACTTTTCCATGGCTAGAAGTACTGGATTTGGAACGATTAACCCTTGGGACATTCTACAATCAGCTTCAGAACAGAATATCAGTTAGATATATTACTTTATTAATACTATTAAGCTCATTATCTAATGTACATTTATTTAATTTAGAGCCGATAGTCTGTGTTGCTAGTGGTTGATGTCTTTTTCTTTAGTCTAAAAATTTATTTTTTTAGTCTAAAATTATTATAATAATAATAATAATAAAAATGCTTTGAATAATCTCTTTTTTTGTCAGTCAGCTGTTGTCTTCCGAGCGAACATTACATCTGCTACTATTGTAGTCACCCTAGTGCTGTAGAAAGTTTTCGGTGCAAATACATCTTCTTCAATGACCTCTGAAGCTTTTTGAACTTTAAAATCAATCAAGTCAATCCATTTGGTAATAGACACACTTGTGTTATTAGCGTTGACAGCCCCGAAAGTACTATGAAAATTTGATTTCGAACTGGCAGGATTTATCAACTCCGTCCTCTCATAGACCGTTGTAATGGTGTTCTTTTTTTTGCGATTTATTGCAATAAATTTTAGTATTAAATTGGATGAGATAATCACAAGTAATTGGAACTGATTTTCAAGTTGTTTAAATATCTGTGACATCAACTAAGATTTCAGTAAACAAGCGGATATCGAATTTCACGACTGTACTATTAAACCGAAATATAAAAGCAACGTAAAATATGTGCATGCAATTTCCAATTGAAAATTTTGACTTTTTGTTATATTATCTAAATATGTAAATTATAAATGAAGTAACTTACGGAACTTGCTAAAAGAACCTAAGGAAAACAGAAAACGGGAGTACCATTGGAACTGCACGCTGACATGAATCCAAGAAATATTATTATTATTATTATTAATTTCGTCAGAGAAATAAATTCTAAGACTAAACTCTTAAAAGCACTAGCATCTAGTGCTATCGGCTTCGGTTACTCATGCGGATCGCAATCCTAGTTTTTTTTATATTCTATAGTATATAATATTTCGATTATTCATATTTGATATATTTTTCAGAGTCTTTTCGTTGACTAGAATAATCCTATAATAATAATTCTATCCTATAGCAACTAATGCGTTTTGTAATTGCATTCGTAATAATATATTTCATGAGGATTGTACAGAATAATTTTCAGTATTTCACCGTTAGTTGCCAAACAAACTGCGTGCAATAACAATAATTGATATATTTGCGCATCTATTACATATTCTCCATTCTATATACAATATATCACACATAAATGCATTCGTAATTAGCTTTATCCAAAAAAAGAAGCGGAAAGAGTCTAAAAAACCAATGGCGAATATAATATAAAAATATGGCACGCATGCGTGTTGTTGTAATGCCGCCAATATGAATAACACAGGTATACAGTAAATATACGTTATTCGGCAGATTTGTACAGAGGCTAGAAATTGCTAATTTATTTCAAAAGAATTGTAGATCTCTAATCAACGTTTGCATTTTGTTGACTTCATTCGTTCAAAAATTCATTTACTATTTAAGTAATCAATTAATTCGTTCACTTGCGCAAGCTATCATTCCCCCAACTCATTCTCAAGATTCTCGTATAAGATTTGATGCCAATAATTTCAAAGAGTTAAACACATATAACAATTGCTAGGAAGCAAAGAGACACCGAATCTACCAGTGCTTCCCATTCCAACATGTGAATATCATGCTTGGTTGACATCAGGTTATGTTGCAGTGCTCCTTGGCCTTTTTTCCATTTTCCACACAAACCTGCGTGCAATAACAATAATTGATATATTTGCGCGTCTACTACATATGCGCTATATCGCACATTCATGCATTCATACTAACAACTAAGGAGACACCAAAGAGATTTCAAGATTTTAATACAATAAATTTTTTTTTTTATTTTACAATTTTTGGGCTCTTTTCTTTTTGTTTTATTAAAAATTACTTTAATTTTTTATATGATTTTCGTAAATTCTCTGCAAAAACTTATTAAACACTTATCAAAACTTATTAAATGCTATAATAAACAATTTTTTTTCTAAAGTGTTTTAATACACTAAATTTTTAAATATAATTTTATAATTTTTTGGGGGTTTTCTTACTTGAGTTTTATGTAAATGGTTCACAAACTTCTTCTTATAATTTCCTACCTTTTTGATTACTTTTTTTAATTTTTTTTTTCGCAATCTCCCACTTTGTGAAACTTCATCTGGCACTTGTGAAATGGTCTTAATTTTTCGCTAAAAGCCATAAGATGGTTTTTTCCTTTACATCGTTTATAAAAAAAAGCACCATGTGTTGAGAAAGGAGAGCAGCTTTGAATAAATTCTTTATGTTGAAATGGTGAAAAAAAAACACAGCAATTCTTTATCTTTGTCGCTTTTCTGCTTGTTAAGGAAATCGCTTCAGCGGAATGCAATACTTCCATAGGCCAAATGGTACTTGTAACGGCCGCGAACAAACTTCGGGTAGGGTGTCTGTCGGTCTATATCAACCGCAAGTAGCGGAATAACGGCATGCCGTTAGACAAAATCATGCGATTTTGTGCTACTGCTTATAAATCACGTGATCTTGAGGGATATGTTTGTTTTATTCTTTTCTGTTTTCCTTGTTTACAAGTATAGGCAGATTCGTATGATTTTGCGGTACTCCCTTTTTTTCCTTTTGCTCTTGCAAGCATAGGCAAGAAATCGTATGATTTTGCGGTATTTTTGCTTGCTTTTGCAAGTACAGGCAGAATCGTATGATTTTGTGGTACTTCTTTTTTCCTTTGCTTTTGCAAGCATAGGCAAAAATCGTATGATTTTGGGGGATCTTTGCTTGCTTTTGTGAGAGTAGCCGCAAGCCGCTATAGCGAGAGCAACAGGAAGAAGAAGAGGGAAATTGAGTAAGAACGAGAAGTTTGTTTGCTTTTTAATTTGACGATAGCGGGGAGAACAACTTGGGATCTGCTGGAGTGCGGACGTGTCCGCGAGCTGTGTCTTCAGTTTTATTAAATAAAAAAAAAAAAAAAGGTTAAACGTTTTTGTGAACCCAAAGAAAAAAAACGCCACTTTAAAGAAGAAATATCCTAAATTTACATTGAGTGATATTTGACAGAAAAATTCATCCAAATTCTGGATCGGTTAATAGCAATAAAAGTTGTGGACTTGTCACCGTTTGATAATTAATTCAATGATGAATATCAAAAAAAAAAAGGAGAAACAGAAAGAAAGAATCTAAAGTTAAACATGAAGCAAAAAGTTTTTCTACCAAGTGAATAAGGTAGAAAATTGTTGATAAAATAGGGCATTTATGAACAAATGGCCGTGTTTTTTTTTGTGGTTAATTTTCTGAAATTCTTACCAAAATGAAAGTTCAACGGCAAACATTAAGAGTCGAAAAGAAAAGTTGAAAAAAATGTCGCATCAATTAGCTGCGAAAGATTGACAAAAAAAAGGGAGATTTCACGTTGTACAAAATCTCAAGAAACTCCCAGGCGTCAATGAGACAGTTTGTCATTTGAAGAAAAAATACCTTTTCATATAAAAAGACTGCTAAAGCAAAAAAAAGGTCGTGCATAAATTTCCTAAACATCATTAGTACATAAATATCTTAAACATATTACTGCTAAAATGTCTTAACCATTATTATTGGAAACTTGGAGTATTTTTGTTGGTTGACATTATTACGTGTTAAGAGGAAAAAGAGAATAGAAATAAAGAAAAAAAAAAGAAAAAAAAAGGAGCAAAAACAAATCTATGTGTTTACTTCAATCCGCATGGATTGGAAGGAAAAAAAAAACTACTTTTCCAGTTTGTTAACTTGTGAACCACGTACCCACCCGTGCACCCACACACGCAACAATGGAAGCTAAAGTTTAATCCAGGTGAAGAAGTTTCGTAGAAGGAGGGGAAATTGCCGAAGGAGACAGCCACAACATCGCGATTGGATTATATTGTAAGTAGTTTTAGTTTGTTTACTTCCTTTTTTTTTGTTTTTGTGTCCCCGATGCGTGGCTAAGCGTTACAGCTGCCACCGCTGTAGCTGGGAGAAAAAAGGGGTGTGCATATGTAGGGCAGACGCCAGACGGTTACAGACTGACTTACGATGGACAGACGGACGGTAGACAACCGACGGGACCTTTTCGTTTTTTTTATTCTTTGTCAGGAAAATATATATACTCTACCGGCAACAAAAGTAGCTAGTACTGTGACATACTTTTATACAAAATAAAATAATCGCAATAAATATGTATAAAATTAAATAATCGCAATATTTTTCTTTTGCAGGTATCAGCAAACCGGCGCATCAGCGATCCTTATGTATTTACATGTATTATTTGTATGCATTTATATTACGTATAAAGGGAGCTTGTATTTATTTATTATTATGTATATGTACACATATATATATGTACACATAGTATACTTTTAGCTTAAGTTTATAATGGTACAGGTCTAAAGGAAGGTGCCATCCTAAACAATTGACAATGCCCTATTATGGTACCTCAAGGATGGTGTGGAAAACCGTGCTTAATAATGTTTAATAATGCTTAATTTTGACATGTTTAAAAATATCTTAATGATGTTCAATAATGTTTAATAATTTTTAATGATGTTTAACTCTGCTTAATTTTAACAAGTTTAACAATGTTTAATGATGTTTAATAATGTTTAGTGATTAAAATAAAGAAACCATATATGAAGGTTACTAAAATGTGTTAACATATGAAAAGTCTATTGTCAAAAGCCAATTTCATACAATATAATACTTATGTCATCAATTACTTATTGCATCAATTATGGTCGACTATTAAAATGCATTTGGTTTTTTTAACAGACTCTGCACGCTTTCATTTTTTTGTCGACTGTTATTTTTTTTTTTTACTATAAATAAATATAATATATTTATAACACTATACAAACAAATAAATATATAATATAAAGTAATATATAATATAAATATAATATTGTTACGAAGTTCGCTTGATTTGTTTAAGGATAGGACTATTTACATTTTACTTTGGCAACATTCTCGACTTCTCAACTTCAATTTTCTTTTTCAACACAAATGTTCTTGTTCGACTAACTCTGTCTTCCCAAAATATTTTCTTTATATCCATTTTTGCAAGCATATTACTATTACCATGGCTTCATTTTTAATCCGTTTACTTGCTTTTCCGCTAATTTTTTTCGTCGACCGGCACCTGCACGACGCGTAACAAGTGTACACTTGGTTTTCCCTTGTCTAGGGAATTTATTTTGCGGGAAAATTAATTAGTTGGAATGAACTGGATTTGGGATTTCCAATAGCAATATGTAATATGATATAGACATCCATAAGGTAGACAAATATGTAAATATATCGACGGTGTGCACCATGGCAGTATGTTGGGCGGTGTGATGTTTGTTGATGATAATATGTGTAATCAAACAATTTACTGATTACTAATTTTCTTGCAAACGATGACCACAAACTTACCAACATACCTACACCAAATGTTATTTGGGATGAGCGGTGTATTGGGCGCCATGTTTTTTTTTCGTACGCTGAAATAAAATAAAAATAAATTAATATATAATAATTATAGAAATATCTTTATTTATAAGATACCTTCGCTTTAATTATTCGTATATATACCTTGTTGTTAGGCGGTATGTTTTTTTCGTACGCTAAAATAAATAAATAAACATATGATATAAAATAATATATAATATAAATAAATATATGGCACGTTGTAATTTAAATTAAGTTACCTTTTTATCGAAGGGTTCTTCGAAATTTTTGCTTGTGCGAAGAATAAATAGAATGTAGCCAAATAAATTTATGCGGTGGCTGCTACTGTCGGTGGAAGAACCCGCTTTGGTCCATTCTTTTTTTCGGACGTCAAGGGGTAGCTGCTGAGTAGCATGTTGAATGCAGTCAACAGACTTCGTACTCTGAAGACAAAGACGGTTTGATGTTCCTTGGTCTTCTTAGCGCTCCTGTTGCTGTGTCCGCATTCAAGAAGTCTGTCCTTCGTTCGACTGTTTTGTTTGCATACACTTCGGCGAAGTGTGTGTGTACTATTGCTTAGGTTTAAGTGTGTGTCTTTTATTCGCACTATTTATTTTAAGTCAACACGTTTCATTCTTTTTATTTTCACATTCATGCTTGGTTGTATATGCACTTATTAACGTAGCGTTGTTCGATTTGTTCATGCACTTGCATTTGCACAGTCATGTTTTTATGTTTATCTGTTTCTGTATAACTGACCATAGACAACAATACCGCTGATTACGTAATCCAGACCTTGAAGTGTGTCGTCGCTGTTTATATTAATTCGCTTATGTCCAGTTCAAGTGCTGGAAGAAACAAAAGTAGACAAGTTGGTATGACCAGACGCAACACTTTGGTCGAGTCATACCAATAAGTTAAGTACCCTACTATCATTCACCTTGATAAACTAAGTGTTGCTGTTATTCACCTTGGGCGCACATCCACACCGTACTCCGGTGCAGCGGAATACAAAATTCATAACTTTTATAAAATTGTTACCGATATATATAGTGTGTAAAGAAAATAAGCTTCATAAACTAGTTAGAGATATATATAGTGTGTAAGGAAAATAAACTGTATCATTTAACTTGATTTGTGTTATACGGAACAACAGAGTAACATACCTTTCCAGACAGCTCTCTTTCTATAAGTCTCACTTCGGGAAGGTGTTCTTTCTTTTATTTCACCAGGGAGACAGGGTTAAAGTCGCACTATTTCGGGTTACCTTAATTGAAGCCTAGCATCGGCACAAACAACGCCTTGCATACGGCAGACGAGTCGCTAGCGACACGGTTCGATCGCGAGTTTCGACGTTTTCAGTTCGGAAAAAGCAACGCTATTGAAGAGTGTTGTACCCGCAGCAGTGCAGGAGCAATTTTCAACAGCCTTGGCAGGAAATTAGACGCCTAGTTTAAAATGTCTGACAACGAGTCACGAGACAACGTCCACGACACCAGTGGCAATACCACGGAAAATGATAGCAATGGTCTCAATCAACCAGGTCCACCAGCTGAAACGGCCGGTTCTAACCAGCAATGGAAATGCTGAAGCAGCAGAGTGAAGTACTGCTAAGCTGCATGCAGGAAACCGGGAAACTGAAGAGAGAGACATGCACGGAAGACCGGCAAAGTCAGCTAAGAGAGAGCGAAGGAGCACAAAATTTCGCAATGGAAGCGTCGACATCGACACCAAATCAGGCTGTGCCCACCCAGACGATAATATTTCCGAGTGTCAATCCCCAAGCAGTACAGCGCAACCAGCAGACGAAGCAACCAAGAACCAGCGATGAGAACGCCCGGGGGCGAAACGTAGATTTAAATCGCTGGCACGTAAAGTTCGACGGCTCAGGCAAGGGTCTCACGGTCGAGAGCTTTGTTTTCCGAGTGGAACGGCTCACAAAGCAGCAGCAGATAAGCCACGAGGAGCTATTTACCGAGTTTCGCTGCCTAGTGACCGGTCAAGCAAGCAAATGGTACTGGTAGCTATTGGAAGATCGAGAAGGAGACGTCACGTTCGATTATTTTTCCCTGAAATTTCCCTAATTGATAAGGGAGATCATGGAGCGGAAACAATGGCACTCCGAGAGTTTCGAGGATTAGTACGCGGAGATACACGACCTAACCTTCCGCTTGCGAAGAAAAATCCCAGAACCGGAGTGGATGAAGGTGATGAAATCGAATGTTAAGCCCAGCCTGGCAACACTTATCTTTGCCATCAAGGTAGAAATTGTTGGCGAGTTCAAGGCAGCGTGTAAGTGGGCAGAAAAACTGTTGAAAGAGAGCAGAGGCAGGCTAAAGCATATAAGTGAAATCGGTCAGGAAGGTGAAAGGAATGATGGCGCTCACCGCGAGGCAGTTGAAGCTTTTATGCCTCGGCATGACAAAAGCAACGACAGGCAGCGCGGAAACGACGGGGTCGTGAAAAACAATAGAAGATGGGTCAACACGTACATCACAAATAAGCATAGGCACGAGTGATACCAGCTGCAACCAACAACATCACGTGCAGGTCAGCCAAAGCAAGTGGAAGCGGCCGCAAAAGCAACATCACAGCACCATATCCCCACGCAAGCGCCAGCGATCGCAGTGACTACAGCGCAGAGCATTTCCTTCTGCCAGTCGTCGTTCCATCTGACGGTATGCTATGTGTGCGGTAGGCCAGGTGATTTTTTTTTTAAAAATCCAGCGGAAGGCACTAGAGAAAGCCGATGCAAGTGTCCCTTCCACAACATGGTTTGCTTCGCGCTATTGTGCGTTATCCACATCGAAAAACGCCAGACTGGCGGGGCAATCCGGGAACCCCTGCTAGACGAGACATCACCCGAAACAACTGCAGTAACAATATTAAGGTGACAAGAGAGACGCAAACCAACACCAACAACGGGGCAAGACTTCGCCACTTGCAGAAGCTTAGCACAAAGGATCGCAGACTACCAGCGGAAACGCCACGAAATATTCAGCGCTAAGATACGTAAAAGACGAGCGCTCACCAGAAAATATAAAAAAATTCTGATGTTACGCCAAAGGAGGAAGGCATACAGGGGGTTTCAATGAAAGGAGGTCTCAGCAGTTGTTACCCTAGAGCACGATGACAGGGTGTTTGCTCGAACCGAGGTCGACGACACTGAAGTAACCGCCCTTCTGGACACAGGAGCCAGCGTCAGTTACTGTGTGGCAGGAGCAACAGAATTTCTCGAGAGCCGAAGGCACAAGATCGTGAAGCTGCGAAATCAGCATGTTTGAACCACAAACAGAAATAAAACACCGGTATCAGGGCTCATCACCTTATCAGTCGAATGGAAAGGGGAGACCCGAAACATAGAATTCTTCATAGTTCCAGATATACAGCAGCAGTTCTATTTTGGCATAGACTTCTGGAAGGCTTTTGGCCTATCCGTCGCCACCAGGGCAGGCACTACCCCTAATGCCCCAAGTAGAAGCCAGACTGTAGAGTCTATGAGCCAAGAGCACGGCAGCCCTGCAAGGTACCTGAATTCGCCGCATCAGTTGACTGAGATGCAACAAAGCTTCCTCGACAAAGTTATTGCAACCTTTCCATCTTTTGCGGAGCTTGGGCTCGGAAAAACGCACGTAGAACAACATGTGAACACCGTTGCTGAAGACAACCTGCCCGTGAAGCAGCGACACTACCCAATTTCACCGACAATACAGAAGTTAGTTTAGCATTAGTTGGACCGGATGTTAGCGGTGGGAGTAATAGAAGAGAGCAACAGTAGCTGAAGCTTCCCAATGACTTTAGTGCGGAAGGGTGAGAAAAACCGCTTATGCTTAGATGCGCGGAGGGTAAACGAACGGACTGTCAAAGACGCATATCCACTATCACATATTGAAGGATCACTCAGTCGATTGCAAGACACTCATTACATTTCAGAGATCGATCTCAAGGATGCTTTTTGGCAGATTACGCTGGAGGAGAAATCGCGAGAGAAAATAGCGTTTACAGTACCAGGAAGGCCGCTGTATCAGTTCACAGTGATGCAATTCGACTTGTGCAATGCAGCGCAGCGCGTGTGCTGGCTGATGGATAAAATTATACCGGGCTGTCTCCGTGAAAACATCTTTGTATGTCTGGACGACCTGTTGGTCTGTTCAACCGATTTCAATCACCACCTCATGTACCTAGCCATGGTAGCCAAAAGCCTAAGAGATGCCAACCTCACGATTAACGTTAGCAAAAGCAGGTTTTGCTACAGGGAAGTGAAGTACCCCGTATTTATAATGAGAAACGGACAATTAAAAACAGAGCCCGCCAATGTAGAGGTCATGACCGATTTTGCCGTGCCGAAAACTCCGAAACAGCTCGGAAGGTTCATTGGCATGACGAGCAGGTATCGCCGTTTCATCCCTAACTACACGGCAATCGCAGGACCATTGCAAAACTGTCTCAAAAAAGAGCGGTCGAAGAACTTCGCTCTGTCAGAGAAAGCCCTGGAAGCTTTTGACCAATTGGAACAATGTCTTGTCACAGCGCCAGTCCTGGTTACGCCAGACTTTACAAAACACTTCTATGTACAATGCGATGCGTCAAAAGAAGGCGTGGGAAGAGTCCTATTCCAAATAGACAGCGAAGAGAATGAGAGGCCTATTGCGCATGCATCGGCAAAGGTAAATAAAGCGCAAAAGAATTACACGGTAACAGAGCTAGAGTGCCTAGCGGTCAAACTGTGCGTTGAGAAGTTCCGGCCGTATATTGAGGGGCTTCCCTTCACAATTATTATTGACCATGCCAGCCTGAAATGGCTTATGTCGCATAAGGACCTATCAGATAGATAAGCGAGATGGAGCCTCAAGCTGCAAGCATTAGACTTCACGGTTGGGCATAGAAAAGGCAGCCAAAACGTTGACCCAGATGTGCTGTCGCGGATGAATTTGACCGAGTATTCAGTGACCGTTTACTTGACGTAGACCTGGACTCTCCGCACTTTGCCTCCAAAGAGTACAACCAATTAAAGCGTTCAGTCGCAGAGAATGGAGATAACCTCCCGACATCTGCGTGTCTGACGGGTTAGTTTACAAAAAGACAGGTTTCAATACGAGGGACGAGGTCGAGGATGACAACGCGTGGAAATTGTGGGTGCCAAAAGAACTTCGACCACGTTTAGTAGCAGCAGGGCATGCATCACCATCGGCAGGGCGTGGAGGGACGCACAAGACCTTGCAGCGGCTAAGAAAAAGATATTACTGGCCCGGGATGGCAACTGAAGTGAGAGACTTGGTGAGCAGCTGTGAGGTGTGCTGTTGCACGGCAACACCTGTATATTCGTCTGCCTGGATCAGTTTTCCAAGTACGTGCTTCTAAAACCAATGAGGAAAGCTGGTGCCGAGGGAGTGATCAGATACTTGGAGCAAGACGTTTTCCACATATTTGGAGTGCTAGAAATGATACACTCAGATAATGGCACTTCGTTTTAGTGGCTATTCAGGAGTTCCTGCAGAAATATGACGTCCATCAGGACAGGCTTCTACGCACCGCAAGCAAACGCAGCTGAACGAGTCAACAGATCCATATTACACATAATACGATCTCATGTCGCAAAAGACGTGGGACACTCACCTTACCGACGTCGAATTAACGAGAAGGAAAACAAAGCTGAAACAAAGCAAAAAGCAAATAAACGCAAAGATAGTAATTTTTTTTTCTAAATAAATAAAAGACGTTTTCTAAGCATCTAATGCCGAGAAAATGTGGAAAAGTTACTTTGTAAAATTGTGGAAATTTATGATAAATCGATAAACAGTGGATTTAAAATACTTGCAGTTTTTTATTGCTACGGTTTAGTATTAGTAAAATGGCCTATGAAGTGGATCCAGAAATAAAGTAGTGAAAGATCCCAAAGAAATTAATTCAATTCCCAAGGTGCGAAAATGTGAAAATACATGATGTTTGAGAAAAATTGTTAATGAAAAATTGTTAATGAATTAATTTTGGAGCAAACAAAAAGAAAACACGGTAACCAAAAAATAGTCTTAAAAGGAAAGCAGGAAAATGTTTTGGGAAGAAATATTTAACAAAACCACTGCTTATGCGTACACCATTTGTCGTTGCTACCACTGAAGAAGGTGCTCATTGGAGGAAGGATAAGGAGGCGCAGCTGTTCTGTTCAGTGGGACAAAAAGCATTAAGGGCCGGGGCTGCTAAAGAGTAAGGAAAGCGCGATTGGCACCTTCATCTCATCCTGGGATAGTCCACTGGGAGCAACAACCCCAACGATTTGCCGCTGGATCTGCTGCTTCACACAACGGTCAGGTATTTACCTTTTTTTTTTGTTGTCTTCGGTTTGCATATGAGCCGCGATGAGTGGCTAAAATGAAAGTGCTGCCGCAGTAGCGGGAGTGCGATGGACGTGAGCGCATGAGGAAAGGTAGGAGGACCTCAGACAGATACAGACGGACGAAGAAAAGACCAATGGGTGAGGTACCGGACACACGACATGAGTATACTGTGCAAGAAAAAATCCTTTTTTTTTAATATGTGATGATGTTTTTTTGTTATGATGTAGAATCGCGGGCAGAGGGCAACCGCTCTACCGATGAAGAGCTAGGCATTAATAAGACCTTTTTTCTTTTTATAAAAAAACATTATTACATAATCTTTTAGTTATAATTTTATATAAGTCACAACTAAAAATAAAGATCAACGCATTAACTCAGCTATTATAGTACAAGAATAGTTAAGTCTTTCTTTTCAATTAAAAATTGTTTTTATTGTTCTACTCGGATACTTGCAGTTAACATTGCAGCCTTTAACGAGAGTTGCGCTAGCAACGTAATAAAAAAAACTGTTTTTGATTATCCAATTCTTACATGGCGAATCTGCCAAATAATTCTTTTCATACAATAACTACTCTATATATTTATCTGCATGCTGCAAAATCTTACTCCTAAAATTTACCATTTTTAAACAAAAGTCACATATTTCATGTTTCGAAATATTTAATGAATTGTATTTAAATGTAAATTTAAATACATAAAAAAATATTTTTACACCACGCGATACTTTAATTTAGAATTTTATTAGTCTTGATTAATGGAAACTTTATATAAACAGGAAATTTTGTGTGCATTTGACAAAAAATGCTTTTTTTAAACTTTGACTTGACTTGAATCATTTTCAAAATTAACTGAACGTCCTATAAATGACTTAGAGCAGTAAAAAACTATGACTTTTATTTGAAACATTAATTTTAATGAAATAATTCATGCATTATTTTTAAAAAGTTAATTTGAAATAGAAGTGAGAAAGATTTCATATTGTATAGAAAATAATTCATGATAGTCATGGCGTCGAGCTGTAATGAAAGAGAGAACCACATGTAGAATATATAGAAAATAATTTATGGTAGCTGCGTCAAACTGAAACGGGAAAATATGAGCCCTTAAAACACATATTACACATTAATAGTGTAGCTCTACGCGTACTTGTTCTACAATTTTCAGCAAATGTCCTCCTGTCAGTTCTTTACTCTTTCTCTTGTGCTGATGATAAATATGTTGCGTAGAGAATTTTTTTTAGCTTTTGTTTACTTTTATTAAAAAGCATATGTATATGTTCATTTTCAGACACATGTCGATTGGTTTTTGGTAATTTTGAGAGACATTCACACTAGTTTTTGGTAACAGCAACGACCAAGTAAAATAAAATAAATTGATATCTGTTGAAATTTCAAATTCGAGTTTTATATGGTTTTTGTATACAATAAAGCAATTGTATTTTGTAATGATGTAAGGGATGAGGTGTGAGTCGTGTTATGTTTGATTTTCTATTGTGCTCGACTTCATGACCTTACCTTGGGCGGATTGAACCCCTTTGAGATTTCAGCGGATTAATACGCTTGTTATTTTGAACTGTTTGATAACAATTAAAATTCTTTATTAAAATTGCACTATATATACTTGATTCTACCAGGTGACATTATGCTAACGTAATCACTGATTAATTGGGGCGCCTGGCATTGTATTGCATTTCGTAATGCAGTCCGCAGCCAGTTGCAGTGCGATAAAATTTTTTTTTCTTTTTTTTTGCACTTCAAAGTGGATGCATATGACGGTAAGCGACCACACTACAATTTAAACAGAAAATTATGCTACAGGTATTTCTTGTAAAACTTTCATGCAAATGTGTCAAATATAAACGACAACAAAATAAAAACGTTGCGTAGAGAATTTTTTGATTATTGATATAAGTGGTATGAGTACTTCCTTTAGATTTTGGTCGTTCTCAGGCACATGTCTTTTGGTTTTTGGCAATTTTCATTGACATTTGTTCACATTTTTTGAGAGGCATTTTGAATTTTGAGAGTTCAATTTTCTTTTATTTCTTTGTACTAGCGATATGTATAAATTTTAGAGAGTTTTATTTAAAAACAAATTCTGATATTCAGAAACATTCAACGATCTATAATCGACCTACAACGCTTATGGAATAAATCTTTGCTCGATCTCATGTGGCCTCTTAGTTTAACCATTTTTTTTCTTCTTACATTACTGTTGCCTTTCTTGTAATTGCGCCAAGAAATCTATAAAAAATTGATGACGTTCTTTAATCTCGTAATGTCCACGCTGGGGCAGCTTGTTCGCTATACTTTGTACTTATTGAATTCTGCAAACTAAAGTTTTTCTTAGTTTGATACTACCCCGAAATTGGAGAGAAACATTTTTCACGTAATAAAAATATCTGAAACGAAGTTTGATCATCCAATTAACGTGGCCATATGCATAATGGTCGAAAAACGAGTTTAGAATAAAAGCATAAATTGCATTCCACGCTCTACTTGATCCGCCTTCATGCCTGTACAGCAAAACATACCAATCAGGTTTGTAATGTAATTCCAGGAAAACATAAGCTTTACATCTTTTAACCAAATGCCATAAAATTCGGGATCATTGAGAATTTCATACCATTGTCCCTTATTAGGGTGTACGTCAGTTGGATTGTGAGCAAAAGCATGCAAAATTATTCTCGACTTTTCTGGAATTTGCTAACAATAAAAAATTTATTGATAAAAAAAGAATTTCAAACATATTTGTTAAAAGTATGTTTACTAAATTTTTGAGTTATTAAATTCAAAAATTTATGTTTATTTGTAGAACATTTTTTTTTTCGTTGCCCCTTTTTTTTTCTTTCGGTATTTTAATTTTAATTTTCAATTTGCTCCCCGATTCTGTCGTCGATTCCGCCTAAAACGTCGGTTACGACGTGAAGTCGCCGGTGCGCGTTGGTTTTAATATAAAGGAAAAAGGAGGAAAGAATATCTCCATATATTAATAAAGTAACTGAAACGAATTAGTGGAATAATAAAATAAAGACAAAAAATACGGTAACTTTTGTCTAATCATGAGAGTAAAATAGGTTTTAAGACATGTTCAAATACATACTTCGGCCTCTTCCTAATACAAATTATTGGAAAGGAGACCTTTATGCATGGAGTGTGAAGAATGGCCCCAGAACAGCGAAACATTGTTTAAAGTCTTCGTAGATAACAGCTTTATACATTAGAAGACTATCAGGACAAATTTTATTCCGTTACATATGTATGTTGTACTAATTCCTTTTGGATGTCGTTTGGATTGTCGATGGTGATAGCGTCGTTCCCAGAATTAGTTGATTTTGAATCCATTTCAGCATTAATTCGGCTTTCCATAAAGATATTGTCCAGAATGCAGCATGCAAAATTATATACGCTGCATTTTAATGGTTGTAATCTAAAAGTCTTTCATTGAATAAGTACGAAATAGAAGCGAGTCGTTCTTACTCTTCAAATGTTTCTGCAATCAAATTAAATTAATTTATAACTACATTATTAAAAAAACATCTTTCATCCTACCTTTGCATTTTTCGACAAATTCACACAAAAAAATTTTAATTATTTTATCTTCCACTTTTTTACACCTTTATAATTTTTTAAAATTTTTAATAATTGGTTCTTTACACTGTGGCATTACACTCTGTTGTTATAATAACAACGTACTGCGACCTCCTGAATCACAAACTATGTTTTTGTAATTTCCACAATTATGCGTAAACCGCGGAATAACAAAAAAACATAAAAAGAGTCCGGAAACATTTGGTCTATGATCTGCCAGTGATTGTGTGCAAAATAACACTGTAATTAATATAAACATATGACTCGCGCACAGAGTTTCCAATTTGTTGCGCAGCATTTGATTAATATTAATCGATTGTTTATTAACATTTACTTACGTGTGGCGTTATCTAGGGTTCATTTTCGAGTATCGAATATTTTTACTATATGTATAATAGGCGCGAGAGTCGCTCTCATATTTGCCAAATCTACAAACTGAAGAGCTAATGCTTTGCATTTGTTTGGTTGTTTTGAGTTAATATTGGTTATTTAGCCTTCGCATATAGGCGTATACGGGATCAACTACCCAGTAAAGCCATACGTCGAACCAAAAATACAGTGGCGGTAGTGCTGGAAAAGAAAAAAAGGAAGAAAAGCGTGGCGGACGCAAGAAAAAGCAAAATGCAACAACAGCAGCTAGTATCATTTACAAAAAAAAAACCAAAGGTTAAGTTAATCGCTAACTTTATTCAGTCTCATGCAAAGCACTTCGTGGTCACATTGAGCCTTTTATATACCAACACGGCAAATTATCTATTCGTTGAAAACTTAAGAAGGGGAAGGAAAAAATTGAAACTCTAAACAAAATTGTTTACAAACAAACAGCTACACCAAACTAGCAATTGTAAATTTGTGAAAGCTTAGTTAGCTATTTTTTTTTCTTTTTCTTTGCTTTTTAGTTCAAACGTCTAAATAATATTGTAAATTCGCCAAAACGTATAGTAAATTCTGTATCATCAATGTTTCCATACATTATCATATACCGCCATTATCAATAAAAAGGGGTAAATAATATATATGTCTTATCGTCACCAGACCTAGTCCATTCTACTAAACAAACCAAAAAAGTAAGGTGTTTAATAATCAAGTGTTTAAATGATCAAGTAATGTTGACGAATGGGGCTACATGGGGTTACATGTAGCCGACATTTTAAAGACCAAGTCCTTCTAACATCCAAGAAGAAAAGTAGAATAAACTGAGAGTTTGTAAAGGTTTAACAAAAATGAACTTATAAATTTATATTTTTCCGCTCTTGTGTAAGCGATGGTAGTAAATATACAAACGAATTTAAACGAATTACCATACGCACATAAATAAGTATTGTTCCTTTTTTAGATCTGTGATTACAAGCGCCGAATAGGTTATGGTATACAGAGTCGTATGTCTCTCGAACCAG
The DNA here is from genome assembly GCF_014805625.2 of Glossina fuscipes. Taxonomy (NCBI): domain Eukaryota; kingdom Metazoa; phylum Arthropoda; class Insecta; order Diptera; family Glossinidae; genus Glossina; species Glossina fuscipes. Next base: position 342,725 of record NW_023998441.1, read on the forward strand.
TTAATGGTGAAATTAGCTAGTTTGCAAATTAAGTTACTTAAACATGCTACGAATTTTCCTCACGTGAAAAAGTGCTTTCATTTATACTCCGCTTTCAAATTTTTAAATTATCCGTGCCGTACAACCGCAGTTTAAATGAAAATGATACTGAATTGTTATTATTATCATTATTGTCGGGCAATTGGGTTTGTTTAAAGTAATCCAACTAAATGTCAATAGAAACCGGGTAATAATACAGATGTTCTAACTGAACAATCCTGAATTTCTAATTTAACAGAATTGTAGCAGAAATTTCTTATTAACAGAATGGCAGCTACAATTTATATCACTTTAACAGAATTGCAGCGTTGCAATTTACTGAAAGCAACTCTATGCTTCCTCCATTTTTCACTTACGGAAGTACTAATACATTGAACTTAGAATCAGAAAATTTGATAATATCCTTCAAGTCAATTTTTATTTTTCTAATAAAGTGGATACTAAACCGCTTCACGCAGACGACAAACAATGGGAAATTTACCGTCCGTCCTTGATGCGATTGACTCCACACTCTACAAATGGACTTAAAAAACTCTACGGCTTGTTTACTGCCATCGCAGTCTTCTTAGCTCGCCTTAGAGTATATAAAGCTTTATTTAATAATAAACATTATGAACGCTTTGAACCGGCAAAAGACATATCCTGCAATGTTTCCCGTTCTGTCGGCTATTCTATCCGAGTCTCCCTTTATGACTAATTACGAACTAATGACTAATTATTTGAGATGTTGTATTTCTACAATTGCCATCAACTTTTCCAAAAAATAGCAAGCCGATATCATTAGTTCAAAAAATTGAAAATCTCGATTCTCAGAATTATTTAGCTATTTTCAGAAACTTTTATTTAATTTATTTGTAGAAAAGAATATATATTAGGATATTAAAAATAGCTTATTCTTTTCGATTCGTTTTTTATGTAACTTAATATATGATTAAAAACTAAAACTTGCCTAAAACGCGCGTATAAAAAGATTTTAAAAAAGTCAGTAGCAAGAAATGTGTTTTTACTTTTTCTTATATTAGGATCTAGGAACAAAATATTAGTTTGGGGAAAAAGAAATCCATTATTTTTATATGAACTTCAGGACTTTATTTAACATACTTCGGATTGTCCGATTTGGGTCAAATATGCACCGTTTTGTTGTATGATTTGTTGCCATTTTAAAGGTAACTTCAAAATGCCTCTCTCATAGAAGTCTTGGTCTCTATTTGCAAAAAACTCTAGTAGTCGATTTTCACAATCCTTCCTAGATTCCAATTTTTTATCATTAAAGAAATTTTGCAATGCAAGAAAAAGATGATAATCGCTTGGTGCCAAGTCCGGACTGTATGGCGGATGCATTAAAACTTCTCAACCAAGCTCCCGAAGTTTCTGGCGAGTCACTGTAGATGTGTGTGGCCTAGCGTTGTCCTGGTGGAACACGACACCTCTCCTGTTGGCCAATTATGGCCGTTTCTGGTCAATCGCTATCTTCAAACGGTCCAGTTGTTGACAGTAGAGATCAGAATTTAGCGTTTGGCCATATGGAAGCACCTCATACTAAATAATCCCCTTCCAGTCCCACCAAATGCATAGCAAAACCTTCCTGGCCGTTTGAGGTGCTTCACCGCTCTTTGACCACGATTGTTTTCACACAGGGTTATCGTATGTAATCCATTTCTCATCTCCAGTCACCATCCGTTTAAGAAATGGGTCTATCTCATTCCGTTTGGCCAAGGCTTCGCAGAGGGAAATGCGATCCACCATGTTTTTTTCTGTTAATTGGTGTGGCACCCAAACATCGAGCTTCTTTTGGCAATGAGACAGTCTCAAAGAAATGCATTTACGTAAAGATCGACGCGGACCATCGATATCGGCAATGTTTAATAGATAAGAAGAGGAAAATCAGCCCGGAATCAATTTAAGCATAGAAACCACCCCAACCATTTCCCCTCTGCTGACCAATGCCGGTAACCGTATCAGGCTAGGTTTGCTTTCATATGACGGAAGAAGTCTATTAGAATCCCAAGGCAGGACCGCGTCAAGAGAAGAACACCTTTCTGAACAGGTTCAATTTGATCAACGTGGCATTGATAATAAGGTGTCAACACAACGAGAGTATCGGACGAACAAGCGCAGTGACGTTTGCAAATATACGGGTCCTAAATTCTTTAGCCGATCCCTTAATAAAGCCTAAAACCGATTTAGTGTTGGTAACGGAAAACTCATTGTAGCTTACGTAAACCCAGTCGAAGAAGCTTGAAGGTCGAAAGTTCAAGTCTCACTCAATCAAATGCAATCAAATGACATTATAGCCGGTGATAATCTCGCAGGCAATAAAGTTTCCTACAACTTAGCTACTGAATTCGTAATGCTCCTGTAACTATTAATGTTGTCTCCAAAACAACGTTTATACTAGGAATAATAAAACTAATTTTCTATGCTAAAGGAATCTAACCAACCTTAAAGCAGCACAGGATGGAACATCATCTGAACCCGGAATACAACTGGGTTCAGTAGACAATGCAGAAAATATTATGTCATTTGGTTGTAGAGAAGCATAGAAATTGGCAAAAAAGAAACTTTGTAAGACGACCTCTGCGAGATGCTCCAAATCTTCTTACGTTACATTACATTACGTAACATGTGTTGTTTGGTATAATTATGGACAATGTGTAAAAAATATGTATATTATGGCAGTAAACTGAATCGAGCCCCAATGTATGCATCGAGGCATTCCAGAGAAAGACCTTAGATGGTAGCTCATTGGAAATGGAATCGAAGTGATAGTTGGATCCTTTGTAAGCCGTGAAATATTTTAAAGCGCTACCTACGTGTATCAATCAAATACTTTCAGGTAATAGAGTGTACTTTTTAGAAAAGCACTCAGCACTACAGTACTCAACCCTAAAGCGCTCTACTCGATCCAAACAAACAAGAATGCAATGATATTCCTTGCAAGGCGAGAAATATTGTTGGAAGGAGCACTGATGTATATGAACACTAAACTTATTTTTCAAAAATTTTAATTAAGCCTATTCACTTTTCAAGGTCGATGGTGCATTTTGATGGAGGCACGGAAGAGCAGACACGATTCAACAAAGATGGGGGAGTTCGTGCCCCAAAGGGCAAAAACTACGGAAATTCGGGGTTTGACTTCTGCAGCACGCTAACACTCTTCTGATGGCAAAAATAAAGGTATTGTAGCATTATCGATTTATCGCCATCTACCCATTCAATAATCATTTATAGTTAGTTCACACTTTATTATATTTCCACATAATGTAAACGTAGCTATAACCTAGTTAACCTAGTAATATGTCCTACATATTTCCACATACTGCAAGTAAAGCTATGACCTAGTTAATATAACGCAATCTAGCTTTACATGTAACTTTAGTAATAGCCTAGTTTAATTGCACTATTTTGCTTAAGTTAGCATAATAAGTTATTATATAAATTACTGACCACAGTTCAGTAAAGTTAGATAGTCAGATAGTCAGATATAAAGTAGTCAATAATAAATAATCATTAAAACTAACCTTTAATTGTGTTTTCACTACAGTATCGACTTCAAATTTGGTCGAAACATTGGAAGTTTCTGCACGCAGGTCGGTATTGAGCATGATTCAAATTGGTCAGAGTATATGTCTACAGAAAAGCGTAAGCTCCGTTTTTCTAAACAAAGATTGATGAGTTTGTCTCATTATTCACAAACCATGAAAGATAAATGGCTAAAATTTTCTGCATTTACCTTACGGAAAGCTCCGCTATTTATGTGCAAATACCCGCGCAGACTTATAAGTGATTAAATTTCCGTAAGTTGCGAGAACCCATACAGTTCCCATAATGGATTAATTTTAAGTTGGTGATTTAGCTTTAAAATACTTGCGTATATATATATATATGTCCATAAAGGAATATGGCTAAAAATAACGATTTCTTTCAATTTAATATTATAATTTTTATAATTTTACTTACAATTTCCTTCTACAATTTTCACCTATCTACCTAAAAATTCAAATACAATTTTAATGCTTCAAATTATATAGCACACGGCCAAATGTTTTCTGCATAAGTTTTTCCGTACCAGTTAACACATTGTTCCCATTGTACCCCCAACCAAAAAAGCAAAACAAGTTAGTCAGTAAGTTGATAATCTACTGGTATCAAAGGATGATGTGGAGGAAATGCTCGGGTAGAACCTTTGCGATGGACCACCAATTTCTTTTCTTTAACATCTACTTTTCTTTCTGTGGGATGTTCAGAAGGAATGGAGCCAAATATTATTGCTATTGCATAACGTATGGTCTACCTAGCCAGAAATCAGCTTTGGTTGTTCTCGAGAGCCAGCGCGCAATTAAAAGTAAACGTTTTATCATTCATATATTTCTTAAGTTCACAATGAAAAAACTAAAAAATCATTCGACGGGATGATATACCAAATTTTTACGCAAAAAAGATTATTTCTTATAAAAACACAACAAAATTCAACTTTTTTTTGGTTTCAATGCAACTTCCACCGAGTATTTATTATTAAAACACAACAAAATTCAACTTTTTTTGGTTGCAATGCAATTTTCATCGAGTATTATATATTAAAACACAACAAGATTCAACATTTTTTGGTTGCAATGCAACTCCCATCGAGTATTATGTATTAAAATACAACAAAATTCAACTTCATGAAATAATTGCTGATGTGAAGTGAGCCCACTGTACCTAGCCCACATTTTAGCAAAGACTCTTGGAATCGCGTCTCTGCTAAGGCAATTGATAATTGAACACTACAAAATCATTAGAAAAACTAAACAAAAATAGGAATACAAGCATAAATGATATAAGAAATTATACAGAAATGTTATAAGAAACTAAAAAAAAAATTTTTTCTTGTATTTACCTTGTAGTGCATGTGTAGCGTTGGCGAAAAGTTGCAATATATAAAGTGTGTATTAAAAATTTTTAATAAATATGACATGTACGGTTTTTTTATATGTTTTAAAGGACGCTAAAATCCATCAGAAAAATCTAATTTCATTACCCTGGTTAGGGGACATCACCTCGACATTCGCCAAAAACCGGCTCTCTCCATATACCCGAGAACATAAAGGCAAAATATTGCAATAATGTTGCTAATGAAATATTCGAACTTATATACATAATGTTTTTGTTTCACTTGCTAATGAAATATTCGAATTTATATACAAAATGGTTTTGTCCCTTTTCAGCAAGTATGTTTAAGATTATGCATTACGCGGACATATTTGCAATATTAAAGCGTTTGTCCATACATTTGCTTAAGAAGTTATATGTATGGTATTGAGTTGTCGTCAAACTTTCTATAGGCTAATAGATGATGGTAAAAAAAAAAAACTTTAAAAGCTGAGAATTAAATCCAATTTGGCTATTGTAATTTACACTGATGCTTTCAAGGATTCTCATTGTCTATAGTAGTTTTGTGCACCAGAAATTTGTATATGACATTCGTATGAAGCAAAAGATTTCATATTTTGACATCTACATTTTCTATGTTTGTCAAAAAGCTAGTTAATCGGCCTGCATGAACCAGCATATCGATCCGAACTTTGTCTTTATTTCTAAAGTATTCTTTCTTTTTCAAATATAATTTACACCCAGTTTTATTCGTGTAAAAAGGAGGAAATTTTTTCTTCTGAAGAAAAATTTTATCGCCTAGACCATAAAGACTATGATATGGATGTAACAATATTTTGTTAACATGATTGTTTTTCTTATGCGCGTGGTAATCGCTGAATTGAAAGGGCTCTTAGCGTGTTCGATATTCGTTCTCATTTGTTTTGCATGTATTGTGCCGATTTATAAAATAGGTGTATATTCGTTCTCATTTGTTATGCATGTATTGTGCCGCTTTGAGAAAAAGTGTATATTCGTTCTCATTTGTTTTGCATGTATTGTGCCGATTTATATTGCGCAGATTTAATTTCGTCAACCGCCAAATTTATTGCAGATACTTTGAATAATAAAATCTTCACTTCTTGCTAATCCTAAACAATTGTACACATTTGTCAAATCCAAAAGAAGAATCTTCATATATCCATCACCGATGTCGTTTAATGTGTCTGACCCCTCTAGAAAACCTGAATCCCCTTGTCAAACGGTTACGATGGTACTTTTCTATTGCTGATGCCGATGCACCAGATAATTACCCACATCAATTCAGCAACTTTGTACTAAGACCCCTTATTATTACCATACTTACTCTTCATGCTGTACATCAATGATTTTCCTTCGGTGATTAAGTTCACCCATCCTGTGTAATATATGGATGTATTTAACAATTTTTGCTAAAAATAAGACCGTGCTGTACAGGAGTTGTCAATGTCTCTGCAATCATGTTTGGTGTCGAGGGGACTTTGGCGGTGCTTTCGGCACATTTCCTTTCTTGTTTTTGACAATCGACTGAAAAGAAAAAAAAGGAAGAAAAGAAAAGGAGGAAGAACGGCGGAAAAGGCCTGGCAGAAAAATTCATTAATAACTAACTAAACTAAAATCTAAAACAGATTGTTACGAAATTAGCTTTTCTCGGATACGATTCGTATCGCTAGATCGTGGTTTGCACTTGCACGTTTTCACTACATTTACCACTTTCATTTACAATTATTTTGTTTTAATGTTAAAGCTATTTATATTTTCCTTTGGCATTACTCTCGACTTCTCAACTGCAATCTTCTTTTTCGACTCAAATGTTCTTGTCCGACTAACTCTGCCTTCCTCAAATAGTTTGTTTATACACATTTTTACAAGGATATTGCTATTACCTAAGTTGATGGCTTTATTTTCAATCCGTTAAGGTGCTTTTCCGCTAATCTTTCTCGTCAACCGGCTGCATGATTCGCCGCGAATGCTTACTTAGTTTTTTCCTGTCTAGAGAATTTATTTTGTGGGAAAATTAATTAGTCGGAATGAAGTGGATTTGAGATTTCGGTAACAATATTATATAAGTGCATATGCAAATTTGTGTAGATTTTTGGTCGAAAGGGAAGGGAAAGTTAACCTAAACGAAACCCAGCTTTGAGCGAGATTATATGTTTCTTAATATAAAATAATTTTGGACAAATCTGGATTGGCTACAGGATAAAAATGCGCTTAATAATTTTTGTAATAAAAAAAAAAATGTAATAGGCTTCAATTATATGATGAAAAATTCAACTAAATAACAAGGTTTAACACAAAAAAACACACACACAAGTACATAATCAGCTAAGAAAAATGAATTACAAAATGCAAAAACAAAAAGGACAAAAGATTTGTTAACGTTTCTTTGCATTTGGAAACTTTTAAAATCCGGACTTGGACAAATGGGTTTGATATACATTTCACCTTGGTTGAATACAAATCAGGGCAATATGAACAAATGTGTTGTGGTTTGCTTAAAAAATGCTTACTTTCGATGAGTTATCCTGATGAATTGATACCATAAGAATATGATGCTTCATTTCCTACAAATGATTTTTGGTTCGATACTCTTTGAAGTAGCTTATTATAAAGTTGATGAGTATAAATGAAACCGGTAAGTGTAGCCACATATATTTATATTCATTATATAAAAATGGCTCATTTTTATTATATATAAAGAGGGTTATATACATACACATATATTTACATAGAGATAAGTATACATAATTAGAAGTAAATAAATTAATCTATAAGTTTATATGTAAAGGAAAAAAAGTAGTTTTTCTTATATGTGAAAGGAATTTAGCTTAGGGGTCCTCGGACACAACTTTAGGTTTTCCTATAGACACCATCGGCCGGAAGAAACCATTAGGTAGGCCAGAGCAGAGAATGGCTTCCGGTTGAAAATATTCCCGTTAAAATAGATTTTGTCCCTTTATTCGTGTAAGGGTTAAGTACCTGCTATTCTTTTAAGTGTAAACATTTGAGGAGGCGTGTTGAACAATAATGGTGCCCAACGTGTGGCCCATCTCAATGGAGTTTGATAGTTTCCCATTAACGTGTTGAACCTGATAATTTTTTTCAACCATTTCATCTAGTAATATTATTGATTGTTGTACATTTTTGAAATCTCCCCTCATAACATTTTCATTGTTAGCTTAATTGATTATATGAATATATATTAACCTATTTTCGTTCATTTATGTCTTTTTTTTTTAATTTTGGATATAAACGAATGTGTTCGGGAACTGACAACACAACTTGACTGGAAATATCGCCCAACCTATTGACAATTAAGCGAAAAAAAAAAAATTTGAAATTCGTTACTTACTCACTTACCTATAAACAATCCGAAGGCCCTAAGGGTCTCCTTTTTTTTCAGCAACAGTAAATTTTTTTTGTTTTTAAATTTAGTAGTACATTAAATTTTTGTTTCTTGGACCTAAGTATTTTCTCCGAACTTTTTATTATTCACGACGAATTCGATAGGTATTGTCTTATTGCTTATCTTATTTATGTGATATACAGTAGGCGATAAGTGATTTTCAACTCGGCTTTTGTGTATAATTTAATCAATTGACGTAGACAAAAAGACGGAAGAAATGAATCAAATGCATTGAAATTTTCGCCTTCATACACATGTTAACGAGTAATCTTGTGTGGCTGCATTTTTTTCGTGATCTTTAACTGACGTTGATCAGGCTAACATGAGAACTAGATCAAAGCAGAAATACAAACATAAAATTTATGACCTTTCTTGTTGCCTTTTTTTTGTTATTTGTGTCAATTTAAAGAGACATATATTAATCGTCAAAAGAGTTACGCGAACAATAGTGTTACTTGCATACAGGAAATTTTATTACTTTTTATTGAAAAAGAAAGTAAAATTAATCTAGGCCGAAAAAAAATATCTACAATTTACATTAACAATTAAAGAAAGAAAAAAAACGTTGTTACAAATTTAATAAGTCTAGAAAACTAGTTAGCTCAGCTAAGGCAACTACGTAAGTCTCGACAGTCTACTATCCTCACAAAACGACACTGAACACTGGCGCCAAATATATTAAAGCTTATTTTCGATCTTTCGATTAGTTGGGCAGGCATGAAGAAGTTGCAGACATCGTGGCGTAAACATAAGTGGCGTCCAACATGTGACCCATCTCAATGGAGTTTGAGAAAGTAGTTTCCCACTAATGTGATTGAAACTGACAAATTTTTTCAACCATTACCTCTGAGTTCTCCCAAGTCCGATTCGTTGGTGCAAGTTAGCGATCCCTTAACGTCTACAAAGAATGTTGGCGTTTCTGCTACTGTTGAGGTGGTCGGTAACATAAAAGTTACAAAAAAGCCGGAAAGTGAAGAAGAAAATGATGATAATAGTAAATCGTCCTCTCCTCCTGGCTGTTCGAGTGTGAACGTCGGTCGCCAAACTGGGCACGTCGCACAAGCTGATCGTGCAAGTGTGGTTATGTGTTCTATATTCTCCCCACCTCAAAACTCCTCAGCCCTAAACCCTACTGCTCCTAGTACAGATGACAATTGTTTGGCATTGTTCCTCTTTTGCCATATTGTCATTACTAGCTCGCTGGTTTTCTCATTATATCAAGCCCTTTTAGTATCGTGCAAAGGTGAATCGAAAATTCATTTTAGCCGACATGGTGCAGTATTTGGCATTGGCTAATTCATTTATAAATAGCTTTGGAACTATCGTTGTGAAGGTGTGATTTAGGCTCAAGCCACTCACCATTTGACATCTATCGTAGTTAATGTGAAGTAGTGCTCTATGCTCATTCGAGAAAAGAAACCTAATTTTAGACGAATGTTACTTGCTATTTTACCTATAAACAATCCGAAGACCCTAAAGGTCTTCTTTTTTCTCACCAACATTATATTTCATTCAATTAAATTTTTGCACTTTTCTTTTTGCGCAATTGGTGTATCTCATTTTTATAATTTTTTGATGTCAATTTATGTAAATATATATATATATTTATACATATACATATATGAAATTTTTTTTTTTATATTTAGTAGTACATTAAATTTTTGTTTCATTTTTTTTTTTTTTTTTGATTTTTTTATATCTTTATGCCATAGATATATAATATCCATACACTATATAAATCAATATGTCATATTGTATTGTCAGTTCAGTAACACATATATTACTATATATTGTATCTCAGTTGATTCACTTACCTTCGTTTGTGATCCATAATTTTAATTCGAATTAATTAATTTCAAAGTTATTTCAGTTCAATTCAATTGTAAATAACAACTATGGCGACAGGATCCATAGACAGTGTTATTCAGCCAGAATTGGTCAATAGCAGTTTGACACACTGTATTTCATGCCATAAAAAAAACGAAAGCCAGAATTTTTAATGAAACTTTGTCTATTCCTTCCGTTTTACAAAAGATGTAAAAATTTGCAAGGTTTCCACTTCTCAATTAAGCATCAACAAAGTAGTTAGAATGCATTGCTCGATATGTCTCGTGTTCATTCCGAAAACATAGAAGAAGTTAATTGTTTTTAATTGGAGAACGGTTTTTTAAAAGAATTTGTCGACTCCGTCGAAATTGATATTCTGATGCATTTCAATCCCAACGATACGTGTCTTTAAGGACTCGTTTTCAGTCTAAAGTAGATGATTTTATTTTGACATGGTGATTCGAGACGGTTTTATTTTCAAGCGAAACGAATACGCTACGGGACAGTTCAAGAACAGAATTCGTGGAAGTTATGAGTTCCATCAGATCTTACCAATGATATAATTGAACATGCGCATGAGCATCCTTTGAGTGCTCATGGAGGCATAGCCAAAACCATATTTCGGTTAAAAACATTTTGGTGTACCTTAGTGAATTAAAACTGACAACGCCCTATTCAAGAACTTATTAGAAAATTATGATGTTCTTCATAGGTTTACGTCTTTTTATTCTCCACAAGCTAATGCGTGCGAATGAGTAAATCGATCGGTTTTAGCCGCCATCAGAGCGTATATTAAACTCTCTCAACGAGACCAGGACGAAAATTGATCAATCATTAATTCTTTCAGGAGAAGTGCTGTTTATTGAAGGATAGGGTTTAAACGGTACTATGTTCTGTTTGATCAAAATATACTAAGTAACAAATGATATGCGCTATTATGCAACCGCGATTTTTTAGAAGTCCGCCTTCTTCTCTTTTAAGAACTGGCGAGAAGGTACAGTTGATAAGAGAGAAGGCCTGCGAAATTATTAGAAAAGCATGTTTTTAATGCATATTTATTTATTTATTTATTTATTTATACTTGAAATTCAACTAAAGAAAATTACAGTTGAATTCAAGACATGTGAATTGAAAATCTTATACTAATAGTTTTAAAACTAGTTTATAATAAACAGAAAGAAACAAAGAAGAATAATAATAAGCAAGTAAGTTCAAAAATAAATTAAAAAATGAAAAATAATAATTCATGTATAAATAAACAAAAGGATAGGAAAAAAAGAGAAAAAACCATGTACACAGCTAGCACAGAAGTACGCTCGCAACAAGAACATATTCTGGTTGCAGGTGAACCCCTAAACCATTACAAACTTGCATAAACATGGCAACCAACACGTTAACAACAGAATATTATTTTAAATAAAAAACGAGGTATTAAGAATGAAATGTTAGTTGAAGTACGACATAGGTAAATCAGGCGTATGAAGCAAAGTTGCTTCAATAGACTTTAAAGTGTCCGATAACGGGAATAAGTGATAAACATCATTTAGGCTTCTGCAAACAACTCTGAGGAGGTTAGACAAAATAGTTAATTAGAATATATATCGCAGAAGCCAATACAATAAAAATGCGAAAAGATTCATCGCCAAGAACACTGTCTAACAAATCACTAAAGTATTAAAAACAAGACGAGAATGCATCTTAAATGGTTTTGAGTCAAGAGATATTTATATGGACGGAGTCAGAAATCCAAGTGCAGTCAATTATTATGACAAGTTATTATCGCAGCCGAAATTTCATGATAAATTTTTAAGTAATAAATTTTTGTGCCATTTAATAACTTGCTTTTATAAGAACGGTCATTTTTATATATATATTCTCTTTTTTAATCTCACCGGTCGTTAAGAGATTTTCTTCTATACGTGCAACAGAATCGTGGTCAGAAAAAAGTGGCTGCAGACAGTATACTAAGTTTTATTAAAATATCTGAAAATAGAGAGAGGGGTATAAAAAGATTAAGAACTATTTTCTTTCTTGAAGGGAAGGAGTAATACGGTTGCTTAAGATATTTGAGAGCTCTCCGTAAGTAATGTTCATCAGACATGCGTAAAGTGATGCCCATTAAAAATTATTAATTTTTCATTATCTTATCATGTTTGCGATAAAATGTTTGCGCACCAATACAATTAAATCCAAAAGAAATTTTGAAATATTTTGATCATAATTTATTCAAGTGCGCCGTTTCTGGATTGTATGTTGATCATAATTTATGCAGGTGCTCCGTTTCAGGATTGTATTTTGACCATAATTTATGCAAGCATGCCTTTTGACGTGTTGCATCAAATGAGAATGGTAAGCGGATGAAAAAGTCTAATATTAAAATATATTCGTCATCGTAGACTAAATGTACAATAATTTTTGTGATTCCTCTTATAGAGTAATAAATTACACTTTAAATATTCTATATGTACACATTCATTAGTCGCGCTTAAAGTGTTGAGCCGGACCCCTTTCTTAGAATTCTTAAAATTATGAATGAATATGAAATTAAGACAAAGAGTTTAGTTTGATTTGCAAAAAAAAAGGCATTAAGAATATTGTAAAACTTTTATCAAATTCTATGTTCTGCAGAAATTTGAGAATTAACTCAAAGTAAAAGGTAGGTCGATATCATTGCTTAATACTTTACGAAGAAGAATCAAGTTGGTCCCAACTTTCTTCTTATCACTCGTCTCAGATTAAATTATAATATCAGCCAAATCGACTAAGGTTTTCCTCCACAATTAGCAAAAAAACATGATATTTTCCTTTTTCAACAAATTATATAGTGATATCTTTTGAGCGTGAAAGTTAATTCCAAGATTTCTCTTTCCACATCAATTTAAAAAATGTGGTTGCATTTAATATTTATTTTTTTAATACAAGCGCTTCAATGTCACTATTACGCTCTTTTTTTGTACCTACTGTAGAGAGCTGTATTATCAACGATTTGTAAAGCGTTGAAAAGCCTTCCGGACATCTTTTACGATGTATACAAATGAACGGATGTTTGCTTAAGTTTTGCAATCAAATATAAGCGGAATCAGCAATGAGCATGTCTCACAAGTAATTTTTTTTCTCTCGCTTTTAAATCTTAAATACCATTCCCATTGGCCGCTGAACTGTTAATAACTACGCGCAGTAATTTTAAGAAAAGGAAGTCAAATTTCTTTAAAGCTTGTGACTCTTTGGAATGCCATAAGTCGGAGATTAGATAAGGACTTAAAAATAAACTGAGAAAAAAAAGCAAAAACAAACTGCGGTAAATTCTTTGTTACAAACAGCTATCTCTAAAAACGACAGCTTGAGTAATACTCTTAAAAACTTGACAAAGGTGCGTATTGTTTAATGTACCGTGTAAGACGAAATGACATCTGCATCTGTATGTATTGCATACAGCACAAACCAGTCTAGATTTTTGATCGGAGCATAAGTAGTTCTTACGAAAACGTCACACCATCTTGAAGATCCAAATTACAAATTTTTCTCAATTTTCAAAATATTTTTTCACATTTGCGCTAACACTTAATACGTAACAACGTGAAGGGTTCATGTAGTAGTTCACTTGCGTTTCATGATGGGCAGAACTAACTTTAAAACCCCAGAGATGATGATGCAAATGCCAGCAAATACGAATGGTATAGTATAACTGCTAGTCATTTGTAACATGACGCCAGCGGCAGTTGTGCCTAAACATACGCCTAAACCCATAGCCAAAGCAGTTAAACCGAAGGCATTTGTTAGTTTTTCCAATCCAACTGTACGGACGTAGATAATGGCACGCAATGTGGAATAACAAGCTGTCGTAAATGAAAAAGTACAAAAACATAAATCTATAAACATTAAATTGTACAATGATTGAAGAACTTCTGCTATCCAGAAATTAGATTTAAGAATTATGTACTACTTTTATTAGGATAATATAGAAATGTTAAACCTTAATAGAGATTTCAATGCTAGCTATTGCGGTTGTGAGATTTTTACAGAGAACTAACCACGGACGGAACGCACGAATAAATATATCTATATAACGGCATTAAAACGATGTCTTGATTAATAACTGTATATATCAACACAAATGCCGTCAGCCAACTGTTGCAACTAATACACATTTGTTCGGATAAAACTAACCTGGAGCGATACCGTAGCACGTAGCGTAGACAAATTGAAACCAAACTATATTCATGCCATAGAAAGCACTCACAAGTACGGCAACACCACCAAAGGCCATTCCACCGCCGCAGATAACTGTGGTATATTTCTGGAATTTGAAAGCTACACATCCGGATAATATGCGGAAGACAAAATTCGATAAACCTATAGTCGGAGTAATTAAGCGTGCATATTCCAAATCGATTCGCGCTCGTGCTATAAAAATAAATCGAAATTAAAAAGTAGTGGAGAAAAACGCACGTCTGTCTAAGACCGAATTTCAAATACTCTTCACCAAAATTCAAATCTAATTTCTAGCTACATAACTCGAAAATTTACTAAATCAACATTGCATACATCAAAGTTGATTTTACGCAAAAAATTGGTGGTAAGTATAAGAAGAAGAAAATAATGAAATAAATTACCCGTCGAATAAACAAAAGGTATATTAAAACCCATCGGAAAGAGGAAAGCTGAAGCTAGCAATAAATTGAATTGCTTCATTTGCAAGAGACGAAAGTCAAATAATAAACTGAAAGCCTTCTTTATTTTGGGATTTAACCAATTCCTCGGTGATAAAAAGGCAAGCAAGGGAAACTTATGGAGTGTTTTCAATTGTGCGTACGTGCGCCTCTTATCTCCGTAACGAGAGGCGCGATCGAGGTAAATAGTTGACAACGTATTTACAATAGAACGTGCCTAGAAAGTGTTGTACTTAATCAATGAGAAGAAGTTGTTTAACGTTAAGAAGTTTCAATTAGTTAACCGTTTTGCGTGTTGTTTCCAAAGTTACGTAAATGCTTTTCCTTTCCCTCAAAATGCTCATTTTACGACTGACCGATCTCTCAAGTCCAACACATTCGACAGTTCCCGTATAAAAAATGTCTTTTCTTTCTAATGGGTCCGGTTTAAGAACCAAGCCTTTTGGGAGTTGTGTTTCTTGTTTTTTCTTTCTCAAATATCCAGATAGAAAGGGGCAACATTTTGTAAAAATAGTGTCCTTTCTTTTGGAAGATACTGGTTGATATGTCTCTGAAAAAATAGAATGGTTTCACTTTAAAATATTGCTTTTTCTTAATTTAGGAAATAATTTACAATTACCCAACATTTCTTCGAAATCCTGATCAATTGTAACAATGTGACTCTCCTTTCTGTATGTTATAGTTGAAAATAGTTCAAGTTCATCGTCCAGTGACTCGCTCGAATCCGACTCTGGGAAATAAGGCTTAGAATATTGATTGGTATTTGAATATTTTATAACAAACATTCCTCCAAAAAATCTGAAGCCTTCTACGCTTTAATGGCCATTGCTTTTCTAAAGGTGTGCAAACTCACACGGTCGTATAAATTTAAACAGTGCGAATTCTAAGGCGTAACTAAAGTTAATTTTCAACTTACATCTCTAACTACACCTATTCGAGAAGGGGTGACTTCAACGTAGGTGATGCCTAGTATAAACACTGCGACCAAGAAACATGTGTGTACGCGAATAGTATTTCGCCAACCTATTTCAGGCAGAAGAATGCTATTTAAATAAGCGAATAAAGCAACGCCCGCCCCAGCTCCAGAACAAGCGATTCCATTGGCAATCGGCCGATATTTTTCAAAATAATAACCGACAATTAACTGACTAGAAACCCAAATCATACTTAAACTGGTACCACCTAAATAACAAATAATTGAAAAAAATGGTACATATATCACGAAATTAGACATAGCTACGTGCCTATCACACTGTAAAATGTAATCATCATAATATTATTACGACTGAAACTTGATATAGATAGAACAGTGATCGACGTTAAGCAACCCATCAAAGCTACTAAACGGAATCCATACTTATTGACAAAGGCACTAGATACGGCGCCAGCCAGAAAATAAAAACCTTTTTAAAATTGAAAAGAAAATGAGAATTAATCATTACATATACTTAAAAGCCTTACCAACTTGCAACGATATTATGAGTATCACTTTAGATCCGGTTTCATCAAAATCGTCAGCTATGTAGGGCAACATAATGCCTCCAGCAAATATAATACCGTCCACAACCACTTGGCTTAGAAATGACACAAACATAATAAGCCATCCATAGCCACCATCAGGTGGTATTACTAGATAAATCTTTCATAATGGTAATAATAATATAATGAAAGTTTAAATTAAAATGAGCAGGTGACCCTTTCGCAGATGCAGCAATATCGTAAAACTTACGAAAGCATGGCCACTTTTTAAAGAATCTAAATTCCTGCTCAATTGCGTTTTTCTATTTTCGCCGTCATCGGATTGAGTTGAAGTTTCTGAAACGAATTTTATTATATTAAATCTTCTATCACATTTTCCTAGTCGATACCTCGTGCTCTTTCTGACCTTTCTTTAACAGTCAGATTGAATAATGCTGGCGCTGATTCGGAAATACGTACGTTCGTCGAAATCACTGATGGAGTGGTACTCGTTGGTGTTTGTACGTCTGTCTCTTCATCAGAAGAATCATCATCGAAAATTAATAACTTGGGTTTGGATAGCTTTATGAAATAATGTTCATCACTTCCACCAAAATTCGAACATGGTAAAATGATTTTCATGTACATATTTGTTTACATTAAACATATATACTCACAGTGCTGACATTTATATGAAAGATTTTGCAAATTTGTTTTCTTTTAGTAATATTTTCTTAGAAATTTCAGCACAGAAGTAATTTATTTCTATATAAGTTTTAACAATTCTACTAAATTATTAATAAGAAATCAAACAAATATCAAAAAGTGAAGTGTTGCCGTCTGTGATCCGTCAACTTGTCTAAATTTTGAATATTTAAAAGTGCACAAACTTATTCCGGAATATTCAATCACGCCTAATCCCAGGCCACCATTACCGCATCAATGTTATGGCTTATTTAGACACGATAAAGCATTTTATTTCTAAAGAAAATATCTGTTTTGAAAATTTTAAAATGAATTTAAGTAAAATGAAGAGACTGACAATAAAAATGTGAAATAAGAGTCATTAATTTAAAACAAAAAACAAATTGTGCTTTTGCAATTCAAATCAAAAATTTCTTAAGCAAATCGTATATATTATCAATCCACCTCATTTCTATGCATTCGTCCGTCGTCTGAACCATTTACGAGAAGGGAATAAAGTTAATCTAGGTGCGCCCGCTGGAGTGAGCTAACAATAAGACGCACAAACTTTATTTTTGGGATTGAAGACAATATGCGTTTTAAAGTTTTTTGACGTTTTGTCAGCGCACCAGAAGTAGTGCTGGGAGGTAATCATGCAAACAGGCGATTATCACGCGATTTTTTTTTAGGACACAATTGATTATCGCCAAGAGGCTATTCAGTCCCCATCGTCTTCAGCTTTCCAAAACTTCTCCTCAAATTTTCCATTACAATGAATTAATAAATGAAAGAAACGTGAACAATGAAAGCCAAATTGACGCTTATTTACTTTGTGTCAACCTATATATGGTAAAGAAAACAAGCATGCAAAATGTAATGAATAGAAAATTATATAGAATTTGTGTTAGGCTTTATATAACTTAATTTAGCTCGATATTAAAAAAAAAATTTACCTACTTTTATCAATTTTTTTTTCTTTATCTTAATAGTTCAAGCACGTAGTTTGAGACACATTTCATTTTTTTTAAATTTTTGAATTAAAATTTATTTTTTTAACAGCCGTTTATTTACAAACGTAACTCTATGAGAGATTTGGAGAGATTTATCGTAACTTTGCTTGGTTTATATAAACTACTAATGTAACTTTTTTTCTCAGTGATAGCAACTTTATTGTCGCAAAATTTGACGTAACTGAAAATCCAAATTTGGGGATAACCGCCAGCCAATTTGCCCACATATAAACAGAATACAAAACAAGATCCAAAAAAGAAACTGTTTTACATCTGAGCCAAAACGAAATGTGTTGAGTAATTAAGTTTCAAATTTTAGAACGACAAAGTTCATTCAAAAACACTTTGGTCAGGTCGTATATAAACATTGAAGTTGCACAAATTTTCGTTAATTTAGAGATGTAAGCTATATCTCATTGGCTTAGTTCATATTTACCCCATATCCAAAAATGTTTAATTAACGGCCACTATATGAAAACAGGATTAAAGTGTTCTCAGTGTCGCAGTTAAACTTTTGTCACCGATTAGAAAATCTACACCATTTGTAGTTATTAATTTAAGGACATTTTTATACAGGGCGCTGTAGGGGAAATGGTCGAAATGGCAATCCCATCCAAACCATTTGCAATAGCGTCCATCCTTAGGACAAAACATATCCGTGTACCATCAAAATATGAGCTGTAGGTAGAACCCAAGAGAACAAGACGGATAGATCAGCAGACATTCACCCTCTAAGTCGTTCGGTATAATAAAAGGTGGTTCTTTCGTAAGCTCTTCGGGCTGTTACGTAAACCCGCATAAACTTGCTGCTCATAAATATATTATACAGGTCTTCTTCTTGCTGCTCATATTTTGTACAGGTCTTCTTGCTGCTCATAAATATATTGTACCGATGTTGTGGAATGTAAAGTTGTTGATGGAGTATTACACACGCACCGCTTAGTACAATCAAAATCGTATTTTCCGAAATGGACCCATCAACTCTGGCTCTGCGAAAATTTGTTTTGCTAGCGAGCGTTCTACACAAGATCTAAACAAACGACAAATGATGCTGAAACCTACTAATTTAACACATTGTCGGCACATATCTGCGGATGAAGTGCTATATTATAAACTTCACCCCACAAATTCGGGGAAAACTCTCTTAAAGCAAGAGGCTTCAATAAGTGTACGTGGTCTTACCCTATCTCATTATATGGAGGACTTGTTAACATCTGCAACCAGTAAAAACGCTGGCAAAGGTCGTCAGGGGCTGGGTGATAGGACGAATTAAATTAGACGTGATTGACATTTTTTAAATTGCTCTGAAACAAAACACCTCATGAACTCCATCGCAGAAGAACGGGTGCGAATTTATTGTATGTTGTCGTTGACCGGCATGCCAGAAATAAACTTTTCATTGTATACTTTTTTTGAACCTTTGCAATTCCAATTTGAGGAACGTCTAAATCTACGTAAAATGCATAATTGAGATCCGATACAAGTGCAAGAAACTCGACTTAACTTACAAAACAATACAGACCAGGAGACAACGTAGAATTTTCAGTTACCCTTAAAATGCTGTCGCAAACTAGTGCAGTGATTTTGTAAAAGTAAAAAATCGGGAATGCTTAAATATTTAGAAATAATACACTAAATATAAAGGAGTGAATTGAATCCACTGCAATATTAGATATAATTATAAAAGTTTTACAAAATTGAGGAATAATAACATAAAAAAACTATAAATAATTTACAATATTTTTAAATAGAAAATGAGGAGCGAATTTATCTAACCGAATTCAAAAAAATGCCTAAAGGAGTTGTCTATTCATCATATTGTGAAATACAATCAACGTAGAGTCTGGTTCAAGAACAGATACTCAATTAACGATAGTTTATATCGCGGGTTTTTAGGCAATTTGCGGAGCAGGGTTTTGGTTTAAGGCCGTGTCATTTCGTTCGACGACAGCGAATTCAAATTTCTCCAAGCGTTACATGCGTGAGTATTAAGTAGGCACTTAATTTCGAAGAAGCACTTCCCGTTGGTTGAGCTTTATCACATGTGTGGTATTTTTTTTCTGTTGAGTCCCTACATAGTTAGCAATTCAGAACTTATAGAATTTATAAAAATTGTCAATTTTTTTACGAAATTATTTAAGGCTAATCCTCGTCTCATTCATAACAGAGTTAAAGTTATTGTTCGAAAAATTGCAATTCCTGTGGCCAGAATTAGATCTCGAACTTATAAAAAATTATTCTATAAGGCCAAAACTCTGAAATAATAATATTCAACAAAATCTATGCACGTCGAAGCAAATTTAACTTTCATCGACCTTCAATATCGCATGCAATGTATTGTACACATACATAGTACAACTAAAATACATTTGTCAAAGTATATCAACGTGAAGGGTGGTGGGGAGGGAATGAAATCTGCAATTTTTTATCTGCAATCTTTTTCTCAATTTTACATTTTTTTACTTTTACTATATTATATGAAATTACTTTCGAAAATCCTGAAATTTTATATTCTTTATATAATTGTTTGTAAAATGCCTCTTATTTTTATCAAGAAATTGTTTGTATATTTGTTACTTATATTATGATTTCAGCCATATTATTGTAATTCATATATAAAATTAATATAAAAAAATTAATATAATAAATTTTTTTTGGATCCCAATCCATATAAGGGTTTAACAAAAAAAATGAAAATAACCAGCTAGGACGAGTTTAAGAAAACGTTCATTGCCGCTGATCCTTTTGGTGATTCCCTTTTATATTTCGTCCAATTTTTTTGATGTTCGCGAGTTCGCTGCTGTAGAATAAGGATGAGTTGTTGCCACGCCGCATTAGCTATTTACTTCACAGGACTTGTATACTAGAATATTCTTCTTAGAATATTATCACTGAAATTTATTGAAGCAATTGGTGAACATAAAGTTTAGAAATATCAATAGGTTGCTGTTCGAAATTTAGAAGTATTTCGTTCTTAATTGTTTTTTTATCCCTTGTATAATTTGCGTAAAAAGTTTAATTGAATTTAATTTACGTCTAGTTTTAACCGCGTGTTTTAACTCGACTTGTAAACAAAAATGCATTTAAATCGAATTGATTCGGGAAAGAATAAGGAAAAAACAAAGTGAAAATACTTTAACGCAAACAGGGAATTTTAAAGGATTAACGAAAGATGGAAATTCCATGCAAACTGCAAAATAATATTGACATTTTCAATTGTTACATTGCGCTACAGTAGTAGAACGTTTTTTAATATTTTTGCCCATAATATTGGCTTCATTGTCTGCTATCAATGTGCCGTTTTGTGTAGCTACTTATGGTGAGTTTATGTCATTACTTATCGATCGTACCGTTGCCATTGGCACACCTTCGACAACATTCTTCTTACCAATATATGTATATGTATATATAAAAAAAGAGGAAAGGGAGGGAAGAAAGAGAGAAGAGAAGATGTGGGTATAGCTGAGCTAGTCAGGCAGCGAAAAGCACAAGCCAGCTCCTACTTACGATATTCAGGTAATCGGTAAAGGTTTAAGAATGCTATGAGGAAAGTTTTCGGATGTACAATAGAAAACGTGATTAACTAATTGAATTATCTCGGAACATTAGGATCATTTCCGAGCTCTCTATGGCAAAATTGAAGTGATTTTGATATCCGATGACGATTCACAGGACTTCCACACAGGTCTTTTGGCGATTTTCTGTATCTAGAAGAATTTGTTTTTAGGATATGTAAACTCCCACAACCATAGCAAAATATACGCCTATCTGCTAGGAAGTCTTTGGAACAACGATTATTTTTTGAGCAGTTCCAACAAGCCATGGTTTTAATTTCATCGACAGTATCATCATCAAATTAATCCTCTTCGACTGCGAACTTTGAATATACTGATTTACTATTTATGATCTACTATTTATGTAACTCTTCATCCAAAAGCTCATCACTCAATACAAATGCTCTTAAACGCACTAGAGATGTAACTTTAAAAGGCAAGAGCTCTTTACGAATTTTCGGGCGTAAATTCGCTTTCCGAATTTCTAAAACTTCCATCTCAGGTATAGGAATTTCAAGTCGATCGGTTAATTGCAAGATCGCATCATCATATACGTCAAACTTTTCCACTGACTTCTGCTTTCTACCACGAATCATATCGCTTAAATCCAGATCCCAATGTCGGCCCCAAAACTGAATTCTGAGATCACGGCAAATGGATGCCCATTCAACTGTCTGAACTTTACTATGGTATCTGCAATAGTAATCTAAAGTTTTTTCTAAAAACAATAAGTAAAAATGACGATATAAAGGTTCGAAATTTCCGCGTAGGTTCTGCGTAGTTAAAACTTGAGTTGGACGCAGAAAATTACCAACTGTCAAACTTTCATTTTCGAGGCCACTAAACTTTAAATGCTAATTGGAAATATTATTATTATTATTATTATTATAAATTTAGCCAGAGAATAAATTCTAAGACTAAAGTGAAATAATTGGTAATAAGATTTGACACTTTATCTGGAATCAAATCGTGATGTGAATGATTAACAGTTAGTCTTGAGTGTATCGGAATTGATATAGAAGAAATAGCGAAACTATCTGTATCAGAAGCAGTTTGAGCGGTATTTAAATTCAAGAAGCCTAATTCCGATCTAAGCATGTCGGTAATGATCGATTGAAATTGATATATAATTGCCAAGCAATTGTGATGGTGTGGTCTGTGTATTCGTTTTAGATTGCTCATTTGACTAGGATGTTTGTTTTAAGATATCAAGCGGGTGATCTATGTTGCTGTGAATTTCATTATTTTCTGTTGCAGTGATACCTTTACGAAAGATGAATGTAGGAGCCAATTGATAAGACGTTTCTTTTGAGTCTTCGAACGGCAATTCGATCAGATTGTGCGGCTTCAAGTAGTTAGATTTGCAAGGTTTTTTGCAAGTTAGTTTGAAGCGAGTTTCAGTCAAATGTTAACACGTTTCTTATGAACTACATGATTACACAGAGTAACAGAGTGTCAAGAATTTGAAATTTTTATGGCATGAAATACAGTGTGTCAAACTGCTATTGACCAATTCTGGCTGAATAACACTGTCTATGGATCCTGTCGCCATAGTTGTTATTTACAATTGAATTGAACTGAAATAACTTTGAAATTAATTAATTCGAATTAAAATTATGGATCACAAACGAAGGTAAGTGAATCAACTGAGATACAATATATATATAGTAATATATGTGTTACTGAACTGACAATACAGTATAACATATTGATTTATATAGTGTATGGATATTATATGTCTATGGCATAAAGATATAAAAAAATCAAAAAAAAAAAAAAAAAATGAAACAAAAATTTAATGTACTACTAAATATAAAAAAAAAATTTCATCAGAACGAGTCGACTTGTGTTCAGTGTAGTGCGTGTTTTCTATTCGTCTGCGTTTTTTCAATTGTTTCGGTGTTTTCGGTGTTTTTGTGTATTTAACTTCTGTCTTTTCGGTGTTATTGCTAAAACTGGTTAACGCGGATATCGCGTATGTGCTTTTGTTTCGTCTATATATAATAAAAAATAGAAAACAAAAAAACAAAATAAAAAAAAAAAAAAAATTGAAAACATTTGACACTTTTCTTTAGTAGTCCCCAACCTTCTTGCACAGTTCCCAAACCTTTTCAAGTGAGTGGTTATTTCAAAAATAATAATAAATAGACAACAATAAGGCATAATGGCCCCGGGGCCGCCAGACAAAAACCCGAATAGATTTTATCTATTAAGTGATACATCCCCCCAAAGAAAAAAAAGTAAAAAATCAGATTTTCCGGTGTTGCCGATCAGCGATATAATCCCTATTGATAAAAAATATATTGTTATTTCTTCAACGGATGCTCGAATAACAATTTCCCAAATTAGCCCTTTTGCTATAAAAAAAGCTCTAGATAGCATTACAACATACATCGACTCGATCTCGATTCTACGCGATGGGAATTTACTGGTCCTCGCTGGGAACCCGCGCGCAACCGAAAAACTAATAAAGGCCAATTCTTTAGCTAATCTATGTGCTATTTCAGCTAAACTACATGAGAAACTTAACTCGGTTCGAGGCGTAATTTATGCCCCTTGCTTAAAACATATGCCGGAAGATGAAACTGTTCGCGAAATGGGCATTCAAGGAGTGACTGAAGCATATAAATTAACCAAACTGAATGATGACGGAAAAACACGCTCTCCTACAGGAAGGATTATTTTAACTTTTGATCGCTATCGATTACCGCGAACAGTTGATGTGGCGTGGTATAAATGTAAATTAGAACTATACATCCCAAATCCTATGAGGTGTAAAAATTGCCAACGCCTGGGTCACACGGCAAAAAGATGCACTAATGCTGCATCTTGTGCTAACTGTGGTCATCCTCCACATACTGAAAGCTGTACCCGTAGTTTCTGCATAAATTGCAATGATCAACACTCAGCGTTAGACAAACAATGCCCACGTTTTGTACAGATGCGTGAAATATTAAAAATCAAAACAGAAAATTACTGTAGCATGGGCGAAGCGCGACGCACATATCGGGAAAGAAATCCATCTGTAGCCCATGGAATTGGCAAAAGTAATACCTATGCTGCTGTTGCCTCGCATATCGAGCCTAGTAAGACTTTAACTGCAACTGCTTCCAATGAAAAACCTGTTCCACCATTAACCAAAAATTATATTGCGAAACCAGTTACATCACTTGCCAAAGATAATATTGAAAAAACCAAAGCAACTGCAAATATTGAAAAAATTAAAACAACAACACATATGCTAAAATCTAATATACCAAATTCTCCAGAATCTTCAGCTCTCAACTTTACTCAACATATCACAAGTGGTAATGAATCCATTCTTTCATCCATTAATCAACCTTCGAAAACCAAAGCAACTGCAAATATTGAAAAAATTAAAGCAACAACACATTTGCTGAAATCTAATATACCAAATTCTCCAGAATCTCCAGCTCTCAACTTTACTCAACAAATCACAAGTGTTAATGAATCCATTCTTTCATCCCTCAATCAACCTTCAATTTCAAATTATTCACGTGCGCCAACCCGTTGCGCTTCAAATGTACCAAATCACCTAAATACAGATTATTCTGCTGGTAAGAATAAATCATTCACGAAAAATTCCTATAGTGACCTTCTCGACGGAGACGCTGACATGTCAACTTAACCCTCCCTCCACTCTGCTTACATGTCATTACAATTAAATAAAGTTTTTAAAATTCTACAATGGAACATTAAGGGACTTATTAATAATTTTGATGAACTCCGTACACTCATAAATGATTTTAATCCAACCTTTTTATCGCTTCAAGAAACTCATTGTAGAAGCTCTTTTAATCCTATTCCACCCAAATCATATACTGGATACTTCACGAATGCTGATCAAAATTTATATTCCAAACAAGGAGTTGGTGTTTTTATAAAATCAAGTATACCTCACAAACGCATAAATTTAAGCTCAAATATACAAGCCGTAGCGATACAAATAATGTTAAAAATAAAATTTACAGTGCTTTCGCTCTATATTCCACCTTCGCAATCGTTTTCTCAGCAAGAACTCTACAGTTTATTCTCCGTACTTTCCCCCCCATTAATTATATGCGGCGATTTCAACAGCTGGAATACCATCTGGGGCTCAACAGTGAACAACACTCGCGGTACTGTTTTAGAAAAGGCCTTTTTTCAAAGCAACCTTTGCGTTTTAAATGATGGAAAACCAACGCACTTCTCAACTCATCATACTTTTTCACATATTGATTTAACATGTTGCTCTCCATCACTTCTTCCTTTGGTGTCCTGGTCTATTTCTGATGATCTATATAATAGTGATCACTTTCCAATCATAATCGATCTTAAACTTTCAACGTCCTCTGCTACTCCAGCAAAACAGGCCAAATTCCTCCTAGATAAAGCGGATTGGATCAATTACTCCAAACAGGTGGAGTCATTTTTGAACTCAAAGCCATTTAACGGAAACTGCAACCATGATGCTGCTATTATGTCTAAATCGATTCGCACGGCTGCTCATCTTTCTATTCCTCAATCCCACACCTCTTTTAAACGAGCTAGGGTTCCATGGTGGAACAACACGCTTTCGTTTTTGAGGAAAAATAAAATGGATCTATGGCACCGCTTTAAGAGATGTCCTGATCAGAATCACTTGTTATTATACAAAAAGGCCAATGTTCTATTCAGGAAGGAATTACGGAAATCAAAGGCACTTAGTTTCGAACTTTTCTCGAGACGAATTCACAGAAATACATCAATGAAAGTTGTCTGGAACAAAATCAACAGACTTAATGGGACTTCAAACCTGAACCAAATTTCTGCCATCTGCACTCCCAATGGAACTTTAACTGACGCAGATGAGATTTCTAATTACTTTGGAAAAGTATGGTGCGAATACTCCTCTGACAGCAACTTCTCCAGTGCTTTCATTGAAAATAAAAGGACTCCAATATCTCCTTCAAATAATATCGATAGATGTGCCATGTTCCTGGAAAATAGCGTATCTACCTCAGAACTTGGAAGTTGTCTCTCCAATTTGAAGGGGAAGACACCTGGTCTAGACCGCATCTCATACCAAATGATCAGTGCTATGTCTAAGTCTAGTAAAAAGAAATTACTGGACCTATATAATACGGTATTTATGACTGGCCATATACCCTACATGTGGAAAATGGCAACAGTTGTTCCAATTCCAAAGTCAAGAAATGTCTCCATCGCATCTGATTATCGCCCAATTTCTCTTTTATCTTGCCTCTCAAAGGTTTTAGAGAAGATTATGGCATCTAGATTATCTTGGTTTCTTGAATCCAAGAACCTGATAACAAAGCAACAAGTTGGTTTCAAGCGGGGTAGAGGATGCATCGACGCTCTGTTACATATTGATTATTTCACAAGCAAAGCAATTTCCGAACGAAATCACGTAACAATTCTCTCAATTGATTTCGAAAAAGCATTTGACAGAGTTGGTCTTCATGTTATCTTAAGACTCTTGAAATCATGGAATGTTGGACCCAAATTCTTCAACTACATCAAATCATTCATGTCGCATCGGCGGTTCAAAGTTAGAATCAACAATCATCTTTCTGATTCCTTTCCGCTAAAGAATGGCATTCCGCAAGGATCTCCTCTCTCTGTCACGCTTTTCCAGATAGCTTTCAACGAAATTAGCGAAATTCTTTGCCGTGTACCAAGAGTGGAACATTGTCTCTACGCGGACGATGTATACATTTTTACAAAAGAAAAAGACAACACGAAAGCAATCAACATCCTCGAATCTATTGCATGTGAGATCTCCACATGGGCAAACTCGTCAGGAGCTATAATCTCTATACAAAAATCAAAAAAAATGCACATTTGTCGAAAACAAATGTGCGATGCAGGAAACCTACTGATGCATATTAACGGCTTACCAGTACTAAATGTGCAGACGCTCCATGTTCTCGGGCTCACCTTTTCAAACAATTATCGTTGGAAAGCACACTGCCTTCGTTTAAAAAACTCCCTTTTAACAAGGGTAAATTTCATACAGTACGTTGCTTGGAGAAGCCATGCGCATATTAACGCTATCGCTTATCTTACCAAAATGCTTGTGTTAAGCAAGATTGACTATGCTTTGATAATTTATGGCAATAGCTGCAAATCTAATATCAACATCCTTAAACCGGTCTATCACCAAGCCGTTAGAGCAAGTTGTTATGCTTTTCGGACGACGCCCATAAATAATATTATAATTGAAACTGGTCTCCCAACCTTAGAAAATAGACTGTATGAGTTAAAAGCTAGAATAGTCCCTAAGCTTCTTAATTCAAACAAATCCATTCTCGGTGATGACGTAAGAAAGATTATTATTGCGAAGAAAATTCCAAAGTCACCATCTGCAATTGACCATTGTTTGTGCATCGGAAAGGAATTGAACATTCCCTTAAAAATTTCCCGCTCTTTTGGTGTTAAACCTCCCTGGATTTTGAAAGACTGCTCTTTTGACATCTCACTGTCTATGCACAAGAAAGAAGATACTCCAAATTACGTGTTCAGGAATCTAATAGCTGAGAAAACCCAAGTATTGGACAATACTGGTTGGAATCTTTTGTACACAGATGGCTCAAAATCTCCTGGTCTGCCTCCTGCTTGTGCGGTGGTAGATGCTACAGGACGGGTTCTTCTCAACCACATATTTCACGAAAGCACTTCAACTTTCATAACCGAAGCCAGAGCTATCCTTCACGCTGCCAACCTTGCCCATAAAAACAAACTCAAAACCGTCATTGTTACTGACAGTTTGTCTGTATTACTAGCTACCCGGAACCCTTCGACTTCGAGATGGAGCACCATCAACAAATTAAGGAATATAATTACTACACCCGACGGAAAAATTAAAATGTTATGGGTACCAAGTCACATCGGTTTACTGGGAAATGAGCAGGCTGATCGAGCGGCAAAGTATGCTGTTTCTGCTCCTCTAATTATGGATGATGTCATGGAAAAGTTGGATCTTCAAAGATACATTGGAAGAAAAGTTAAAGAGAAAATTGCAGAAGGAAATTTACAATACCATCATCAACACTACTCTTGCATTAACCCTCAATAAACTCCACCTCTATATCCAACAAATGTTGAGAAAACCAAGATCCAAACATTTTCGAGAATTCGCCTTGGTCATACAATTGCAACTCACCAATGGATCCTGAAGAAGTCTTCTCCCTCAATCTGTTGTTGTGGACAAACTCTTACTATAAAGCACATTCTCTGCGACTGCCCCAACTTTTCCTTGGCTAGAAGTATTGCATTTGGAACGATTAACCCTTTGAATATTCTACAATCAACTTCAGAACAGAATATCAATTCAATATTTTACTTTATTAATACTACTAAGCTTATTATCTAATATCCTTTTTTTTTTAAATTAGAGCCGATAGCCTGTGTTGCTAGTGCTCAATGTCTTTTTTTTTTAGTCTAAGAATTCAATTCATTAGTCTAAAATTAAAATAATAATAATAATAATAATAAAAATTTCATATATGTATATGTATAAATATATATATATATTTACATAAATTGACATCAAAAAATTATAAAAATGAGATACACCAATTGCGCAAAAAGAAAAGTGCAAAAATTTAATTGAATGAAATATAGCGGCTCTCGCACAGATGTTATTTACACTGATTTAAGCAAAGCATTTGATATGGTTAACCATAGACTACTTATCTTTAAACTCCAAGCCTCTGGTTTCCCACCTTACTTAGTGAAATGGATAAGTTCTTATCTGCACAATAGATCCTTCAGGGTTTTGTTTAACTTCGTCACCTCGGATGAATTCCCCGTTACGTCTGGCGTACCTCAAGGAAGTCACTTATGTCCTATTTTATTTAGTTTATACATTAACGATCTCCCATCGGTGGTTAATTCCAGCCAGATCTTAATGTATGCTGATGATGTGAAACTGTTTTCTTCCTTCTCTGTTGAATCGCAATCACATCAGCTTCAAGGTGATTTGGATAATTTTGTTGCATGGTGCTCTTTGAATCTGCTGAAACTAAATCTGAGTAAATGTAAGAAGCTTTCATTCTCAAGAAGAAAGTCATTCATTACTCAGTATTTCATAGATTCGCATAAGTTGGAGGACGTCGATTCGATCACAGATTTAGGCGTTCTATTTGACCATAGGTTACGTTTTAACTTGCATATCGAGCTCTCGATTAGCAAAGCTAGGTCCGCGTTTGGTTTTATAAAAAGGTGGTCCAAAGAGCTTGATGATCCCTACATTACGAAAAGGCTGTACATGTGTTTGGTTAGACCCATACTTGAGTATGCCTCAGTTGTGTGGTCTCCTTCATATAGGTGCGACGTAGATTCAATTGAATCTGTTCAAAAGTAATTCTTGCTGTTTGCCCTTAGAAATTTGGGTTGGGATCCGATTGCCTCTCTTCCTCCGTATGAAAATAGGTTGCTTCCGCTGTCCCTACCGTCTCTTGAGAAACGTAGATTTGTTCTTGGCGTTTCCTTTCTAATTAAAGTAATAAATGGTGCTATTGACTCGCCTTCATTATTTGGTGAAATAAGCTTTAATGTCTCTAACCGCTTCTCTAGGCACTTTATCTTGGTTAAGCTCAATCAGTTTAAATTTAATTATGCGCTGTTCAATACGGTCAGAGTCGTTTGCAAGAACCTAAATGACGTCTACCACATATTCTCGTTATTGGACTCTTTAAAGTCCATTAAAGCAACATTGCTTAATACGCGCGATTTACCTATGTCGTATTTAAACTAGCTTTTATCCTTAAAAAGTCGTTACGTTTCGAAAGTGAATTATTGTCAATTTATTATCGGTTGCCAGGCTTATGCATGTTTGCGATGGCTTAGGGGTTAATTTGCAATTTGGTCCTGTACCGGTTGTAAGTGTGCTCCTATGCTGATAGTGTACATGTTTTTTTTTCTTTTTCTTTTTTTTTCTTCTTATTTGTTTTATTATGCTTATGCTCAATTTTATTGTTAATTAATATAAGTTTTGCATTAAGAGCCAATTGAACTCGACTGTTATTTGTTTAGTTGAGTTTCTAGTATAAGTGGAATAAATAAAATAAATAAATAAATAAAAATAATGTTGGTGAGAAAAAAGAAGACCTTTAGGGTCTTCGGATTGTTTATAGGTAAAATAGCAAGTAACATTCGTCTAAAATTATGTTTCTTTTCTCGAATGAGCATAGAGCACTACTTCACATTAACTACGATAGATGTCAAATGGTGAGTGGCTTGAGCCTAAATCACACCTTCACAACGATAGTTCCAAAGCTATTTATAAATGAATTAGCCAATGCTAAATACTGCACCATGTCGGCTAAAATGAATTTTCGATTCACCTTTGCACGATACAAAAAGGGCATGATATAATGAGAAAACCAGCGAGCTAGTAATGACAATATGGCAAAAGAGGAACAATGCCAAGCAAATGTCATCTGTACTAGGAGCAGTAGGGTTCAGGGCTGAGGAGTTTTGAGGTGGGGAGAATATAGAACACATAACCACACTTGCACGATCAGCTTGTGCGACGTGCCCAGTTTGGCGACCGACGTTCACACTCGAACAGCCAGGAGGAGAGGACGATTTACTATTATTATCGTTTTCTTCTTCACTTTCCGGCTTTTTTGTAACTTTTATGTTACCGACCGCCTCAACAGTAATAGAAACGCCAACATTCTTTGTAGACTTTAAGGAATCGCTAACTTGCACCAACGGTTCGGACTTGGGAGAACTCAGAGGTAACGAACCACGCGCTACGCTACGAATTTCACTTTGCTAGCTGAGGACGAAGATGACTGCGCAATATAACGACACCCATCAAACCTAGTCTTAACTATTTCAAATTTCCCCCACAAGGAGCCGCGATTTTTGCTCAAATCTGAGAAACAATTTCTCGTCCCCATGAAGAGTTTCTAGAAACCTACGTTCCGTTTTCTACAGTGAGGACATGGCCATCGTAAGCCTTTTGAGGGATCAAGGACTGCATTAGCAGCACGCCGATAATACCAGCACACTTTGTGTGGGAAAAACGAGTACCCAGCCGACACGAGATGAATCGTTCAGATTCAGGGCCTGTTTTCGCACGACATAGTGAAAACAAAAAATCTATCCAGTAAAAACAACAAAAAGAGAAGAAAAAAAAAAATAAAAAACTAAAAGATTTCACGGCACAAATTTTCAGCAAATTAAAGCAAACTTCTCACTTTCGTTACTGTAAATACAGAAAGTAAGAGAAACTGTAAACAAAGATTAACAGAAAAAAAGAGAGACTTTTATCAAGAGAATTTCTCACATAAAAGATTAATATAATTTATATAAGTTAAATTGACACTTTATTCTTTTAAAAATTTTTACAATCTAGACATGAATAAAGCTGAAAAGCTAAGAAATACGCTAAGAAATTGAAATATTTCTTGAACAGAATTAAGAGGCGACTACAACACGCAGCAGAGTTGCCAAACTTTAATTTACACAGTTTAATAATGTGCCATGTATTAATTTTCTTTTCAAAACCTTTATAAGGCACAAAACCAAGGCTTACAAAACCCACAAAATATATAAATTCTTGACCAGTTCCATGTACTCTCATCCGCAAAGAGGAACATATTGTCTATATATTTGGAAGAGAATTTGAAAAGACCGTAACTTTTTTAAAGAATACGCCTACGTATAGAAGAAAAGCTATGAACATTTTTGTTTTCGGTGTTTTTTTACTGCAACACATATCTCATACAAAGTTCCGCTTTTATTCTAAAAATAGAAAGAAAAAACCGCGCCCGAAGGGTATTAAAAAGTACGAAACTTTTATTATTTTCTTCATCTTTAGTACCGCGGTGAAGGTTGTAAAAGATTCGATCACGGCCGTATATAATTTTCTTAATTATTTTATTTTACTTTATTTCATTTCGTTTGTTTTACTTATTGAAAGCTTTACGCACTTCTTCGACTTCGAAACGGAGCACCATCAACAATTTAAGGACGCTAACACTATACCATTAATGGTATATTTGATATTAATACTCTTACAAGAAAAATGTACTCGTTTACATTTTAGATAATATATATAAAAAGTATGTATATTTAATTTTAGTTAAATTAACGAAATTATAAAATTTTTTTCTGTTCTTCGCATATCACTTAACACAGAATAGAGAATAGAAACTTTTTGATTCAACCACTATCATGTTTATTCTCCCTGTTCTAAAATGTTTTCTACGTTTCGGAATTCTTTTATTGGTTGCGCAAAGATGGCAACAATGAAATTTTTTTATGATATATATTCAAACGACAAGCAAAAGTCAATTGGGATTAATTTCTGACTTATTCAATTTGTAACAACGTTTTTTTTCTTTCTTTAATTATTAATGTAAATTGTATATATTTTTTTTCGGCCTAGATTAATTTTACTTTCTTTTTCAATAAAAAGTAATAAAATTCCCTGTGCGCAAGTAACACTATTGTTCGCGTAACTCTTTTGACGATTAATATATGTCTCTTTAAAGTGACACAAATAACAAAAAAAAGGCAACAAGAAAGGTCATAAATTTTATGTCTGTATTTCTGCTTTGATCTAGTATGTTAGCCTGATCAACGTTATTTAAAGATCACGAAAAAAAATGCAGCCACATAAGAGTACTCGTTAACATGTGTATGAAGGCGAAAATTTCAATGCATTTGATTCATTTCTTCCGTCTTTTTGTCTACGTCAATTGATTAAATTATACACAAAAGCCGAGTTGAAAATCACTTATCGCCTACTGTATATCACATAAATAAGATAAGCAATAAGACAATACCTATCGTCGTGAATACGAATTCGTCGTGAATAATAAAAAGTTCGGAATAATACTCAGGTCCAAGCCTTTTTTTCTATATAAACTTCACACAGAAGAGTTAGTACAAAGATTTATATGCAGGATAAATAGAAAGGATACTTAGCAAATGCCTTGAGGCACCCCAGAGGCGGCAGGAATTTCGCCAGAAGAGATAATGTTAAACAGAACTCGAAAGGATCTATTTCGAATATATTAGGATGTCTGCTGCAGTAAATGTAAAGATAAACTAAGGAATTGAAAAATTTGTTCTTATGATTAACTTTCTTTAAAACTTTACCAAAATCCGTACATACTACATCCCTTTATACGGCTTACGAGAACGCCTTGAAAGCATGGCAAGTAAATTAAGAGGTTCCTTACGGTTGTTCTAACCTTAAGAAAGTCATGATGAAACGTAGAGATAGAAGCATTGATACGAAAAACTAATTGCTTAGCAACAATACGTTCAAAAAGTTTCCGTAGAGAAGTCAACTTGAAAACGCATCTATAGTTCTCAAATAAATGGCAAAAGTCTTAAAGGAGAATTCCCATTCATTCTATGAAACATTCGACTGCACATAAATTAACTACTGAAAGTCTATTATCATTATCTAAACAGCGACGCTTAGCCGCAATTAAGCACAAATTGCTAAAGCAGACTTCAATTTTTAGTATGGCATTTGCAGAGTATCTAAATTTCAATGTGCTTCGCCCTTACATTTGGTTCCCAAGAAAGAATGAAATGATTGCAGCGATTTCAGACGACAAAATGACTTGACAGAAGCAGACATGTATATCTCTACATTCATGACCTTAAAATTAAAGTAATTAGCAAAAATATATTTTCGAAATTGTACTTAGTTAAAGCTCACACTTCGGCACGTTTGAGTTAATCCTTAAGTGTTCGGTCTCGAAAATACAGCACAAATTTTCTAGGGATTCATCAGCGAAATTTTCAAATTTTCAATAGAATCTTCCATTCCAATCTAGAGTTTTCTGCTCATGTTTAATAGCTTCACTAAAAGCACTACGAGTAAATTCTGCCAAGTTAGCGGTATTATAGCATATAAATGGAGGTGTGTGTCCACGCGAAGACTGTCAAACGACATATAAAGTACTTCCAATTTTCGAATTGCATTCACCTAACGATACAATTAAATGGCAAGAAAAGGATACAATTCGACAAAAGTCCTTATCACCTTCAACTGTTTATTATTACTCATTATTACTTGCTTATTACGTATTATTACCTGTTTCTACTCTCTAAATTATCATTTCAATCACGAATGATCAGGGCAAAAGGATACTCGTCTTTTACTTAAAATCTCTGCTAGGGACACATCCCGCCTCCACAATACGAGGGCTGCGCTAGAACCTAAGATATAGTTTCTACTCATAAAAATGCAGTGCATCTGGTTGCCACTCGAGTTATTAATTTTTCTTACCATATTTTTGTGATAAAGTTTTATTTTATTACTTCGATGAACTATTACAATTGTTCAAAATCTTTGTCTACAATTTTTTCCTCAACACTCTTAATCCCTTCATTCCATAAATTGCAACCCAAGAAATCTACGTTTGATAATCCAAAAGCACATTTTCCCGGTTAAGCGTTAAGTCTGAAGGTGTATAAGTCTTCTCAAAGTGGGTCTTAAAAGTCCAATATGTTTTTCCGCGTTTGTCCCTGCGAAGAGAACATTATTTAGATAAGTAAACACTTAATGTACGTCATTTAATGCTTCACTAGAGAAGCGTTTTCGATCAGAATTTTCGAAGACGACTATATGCAACTTAGAGAAGCCATGCTAAGTGAAGTATTTAAAGTAGTATATTGTAGAAGGTGACATCCATTTGGAATAGTCACCGTATTACCGCCATAGAAATCTCGACATGGTCGGCAATCGGTAGATTTTTTCCTGGGAACTATATGAACTAATGAGCAGCGTGGGATTAACCATATGTGTCAATTAATAAAATATGCCATAGAAACCAGCGCCAATTATAGATAAATTGGCTAATGTAAAACCGAAAAAATTCTCCACAAAGCATGAGTAAGCATAACTTAAGTAAGTTACGAAAGGTAACGGCAGGTTCACAACGGGTGGGCGGATATTACACGTTACCGGGCATATATACGTACTTATTATCGGACGGCCGTATTGCAGGAAACGACTAATAAACAAAAAATAGTCCTAAATTTTGTATAATGACAAGTACTGTTATGATTACTTTCTGTGAAGTAGTAGTATAATTATGTATTGTATATTCACATGGGGCTATTATGGAGAAGAATTCTATATAGATTGTGTGGAAAATGACCTGCTTTTTCCAAGTCCTTTTATTATCATTATTATTATTATGAATTTGGTCAGAGAATTAATTCTAAGACTAAACTCTTAAAGCACTAGCATCTAAGGCTTTCGGCTTCATTAAACACTCTACCGCATTTGAGATATGAACCCACGACCATTGAGTTGCTAGTCGAGACTTTTGCCTACTCGGCCACTCAGGCGGATATTTCCAAAATGTAAACATCTGCAATAGAAAAGAAAAAGCAAAAATAATGAATACAAAACGTTAAAGCCGCCAAATTCTGAGTTTGATAAAGAGATAGATGATATGTCCAATAAATTAACATCTCTTTCAACAAAGAGGTCATTTTCTGATCCTAGTGCGATCCTATTCTACAATACATATATTGTTG
This sequence comes from Glossina fuscipes, assembly GCF_014805625.2. Classification (NCBI taxonomy): domain Eukaryota; kingdom Metazoa; phylum Arthropoda; class Insecta; order Diptera; family Glossinidae; genus Glossina; species Glossina fuscipes. The sequence continues at coordinate 378,795 of NW_023998441.1, forward strand.
CTATTATCCGAGTAGTTGCCGACACACATATCGGTTCCAAGTTGTACCCATATGCGATGGGTGCAGAGGATTTTATTAACGTTTAAATAGAAATACTCTTAACAAATGTAATTAAATAGCGCCGTCTGGGTTGTTGACAAAAAAGGTGTTGATAAATTAGGCAATAAGCAGAAACGTCGATTTTTGGTAGTTCCCTGAAAAGAAATCAAAGGAAGGGTGGTTCTTAAGGACAATTTAAGATAATTTGCTGCCCTTTTATTGAAATCTCTCTGAGCAAAGACCAACATGCGAAAAAAAATTTTTTTAACTCTTAACTTAATGCCAGCCCGTCTTACCTGCCATCATAGTCTTCTTAAAAATTTGAACTTTATAGGCGCTGTATTGAAGGCAATTATTGTTCGTGATTTGCTGGCGATCACTTTGGAAATGTTCAATTCAATTCAAAAAATGAACAAAGCAAATTGTGATAAATACAAAAAGTTCAGACAAAGGCAGACAAGGATTTACACAAGGATATTACCAATCCAATGCACTAACCCCAAAATAGAACAATTCTTCCACCGCTATTTCTTTTGAGTTGTTCACTAGCCATGGCTGAATTACAAAATGTCATCTTGTCAGTAACAACGCAAACAGGGAATATTAAATGAATTTTAACGTACCTGAATTAGTTGAAATATTTACTATTAAATTAATCTTAACTTAACTGTAGTCTACTTGAGCACTTACATTTGAGTTTCCAAAACTCTAGACACCATTACTCCTTCCGTCCCTTATACCGGTAAAGCAACGCAACTGACGGGCACAAACACAGTAGCCGAAAATGTGGTTGAAATATATTCGCTCAGCAATTGTCATAGATCTGCACTCATCAACTAACCATTATATTGAACCTGATGCTCGGCCTTAATAAATGTCGCAGATCATAAGGAAATGCCCATGTCTACATTAAAGAGTAGTGAAAACAAAAGAAAATTTTTCTTATTTGGCACTTTTGTTCATTTTACGGCAGGGATAGTCAAGGTTGCACTTAACACATTAACGAAAACTGTCGCCCAAACAGGTTGCGACTAGCAGGGTGATAGTAGTGAGAAACCAAAAACAGTAATATATGGCTTTGGTATCTCTATTAGCTGATAAGTTTGGGGCTAATAAAAGTAGAGTGATAAACGCAAATTGTGAAGTTAGAGAAAAAGGATTACTTGCGAAGAAGGAAGAAGTTTTCTGGTTGTTAAAAATGAACCCTAAATAATATCTTTTGTGAATAAACTGAGAAATAAAACCGCGATCATTAAAGATAATGTACGTTTATAGTTTTCCAACTTGTCAATATGCATACAATCTAACCGCTTTGGCCAGTCAAGCATGTCGTAAAAAAAGAACAATTAAATATGCAAAATTTGTTTTTTATTTTTCGTTCCGTTAGCAATAGAATAAATAATTATGGCAAAAAGCTTGCAAAAATTGTAAATAATGTAAAAATGTTGGTACAAAAAATAACTTGTTCATTAACTAGTTATCGCTTGTTCTTTTTCGCCTAGCGGTGGTGAATTGCTAGCTCGGCCATAGCTAGTCCAAAACCTAAACATCTGCAATTGCGCAGACGGACACATGGAGAAAAGAACAGACGCACATGCTTTACTGGAAGTGGCCAAGAATCTATACACTTTGAGGATTTCTTTAAGGCTCGCTTCCACGCGTTATAGAGGTAATAAAACAAAAATCAATTTTTCATAAACTATATTGGGAAGGTTAGCCCACTTCTTGCACGTTCTTCAGCATCGCCCATAAAATACGAATTCCACTTTTTTGTAGATTTATCTGTTATAGTTTATAAGCAACGAGCAAAAAACCAATTTTTTATTTCGTTTGAAAAACAGTCATGTTGTCACTTTAAGTATTGCTGTAAGTGTGTCCTTCGGCGGATGTGGCCCATTTTTAGTTTCAATTTGCGTGCAAGAACATCCAATGTTTCTGCCAAATTTGAAGTCGATAGCCTCGTTTTCACGTAAGCTAAAAAGGGACGGCTGGATCACTTATCTTGGGAAGAAAAAATACAAAGGAAGTGAGTTGAAAATAACAAAGTATAACCTTGAGAAGTAAATTTTTTAATTAATATAATTAACGCAATGACTGAGAAAAGCGCAATTTTAGAAAATAAATGCCAGAGGTTGCGAACGACTGGAAAAAATGAAAAACTCGATGCAGAAGTTGAGCAATTGAAACGGCAGGTTCAGTTATTGCAAGCACAACAACAGCAAATGCAACACAAAATTGCTACCTGCATTGGCTGTGAATCTTTATTAAATGGATCAGCAGTATCCAAAAATGCTTACCCTCAACAGAAGGGTTCCAAGGACTCACAGTCACCGCAGGAGGCATTGGCATTGTTAAAATTGAAACAGGTTCAGAATGTAGCGTCAACTTGGCGTATAATAGCTCATTGCCTACAGTACAAGATAAGTTGTTGTCCGACAATAAAATCGACAATCAGTCTGTCGACAATAAAGAATTTGATGCCGGAAGCTTTGAAGAACTTGCTGAAAGCCTGCTCGCACATATCACCGCAGTCCTGGAAGCAGACGATCGCACGAGCAGCGAGTCTATTGCGCAAAATTCAAGCGGAACACAGCGATTGCTTGGATCAATGGTGGGGACTACAACAGAATCCAACCAAGATAAAAACGACAACTGCGGCGGCATAAATCGCAGACATAAAAGGTTACCCTCAACATGCATCGGACATCACATTAGAAAATGAAGGCTTAACATGTTTAACTAATGACGTGACTGCTACAACCGCTGATACCGTATATGGAACATACGATGCTAAAGCAAATTCAATAACAATAGAAATGATGATGTGGATGATGTGGCTGTGCCCGTGAACGAGGCAGTAGAGGAAATATACTGATATGTCAGATGACGTATCATCAAATGAACTGTTTTGCCCGTCCATTCCAACTTCCCCTTCCCATATTTATGTAAATGTCACCTCCCCTAATGACGATGAAATAGCTGGCGATGATCTTAATTTAATTATATCGATAATTTAACTTTAGCATCGTTTACTTTTAGTTGTACATGCGAGTATGAGCAATATGCTTCCAAGGGGCGCATTTAAAATATTTATTTTTTTCGTGTATAATCTTTTGGTTTAGGATATTTTGGTGTAGGCTTTTTTGGTGTAGGATTTTGGTTTTTTGGTGTAAGATATTTCGGTGTAGGTTTTTAGTTTCTTGGTGTAAGATTTTTTGGAGTAGGTTTTCAGTTTTTTTGTGTAGGATTTTTTGATGTAGGTTATTTTGGTGTAGGCTTTTAGTTTTTTGGTGTAGGTTTTCAGTTTTTTTGTGTAGGATTTTTTGATGTAGGTTTTTTTGGTTCAGGATTTTTTGGTGTAGGTTTTTTGGTGTAGGTTTTTAGTTGTTTGGTGCAGGATTTTTTGGTGTGGGATTTTTTGGTGTAGGTTTTTAGCTTTTTGGTGTACGTTTTCAGTTTTTTTGTGGAGGATTTTTTGATGTAGGTTTTTTTGGTGTAGGTTTTTTAGGTTTTTGGTGCAGGATTTTTTGGTGTAACTTTTCTTACATTTCTATAAATATAGTAGATTTTACTTGTAAATTTTAGATATTAGCATCAAACTCAGTGTCTATCGTATCTATCATTTCAATATTTAAAACGAAAAATCGTATTATTGTTAATTTATAAATGAATCGAAAGCTTTTTATATGCGATACAAGTACAACTTCGTGTTAAAATGTACTTATCTTCGTAAAAACATTGTCGATAAAAAAACAAACATTTTTACCGTTTGTATGTTCATTACTGATTTATCTCAATTGCAGAGTACATCGTTTTTCTTCCGATATGATATTATTTTTGTCTCCTTCTGGTAATAAATTGTATTTGACGACTTAGCATAGGACATACAACTGAACCGATTTTTCAGACATTTTACAAAGATGCTTTTAACCAGCAAATTTCCTTTAGAGGGTTTCTGCTGATTGTTCCAAAGCTATATTTTTAAAACAATTTTCAATACAATTAATTACAATAAAATATACAATAAGCTTAATTTTCTCTTCGTAAGGAAAAGCTCTCTACATTGAGCTCTAATACATTCATTAATGCGAGCAATAGAATTATTCATTAAACTTCTTGAGCATTAAAGAAATAACTGCTATATTCAATAATAATATTTTTTCATGTTCGAACTAATATTTTCGGTTCCTTTTAAATAATTTACTCAAAGGATTTAAAATTTTCCTTTCGTCCGAATTTATCTTAGGGAAATAGATATTTTTATTAATACTTCCGCAATAATCTTTTAAAAGGATCCTTAAATTTCAGGCAATAACTTTATTTTTCTCTAAATTTGCATGTTTTTTTTTTCTCCCATCATCTCACGTTCTTCCTCTTCTTCTACTTTTTTTTTCTTTTTCGAGGCATCCTAATCTCCCATACCCGCTAAATATTTTCGTTGTTGAATTCACCAACCCTTCTGCAATGCTACAGGATTGTGTTTGTAAGCAAACGGAACGAACATCATATGTTATGTAATTTTTTAACTTCTAATATGAAGCTAACGAATATGAATGTTATGCAATTAAGGTGACTCCTATACATACATTCCTTCACTACCTGTTCTTGATATAAACTAATGAAACACGTCTCGTCATATTGATGAGTTTATTAGAACTGAAAATCGTTTACATCCTGACTTAAAGAATAGTTCATCCAAAAATGATATTTAATCCTATAATAATAGTGCCGAGTCTCTGGATTTGTCACGCCAACAATGCAGACATTGACTCAGTGTTTTTATTATGCTTTCGCATTAGTCATCAGCCAGACTTTTGCTGTACAGTATAAGCTTATATACTTAAAGTAAGTTTCACATTTTTGAACATATCTAGTAAATTAAAATTTAGCGACTTTTTAACGTAATGTGTGACTTTCACCTACCACTTTCGCCTTGAAAATTCTGCGGAGATGTAACAATACTTCTTCTATTTGGCTTCAGTAACCAATCCGCTAGACAAATGTTGCGGCAACATCTTTGTTTTATGTCTCTCTCTATTGGCTACTACGACGATGTATCTGTCCAGCATTCTCTCTCATAAATGCTGAATCAATCCAAAAAACTCCACTATATAAGCAAGTGGAAGAACATATTGCTTCTAACCAAGTACGTTAAATTTTCTCTTCTTGAAAAGACTTTTTACAGCATTATGCATGGTATTATAGCTGTTTTCGTTCCAGTAAAGCATTTTCCGCTAAATATTCTTTCTCCCGCTTGATTTACCAAAGAACTTGTAATTCAAAGATATATCAATACTTTTATTAATTATTGTATCGTATGGAACAATGTTCCTTGCTTTGCCAAGAATACCACTGTATTTCTTTTTAATTCTGTAAACTGGACTTTTATTAGGTGTAATTAACCACGCCTCTAAAGAACACTCACTATCATCAAGAGTCGTTTGGCAGAGCTGTGTTGCGGTGATTACCGTAGGCAGCATTTATTTCAAATGATTTGTTATGATAGAGCTCGAGCCCATTATAACACAATGTTTTTAAGACGGATAAGCGAGTATTTCACAATACAATACTATACAATCTTTTTCAACATTGTAAGGAAACGTTTTTGCTTCCTTACGAAATACAAGTCCGTCCGCCTTAGACATCTATCCCCAATCCGCAACCAGCAAGTCCGATCTGTCCACGCATGCCGTTCTGTGAGCAATACACGGACAGCCCCCTCCAATATCAAAATCATAAAACACACACTAAGTATACCTATACCTTGTACAGATAAAATCATAATATCACACACTAATATACCGATACCTTGTAACGAGAAAAATGTCTAAACACCTATTGTACAGGGCCACGTGAGTTAATTCATAGAAACACACACCACATGTGTGTAAAGAGAAAAGTACAAGCACATAGTGAGTATGCCTCTGTAAAACCACGAAGCACACCACATCACAGTTTAAGAACCCCAGTGTACCAAAAAGCTTAGATCCAAATTTCAAAATGTAATAGCGGAGTCAAGAACTCAATCAAAAGGGAAAAAAGCTCAGATCCAAGAAGTTAAGAACCCCAGTGTACAAACAGCTTAGATTCCAAAACCTCAAAATATTTGATAGCAGAGCCAAGAACCCAAATAAAAGAAAACTTAGATGCAAGAAATCAATATGTTAAGAACCCAAGTAGAATCTCAAAATGTTTAAGAACTCAAAGGCTAAATAAAACTCAAAGTATAAATACTAGTAGAATCTCGAAATGTTTAAGAACTCAAAGGCTAAATAAAATTCAAAGTATAAATACAAGTAAAATCCCAAAATGTTTAACATGCAAGAACTGAACTTAGGTAGAAAATCCATGCATGCAAAACAAACTTCAGCGAGAATCTCTATGTGTAAAAATGCGCAGCACCGTTAGGGTAAACAAAACAAGCAGAATTGAACTTAGGTAGGAAAAGAAAATAATAAGAACATACGACAATGCATAAACTGCATACACAAAATTTACAGAGACACGATCGCACATGTAGAAACACACAAGGAACATGTAAACACAGTGCATAAGCACTCACATACCTAACGGTGATCGAATCACGCGATTTGGTACCTGAGTGCTTAGTGAGTAGATATTTGAAGAAACATAGTAATAAGTTAGATGTAAGTCGGTTAAGTTGTACATAAGTAGGATCATGCAAGTCGTAACTGAGGTTGCGACTGCAGCCAACCTAAGCTAAGCATACACATAAGCATAGGACCTCGAAACGCATGTAAACACACATGATGGCAATAGGACAAGCGAGTGAGACTCAGACTATAAAAGAACAGCGCATCGCACAGACTCGCTCATTTCGGTGTCATAGCTGCCTGGAGGTAAGCGGTTACAGACAATATGACAAATCTATTTTTGGACGGTTGGTATAAATCGCCATCCCTGAAAGACTTTGTAGGCCAAATGACATTACGGATAGGGGATGTGACGGTTGGTATAAATCGCCATCCATGAAAGACTGTGTAGGACAAATGACATTACGGATAGGGGATGTGACGGTTGGTATAAATCGCCATCCCTGAAAGACTTTGTAGGCCAAATGACATTACGGATAGGGGATGTGACGGTTGGTATAAATCGCCATCCCTGAAAGACTGTGCGGGACAACTGACATTATGGATGAGGGATGTACCAGCTGACTGAAGAATATTTTGTCTTTACCGACGAGTAGCGAAACGGGGACACCCCGGCGGCAGCTATGACACTGGCAACGTATCCGGTTCTTTTTTTCCAACGCCCTGCGATATTAAAAGCGAACAAAAAGTGAAAGTTAACGTCGTAAGAAAAGAAAATAAAACGGTAAGCACGCAACAAAATCGGGTCACTTCGCTCGTTCCTTTCCCTTGCCATAGCCCAGTTCTACACAAATTGCTGTACTTTTATCCAGTAAAGAGGAAACAATAAATCTAGGAAACTAAACACCATTCCCCCCGAAGGTCCTGATTATTTTTCTAAATTTTCTTGCAACGAATCCTGGATTGACTGAGTCATACCCCGCCTAAGGAAACTCGTTACAACATAAACCCGAGAAAATTACATGCAGTTGAGTATGCGAATTCAATTTTGTATTTACTTTTTTTTATTTAAATTTATTAATAACTGTAAAGTCATACGCCAATATTCATAGTTTCAGTAGTTTAAATCACGTGCGTAGAAAGAATTAACGACTATTCCAATGACCACCCTACGCAGTCGTTAACCTTCGTAATCGTCAACAACAGACGAATTTAAGCGTTCAAGAATGAGGCCAATTTTCCCTTAAAAGAAATTTTCGAAAGTAGCAAAGATTTATGCACCCTTAGCCCTTTTTTAGCGGCATCCCCACATTGACAAGTTGACTTTACATTAGAAATTTTTGAAAGGCATGCCGTAGTGGTTCCGGAAAGATAAGCTTGGATTGATAGTTAACCCGAGGAATTGAAAGGACATTTTCCACTTGATGTTGATACTATTGATTGACAGGATGACAACTTTGCTATATCTCTTGTCGAAAAATATCATATTAGTCTTGCTAGGTTAGAGGAAAAATTTAACTTAAATTCGTTCCTCATTACAGACGCTCAACGACCTTGTTGGAGGACAACCCACCGAGGCTATAAGAAAATCGTCAGCACGATACGCACTTTGCCATTTTGCAGCTGTTATAACTCGATTTGAAAACGATGTAACTTAGGCAACTGAATCAGGTCCCATAATCAGAAATTAAGAATATAAAATCAGATAAACTGGAATTTCAAAGTTTATTAGAATTCTTGCAATTGTTCTGAGATGGACATAGTCCTAGGCTTGCTGATGTTCAATGGTAAGCATACAACTTTCTTTCCCGTTCTTTCCTCGGCATTTATCAAAATGGAAAGTCTATTAACGCGCATGTTGGTTGACTTCTCTTTGATAGACAAAGGGACATAAGTTGTATGCATTAAGAAAACATGCGAGCATTTCTTTAGTCATGAAGTTCATAACTTTCAAAAAGCTGAAATCATAGAGATCGGGATAAAGTTTGCCACACAATTGCGAAGGTTGAATTAATAAACTAAAATAATGATAAAAAAAATACTTTATATGTAAATGTAAGGAATGGTTACATCCATGTTAAAATTAAATATTTATTCAAAAGTAATTCAAATTCAAAATTAACAAAAGAATAACAAAAAAGCTTAACGATTGTACGAACTCTTGTATTGTTTCTTTGCGATTCCCTGCAAAGTTGCTTCGGTCTTTTAACTGTTTATCTATGAGCTTTCTACTGTGCCACTCTTCTAGGCATCTGCACTTTAAATAAATGTTTACATAAACATTTACGCTAATGTGTGCAAAGAGTACTTGTGATATAAAAACCGAATGGTGCTGAGTATGCTGCTGACGCTGGCATGTTGATGATGTTGATTATAATAATGATTATGTTTGATGATCATAGTGACGAAGATGTTTGATGCGTCCGCAAGCGACCGCGTTTGTATGGCAACTATTTATAATTAACATATAAAATTTTTGGAACGGTTTTTGTTATGCGACTATATTTGAATTTATCAAGTAAATATCAGCCTGCACTCGTATCTATGTAGATAGTATGTACTTAGTTTCACATGAATTTATTCTTACATATTTTATTGCTTACGGCGACCAACACGTTTTAATATGTTAAATTGAGATTATTGTTATTACAAAATTGCATTTGTCAGAATTGCAACACCATTTTTGTTTCAAATAAAACACCATAGTTTTGTCTTTTTAAATTTTTTTTTCCACAAACATGTATTACATTCACATCACTTCTATTCTAATAATACATCACTTCTAAATTCTAAAAATGTACTTTTTTAGTCAATCGTCACATATATGCTTTTATTACCAAATTCTGCCTGTGCCGACTATACATAGATGTGCTCTTTAATTTTTCAAAAGAAGTTTATCTTACACAAATCTGTTTACGTCGTTTGTTTTATAAAACAAAGTGATAATAGATAATATGCAAACAAAATTACAGTAGCGACTATACATACACACACATGCATACAAGCTATATAAGCCTCTGTATAAATAGGTCAAAGATAGCCATCCGTATTTCTCTTGTTTACTGCTAATCACACTCTACAACAGGTGTCGCAATGGCTTCCTTCAGCACCTTTAAATACATTTTCTTTTTTCTTGTTCTCGTTTCTCCGTTCTTCTTCTTTATTACGATCTTATTATATTTTTTCTCAAACCTTCAAACGATACCAAAAAAGAAGCAAAGAAAAACTTGGCACTTTGGATAACTTCAACTTCAAGTTGTTGGTTATATTTTTACTATGACTGCCTCTTACATACATACTAATAGTATTGTGATTGTACATACTAATAGTATTGTGGTGAATGGTGCACATCCTGACTATAGCTGTTGAAATTAAATTATTAAATTATTAAATCTTTTTTTCTTTATTTTATTTGCCTGCTTCTAGGAATTTTTCACTACATTTCGTCAAGATATAAAAATATTTCCTTAGTTTCTTTAAATATAATTTTTGTTGCTTTTCCATTACACTTTTTTCTTTGGGTGTTTTCAAAATAATTTTTTGTTTTACTTGCGTACAATAAAAGGTGTCACAGTAAACCAGCAACTCAGCCTTCAACAGAAAACTTCGCAATCTATTAAAATTTTCAACTTTTTCAATATGGCGTTCGGTACTTTCTTCTCGTACCGTGCGCAACTAACCATTAGAACAACAAAAATTATTTCTCAATTTTTTGTTATTTACTTGAAATTAAGATATATACTGTTGTGCGTAGGTAAGTTAAATAGTCACTTTCACAACCAACATTACAGGCACTACTTTAATAATAATTGCAAAGCAATTTTTTGATGTTTTCTAAAAAGAAATGTTATTAACAAATAAGCAAATTTTTTATAGTTTCCCATCAATGTCTATCTATTTAAAAAAAAAACTCTAAATCGATATTGCTGTACTCTGTCTTCTGATCACAGTTAACAAAAATTACTCGGGAGTTTATTATTCATTGTTGATGGCTTTTTTGTACGCCATGATTCTAATCAAATTCCACAGATTTCCAATAGAAAACAAGAACATGTTATTCAATTATAACTCATAACTTTCTGGGCACTCTTATTTTACCTCTTTTTATCTCTTTTCAAGTTTTTGTTTAGTTATTGCTTCTTTCAAGTTAATATCAATTGCAAGCTACTTAGCATTTCAGAATTTTTCCTTGGAAAAAAAAAAATTAAAAAATCATTTACGCTCTTATCTTCATTTCGTTCAGTTCTCTCGTTTTTCTTTCGTCCCGTTATAAACGTTCTCAACGAGTGAGATTAACAAAATCACCTACTACATTGTTGTATTTGTAACAAATATTATAATATACAATCACGCTTCTAAATCATCTATATCATCCACAATATTAATTATATCATCATCTCCGATAGCACCCAACCGTCATCGCAAGTTGTTCTTCATATTTATCTTGTGTATACATTGTAACGAGTTTCCTCAGGCGGGGTATGACTCAGTCAATCCAAGGTTCGTTGCAAGAAAATTTAGAAAAATAATCCGGACCTTCGGCGGGAATGGTGTATAATTTCCAGGCTTTATTGGTTCCACTTTACGGAACGGAAGTAAAGCAATGTTTGTAGAAAATGGCTGGGGCAAGGAACCAGCGCGGTGACCCGACTTGTCGCGTTATTACCGTTTTACTTAATTACTTATGACGTTAGGATTTTTGTTACGATTTAAATATCGCGGGGCGCTGGAAGAAAGAACCGAAAACTTTGCCAGTGTCATAGCTGCCTTGGCCCGACTGTTGTCCCTGGTTGGTGTGTGAGTCCAGAAATAAAATAGTAAAAAAAAACGTCTCTCAGTCCTTCAGGGATGGCGATTAATACTAACCAGCGCAACCCCTATCCGTAAAGTCAAAAAAAAACTCTTGTACCGGTCACTTGTTAATCTGTCTGAGGGTACTTACCTAGACGGCTATGACACCAAAATGAACGAGTCTGTGCGATGCGCTGTTCTTTTATAGCCTGAGTCTCGCTCGCTTGTCCTATTGCCAACAGGTTCTATGGGTTACAAATGCTTATGTGTATGCTTAGCTTAGGTTGGCTGCAGTCCCAACCTCAGCTACGACTTGTAAGATCCTACTTATGCACAACTTAAAACCAACTTACATAAAGCTTATTACTATATTTGTTCAAGTGTTTACTCGCTAAGCACTCAGGTACCAAATCGCGTGATCCAGTCACCGTTAGGTATATGAGTGCTTGTGCACTGTGTTTGCATATGCTTGTTTTTCTTTTCGTGTGTGATATTGTGTGTGTGTTTGTGTGCATTGCTATGTGTGACTCTAACGTTTATTTGTTTTGTCTGATCGTAAATTCGTTGTAGAACATAAGGGCTTCTACCTGATTATATACCCTACCGGAGTTTATGCAGTAATGCCTAATATGTAAGCGTTTCTATCGTTCGCTTGTACAGTTTTTAAGGCATACATATTTCTGTATGTTACTATGACCTAACAGTACTATAAAATGCTATGCGTGGGTTTGCATGAGCGAGTATGCGTATGCATTTCGTAGCTTAAATGACCTAGCGGGATTTATACAGTAATACATATGATGTGGCTTTTCCATCGTTCGCTTATACAATCTTAAGGTATACAGATTTCTTCCTGTAGCTGTTGTACTTATTGCATATGGTTTTATGCCTGTGGTTGACTTGGCTCACAAGTTCTAAGGCTTTGGGTTGTGCCGGACAGTTCTTATTCATACCTATTCTGCACTTTGACGGTTGTGTAAATATTACCTAAGTTCGTTTGTTGTTGTATGGTTTTACATGTCCTATGCCTACGAGCCATTTCATACAAGTTCCCTTCATCCTCTTTACCCTTCGTTTGGTGCTGGCGTGTGTGTTCCTATGGTTTAACTCGCGTAAGCCTGTGCAACATGTGTCTAAACATTTTCTCCTTATACAAGTATGAGCACATTTAGTGTGTGTTTGAGATTCTTTTTATTTCACAAGCATAGGTGGGTGTTTTTATGATCTTAAGTTAGTGTGTGTTTTGAGATTTTGATTTTTCACGCATAGGTGTGTGTTTTAATGATGTTAACTTTGCGAGTATCATTTGTGATTTAGCATTTGAAGTTGGAGGGGGCTGCTCGTGTATTGTTCACAGAACGATGTGCGTGGCCAGAACGGACTTGCTGGTTGCGGAGTGCGGGTGGACTTTTAAGCGGACGGACTTGTATTTCGTAAGGAAGCAAAAACGCTTCCTTACAACATTATTAATATCTATAATTGGTTAACGTCATAATTTAAGTACCCGTACATATATATTTAAAAATTATTTAATCTTTAATTAATACAGATATATTAATATTGTTTTTGTTATTGAAAGTGACATGAATTGGAGGAAAAGGAAAAATATAAAAATTTGCTAATTTTTTTGCTTTATGAGTCGAATCTGGATAAAAGGGATCATCGCACCTAATCTCGAGGTCTCCCATTGCAAATCATGGTTCGAAGAGGGCCATAAGTAGAGTAACGTATAGATTGGCTCAGGGCTTACGGGGTTCCCCTTTCGGTAAGTAGCTTTCGTCCATCCGTTCGTTATTATAAGGGTAATGCATGAATGTTTCTTTTAGTTCTAATCGTTTTTGGGACAAAAATTTGGAAACCGTTTGTCCTTTGTAACCATTTTATGGGCTCTACGTTGGTGTTGTCGCCACTGGTTGGATTTTATGTAACCAGGCGTATGTGTGTATCAGACTTAGTTTTATGTAACCACACCATTATGCCAATTATATTTAACCAATGCACAAGTAAGTCTATCTAAGTCCTCTTGTATCTAAAGCTACTGTAATATAACAAATACATAAAAATATATATAAAAAAATAAAGCTGCATAGCAATAACACCTTGTATATTGTGTACATTCCTCAGTTTAATTATCATTTTCAATAATCTTTTTATTTTTGTTAGGCGTCGTTTGCGCTTAACGTAACTTTCATTCATATTAATGTCTATTTATAGATATTTCATCGAAAATTGTCACTAACCTGACATTCACTGAACCAGCTGCTTTTGTTTATTTTATATTTTTTTGTTTCTTTTCTGTTTTTAAGTTAGGTACTTTCTCTTCCTGGCAGATGTCAGGACCATCAAACTTTCAATTTTTCCTGTTTTGCAACCAAAAATCTTTTTCTTTTTTTCTCAAAACGAAACTTAGTTTTCTTTTCTATTAAATCCAACCACCTCTTTCTTATTCCTATCGCCGTTCTCCTCTTCCCGTACCGAATCACAAGACCAGCAAAAAACGGACGAAAATAGAGTCAACACTGCTCCCGCAATTAGCGTCCTTTTCGTTCAACAATTTAACAAACCTGTCAACGCATGGTTGCATGCTTTTGTAGGAAAAAAGGAGGCGAAACAAGATAACTAAGCTAAAAGCTCATATTGGAGAGTTTTTATGAAAAAGAGTTCTTAGCCCAAAAATTTTCTCTTATCATTTTAATCGCGTATAATCTCACAACACTTCACCGTGCAACTTTTCAACTCAACAATATCTCGCTTAAAAAATGGCATGCTTAGAACGCGAACGTCTCCACTTAATATCCAAAACTCAACATTCAAATTCACAACTTGGCTGCCTGTCCAACAAAAAGCAATTCTTGGCAACTAACGCCAAAATATGAATAAAGAAGTTATTTCCAGCTTTGGTGGCGATTGAAAGAAAAAATTAATTGGTACAGCTTCTATTAAAAAATAAAAAGAAGAAAACTCAAACAAGATCGATTTTTGTATCTTAAGTGAAGTTTTTCTGAAAGATGAAAATTGTTTCGAAGTTTAAGTTTCGAATTATGCCTCAGCCACCAAATGCCGAAGTGATGGCCATGGTGGTGTTAGTATATTAGTTAAGAAAGGTGTCAATTGCAGACGTATTCCCTATAACTCTGCCGTTGACATCATCATCATCAAAACCATCAACATGAAACCGAATCTTTTCATAGCCTCATGCTACTTTCCACCCAGTCTTGATGTGCAAACCTTTCGTGATGAGATTCAGAGATTATGCGACTTTCTTGACGGTGAACAAAATGTGATTCTAGCTGGAGATTTCAATGCAAGACACCGCCTGTATGGCGATCAAGTCTCTACCAACAAAGGCAAAATCCTTGTAAATGCCATCAATTCCAGCAGTTTCAGTGTCTTAAATAATGGCAATACTACCTTTCACTGTAACCGGAGCGGTCGCACGGCGAGCAGTGTCTTGGATCTAACTTTCTCGAACTCAACTATTTTATCTTTCAACTGGAACATGTCCAATGTTTCCATTGGCAAAAGTCAGCACTCCCCCATTATATTCCACAGTTGTAACAATTCCGTCAAGAAAATAGAAAATTTCATTTCACGCAACTTCCTTATGGACCGTCTGTCTAAAGTTGATCTTCCTTCTGATTTATCATCAATTCAAAGTGCCTTTCAGTCTGTGATCATGTCTGCTAGAACCAACTTCCCTGACATTGAGTCCTTCTCACCTAAACCTTGGTGGAATCCTTCCCTGTCAACACTTTTCCGCAAATACCAAGCTGCAAGAAAAAAAATGAGTAAATATGCCAATCCAGCCAACTACATTGAATACATGAAAATACTGAAAGAATGGAGGTCTGCAGTTAGAAAGGCGAAAAGAGCACATAGAGCCATCGCTATTAAAGAGTTATGTAGTAACGACAACCCACGTTCCTTCTGGAATTATATCAATGGTCTTCGACATTCTACTCGAAAATTAAGCGGTTGTGCTGTATGGAATGACCGTGATAATAAAAAATACTTAGATATGCTCAAGAGCTACGTTCCAATTGTTAATCCTATTACAATGCCTTCAATTCCTTTTAGTAGTATCAGTAACACACCCTTTTCATTGCTTGAGCTAATGTATGTTTTACATTCCAGAAAGAGAGCTACTGCTGCAGGTTGTGATGGAGTCAAGTATGACACGCTCAGAGCACTGTCTGGAGGAAGCTTTAGCATTCTCTTGGATGCAATTAACAACTGCTGGTCCATCAACTTTATACCCTCAGATTTGCGATGCATAAAAATAGTTCCCATTCCCAAGCCAGGTAAAGACTTAAATGATTTAAGTAGCTTCAGACCAATTTCACTAATATCTGTATTCATAAAGACCATCAACCTCATGGTTAAGGAGAGACTAACTGCTTTCCTGAAAACTAACAACATTATTCCAGCTCGGTCTTACGCCTATCAAAAACGCAAATCTACGAATATGTGCGTTAATGAACTGTGTTTTCTCATAGCCAGCTTAAAAAAAGCAGGGAAAAAGGTTGTCATGCTCTCCCTGGACATCAGCAAAGTCTATGACTGTGTCAACTTGATTAACCTTGGTAGAATTCTCCTAAACTTTTCGATTCCTCTTCAAATGCGGCTGTGGATACTTAATTTTTTATCCAAGTGTGTGTTGGTGGTGGGTACCGAAAAAGTTGAAATATGCGGTGGTATCCCACAAGGCAGTTGTTTAAGCCCCATACTCTTCAATTTATACGCAGCTTCTTTGCATGATCTTCAAGATGACAACACTCACATTTTTCAATATGCAGACGATTTTCTAATCGTATCTGCGGACTCATCTTTTCCAGCAGCTGTCAATAACCTCTCGATGAAAGCGAACTTGTTTTTCGATGCATGCGCTGATCTTAATTTATATTTTAACCCCAGCAAGACAAACACTATTTATTTTGCCAAAGATTCTAAATGTGAAATCAGACTTCTTATCAAAGATACCCAAGTTAATCAGGTAAAATCTCTTCGATTTCTTGGGAGAATTTTAAATGACAGCTTAACCCTTCGTGGGCATTATGAAAAGGCGTTCAAAGATTGTCAGTCTGGATGCAACATCATCAATCTCATGACAAACAATCAGGCAGGCTTGCCTCCCAAAAATGCTTTGACCGTTCACAAATCTCTAGTCAGGTCCAAAATTGAATTTGGACATTCCACATGTTGCAATTTCCCAAAATATATTGAAAAACGTATACAAGCATTTGAAAACCGAATGTTAAAGCGTTGTACTGGACTGACCCCCTCAACTCCTCAACATATTCTCAATGTTATATCTGGTGAATGGCCAGTTTCCGAAAGAGCCCTTTTTTGCACTGCCAAGGAGTTAATTAAAGTCAAGATGATAAATCCTGCCTTTTTTCAGGAAATTATATCTCTCAGTGACACTGTCACTTGCAGCTATACTTTTTGCTATCAAAAACTTCGTCATATTTTTGATAAGTTAGATTCAGAGAAGTCTTCATGAACATTCTCGAACCAATCTCTACCTCAAAACAAAATGTTAACTTCTCTAGTATAAGGTTGTTATGCCAAGAAACGCTCCTTTTTTATTACAACAACGGATATGATATATATGCCACTGACGGTTCCGTCGGACATAATGTATCTGGCTTCTCGGTCGTGAAACATCTATCTGAAACAATACTTCGCGTCAAAGTGGAAGAGGAACTTTCCTCTACTTTTATTGAGTTGCCGCCATTCGACATCCTATCATGGTTGCTTTTTCCGATGGTATCAGACGTTTTGTTATTTTTTCCGACAGCAGGTCTGCTCTACTTCTAATAAATAAAAGAGATGCAGAAAATCAATATGTGTTTGACATTCACAAGACGTTGCACGAATCTCAAGTGGATGACTGTCACCTCGTTTGGGTACCTGGCCACTGCGGCTTTTTTTTAAATATAAAAGCCGACTTTCATGCAGGGAGAGCTCGTGTTGATGGAACAATTTTGTCCATCAAATATACTCTCAATGAAGCAATTCGGGCAATTCGCAACCACATCCTTCAACAGCTAAACGACGAATTTAAAGTAATCGCGCGCGTTAAATCCAATCGTCTTTTCTATAAATTAAACCCCACATTTCAATTCAAACCCTTCTCTGTTTCTTCTTTTAATTCCTGGGAAATCAAAATTCTTTATAGACTCATGCTTGGTCACACTTATGACAAAGTTTATTTAAAAATGATTCGCGCTGTACCATGTGATGTTTGTGAAGTTTGCAATGTTGTTGAGTCTGCTGAGCCATTCGCTCGGCAACTCTGCATGAAATAAGACGCTTTCTTGCAGAAAATTCTTGAAAAATAAATTTTTTTTCAACAAAAAAAGGAAAAATATTCTCCTTTTTTTTTTGTTTCTGAAAACTCTTGAAGTAGTGAAAATATATATAGTGAAGTTGCGGCATTTAAACAAAATCAACAAAGGCTTCGACGTCCTTGTGCTTCTCCGCAAATTGCGCAGCACCACCTGCTGTCTTCAACCTCATCCTGACAAGACTCACTTCGTCAACTCACCCGTACATTGGACATCAAGTAGCGGCGATTCCTGTCAAATTCTTAAAACTACTTTAACTTACAAGGCTTTGTGCTTCTCTGTCTCTGTCGGTTCCACCAAAAACGGCTGATTTCCATATCCCTTCTTTTCTCGGTAAGTCAGTTGATCCTTTTCTCTTGCCTTTAATCTAGCACGAAACCTAAAAGTCGCCCGCCCCTCAAGGGGGTGAGACTCTCAAACATGTTATCAAACGATGGTGATTTCGAAAATTTTGTTCGAGTCACGCATAGCAAGGGTTCATTTAAAAGAAGAATCACAGCCCAGAACGAAGGTCTCAAAAAGATCATCTCTGATAAGAACAATTCATCTGTAAAAGACTTGACTGAGGATGTCAATATCACCTCCTTAAAGTCCCCGATCGCTCCCTCTAGGAATAAGCCTCCCAATAAAGACAGCTCTGTGAACAGTAACAATAATAGTAGTCCCATAAAAGGAAAGAGCTCTGACCCAACTAGTCCACATCGTTATAGTGACGACACGACCGGTGAGTGCTACGTATTCATTGAAGTATGCAACAATAACCTAAAGAAACCTTTTCTATTTTTTTTCGAACACATCAAAGATCTCAAATTGGATGGTTTGATTAATATCAAAACCATCAGCAACGGCAAAGCCAAACTTGGTTTTGCCACTGCGGTTGATGCCAACAACTTTATAATAAACAATGATTTTGGTCCAAAGTCTTGCAAGGCCTACATCCCTAGAATTTTCACAGAAAAATTTGGGATCGTAAAAAACATTCCACCTTCAATTAAGGAAGAGGACTTTCTCAACTCAGCTACCTCTGCTATTGAAATCATTTCTGTTACAAGAATCCTCAGAAGAGACCCTGCAGACAGAGAAATGTTCATCCCAACAAACAGCCTAAAAATTGGTTTCAAGGGTAAACTAATTCCCAAGAGTATAAAATTCAACTATTGCAATATTCCAGTTGACTACTTCATTCCTTCCGTCAGGCTCTGCTATAATTGCGGCCGATTTGGTCACATCGCCAAATTCTGCAAAAGTAAGGAAAGCAGATGCCTGAACTGTGGCAAGTCACCGGCCTGTCCTACGGACTCATGCCTCTCAATCAAATGTCTAGGTTGCGGGTCGCTGGACCACAACGTAACATTTCGAGAGTGTCCAAAAAGAAAGAAAGAGGAAAATTTAAAAAAAATTTTAACCATCCAGAACTTATCTTTTAGAGAATACAAAGAGAAATTCTCTAACAACCCATACAATTTACTTGAAAACTATGACGTAAACTTCCCAGCAATGAAGGACAGCAATGCTCCTAACAATATCAGAGACCCTACTATTGATACAAATAATATTTTAATTAACAAAAACTTCAATGCAGTTTTAAAAAATAAAATAAGTATTTCCAAGTCCTTGCATAGAATGTCTCTCAAGACGCCCTCGACTTACAGTAACAAGTCGCAGGAGCCAAAAAAACCTACCCCGCCCCCCGAAAAGCATACTTTCATCAATTACCATAAATCCACTGAAATGGAGATAATTCTGGAAAAGATTTTCAAGATTCTCTCCATCTCTTCTCAAGAAGACATGCTTAAAACCATCCAAACAGAAATAAGTTCCCTTAAATCAAAATTTGATCTTTTAAAACAAGGTACATCTGGGTCGGCCCTATCATGTTCTAACATTTCTCATGACGTCCTTCCTACAGTATAACATACAAAGCTTCAGGCGTAATGCCCATTCTCTTGATTTTTTCATAAATTCCAACCGAACTGATTTCGCCATCTTGAGTGAAATCTTTCTGTCCGATGAAAAAATTTCCGATTTCAAAATCTCAAATTACAACTCCGCTTATAAATGTAGAAGTGACGGCTATGGAGGTGTTGCCATCCTTGCCAGAAAAGCCATATCCTTCAAACAAATCCCATTTAAATCGACTGCTGACATAGTCATTATCAAAACCTCTTGTCTAAAACCTAATATCGTCATTGCTGCTTGCTATTTCAAGCCCAACATCCCCATTCAATCTTTCCGGGATGACTTTAATCGTCTCTGTGATATGCTCAATAGTTTCCACAATGTCATAATTGCAGGAGATTTCAATGCAAGACACCCTTGCTTTGGTGACTCCGTGTCAAACAATAAAGGCAAAGCCTTGCAAGAAATCATTAAAGCTAGTAACTTCTATTGTCTGAATGATAATTCACCAACCTATTTTCACTCTACGACCAACAATTGTGGTAGCGTGTTGGACCTTACTTTCACTAACGCAACCCATCTCACATTCAAACGGGAGGTTAAAAAAGAAATTTTCCTGGGAAACAGCCACCACCTTCCTATTCTCTTTAATGCCACCTCTATTACCTCGTGCAAGATAAATGACTTTATCTCGAGGAAAAAACTCCTAAATAATCTTATTCACGTATGTCTTGAGCCACAGGTCGAATCTATCCAGTGCTCATTTCAACAAGAAATAATTAGCGCCAAATCCGACATCCAAATCTCGAATTCCTACTCACCAAAACCTTGGTGGAACGAGCTGCTCACTTCACAATTCCGTAGATTACAGGCTGCTAAACAAAAATTTTCCAAATACCCCAATATTTCTAATTTTGAAGATTTCAAGTTATCACAAAAAGAATGGAAGAAATCGATTAGAAAAGCCAAAAGATGCCATCGAGCCCTCGTTATCGAAGAGCTATGCTCAAATAGCAATACAAAGCCATTCTGGAAATTTTTAAATGGTCATCGCACCACAAAAAAGAAATACAAGCACCCCATTTGGGATGATCTCAACAACAAATCCTACCTTGAATGGCTGAAAGCTCAAGTTCCCTCGACATGTGGTCTCCAAACCTCCTTACTTAACTCTCGGATGGAAAGCATCTCTCCATTCTCCCTTGATGAACTCATGCACGTCCTTAAGTCGAAAAAGAAGTCCACAGCAGCAGGCCATGACGGAATCAAGCCTTCTAACCCTGCTATCTGCTATAAATGAGCGCTGGATGACCAACTCGTTTCCCACCGTTTGGCGTACAATTAAAATAGTGCCCATTCCTAAACCCGGAAAAGATCTTGAAATATTCACCAACTTCAGACCCATATCCCTCTTGCCTGTTCTTCTAAAAATTACCAACCAAATGATTAAAGAAAGACTAACAAAATTCCTGAATCACTCACACCTTCTCCCGTCAAGGTCCTTTGCTTACCAAAAAAATATCTCCACCGGTATGTGCCTTAATGAAGTCCTTTTCACAATTGCAAATGAAAAAGCAAATGGGAACCAGGTAGTCATGCTTTGCTTAGACATTAATAAAGCTTACGACTGTGTAAACTTAGCGAAACTGGACCAAATTCTATCTGATTTTAAAATCCCGACACAAAATAGGCATTGGGTTCTCAACTTTCTTTCCTCGAGAACTCTCGTATTAGATTCACATACAGTCGAAGTTTGTGGAGGCTTACCTCAACGTAGCTGTCTCAGCCCAGTTCTCTTCAATTTATACACAGCCGGTTTACATCAATTACAGGACAATTCTACCCATTTATTTCAATATGCTGACGATTTCCTCATCATCTCTGCTGGAAAATCATTAATGGAAGCAGTCCGTAACCTCGACACTAAAGCCAATCTTTTTCACAAACTTTGTGCAGACTTAAATCTAACTTTCAACCCGGAAAAATCAAAAGTCGTTCGCTTTGCTAAGGGTCCCAAAAAAATTTTTTACATTACAATCAATGGTATAAAAATCAGTCCGTCTTCCTCTTTTAAATTTTTGGGCAGAATAATCAACTCAAGTTTAACCACGCATGAGCATTACAAGGATAGCCTCGAAAATTGCAACACAGGCTCAAATGTCATCAAACTTCTGACCAACATTCACACTGGACTCCCACCTAGGAAAGCATTAAACGTTTACAAATCTATTGTTAGATCCAAAATTGAATATCCCTACTCTACATCGTGTAACGCTCCTGCGTATACATTAAAAAAAATACAAACCTTTCAACACTCAATCCTAAGACGTTGTACCGATTTGTCCCCCTCAACACCAACATCAATTTTACGTTCCATCTCTTATGAACTCCCCGTTGCTAAGAGAATTTATCTTGTAACTGCAAAAGAACTTTTCAAGGTAAAAATCTTCAGACCTGCCTTCTTTGACGAGGTCGCTTCCAGACACAATCATGTCATCAGTAGTTACTCTAACTGCTTCAAAAAATTCAGTAACATCTTCAATAAAGTTAACTCAGTACCCTCCTGGAATAATATTATTCATGATAAATGCGTAGTTGAATTAAACTTACTTAATTCAATCACAAACTCAAAAAAAAATCGATCAGGGTCTTGTCTTCGAATCGCTTGTCTGCAAAAACTTAACCACTTCGTCGAAAATAACTTCAAAATATACGCAACGGATGGATCTATCAATTCGGACATCTCTAGTTTTTCAATTATTGAATACCCAAACTTACTTATAGGAAAATTTAAAGTTCTACAAGAACTATCATCCACTTTCATTGAACTTCTGGCCATCAGACAAGCAATCATCCACGCATCTGAAATTAAGCTGAAAAAATTTGTAGTTTTCTCTGACAGCAAATCTGTTCTAATTTTAATCAAGAACAAAGACCCATTCAATAAGTATGTCTTCGATATCTACAACCTTTTAAAAGACACAAGTATTGAAAAATGCCACATCATCTGGATCCCAGGTCACTGCGGTTTTAGTATCAATGAAAAAGCTGACTTCCATGCTCGTCAAGCTAGGTTCGATGGTACAGTTTTGTCCATAAACTACCCCCCCAGCGAAGCTTTTCTGCTAGTCAAAAAACTCATCATAAAAGAATGGAAAGATGAGTATCATGTTTTAGCTAGAGAAAAAAGTGACCGGCTGTTCTACAAAATTTACCCTTTTTTGACACCCACGCTTCTACCTAAAGGAAAATTCACAACATGGGAATTTAAAGTTCTTCACCGTCTTATGAGTAATCACACCTACGACAAGGTCTATTTTAAAATGATGAAAGTCTCCTCCTCTGACATCTGTGAGGATTGCAATATTACTGAGTCTGCCGAGCACCTTATTTTTGAGTGCAGGAGGTTTGACATCCTTAGACAATCTTTCAGTATATTTAACCTGTATAACAATCTATATGAAATTTTTCGTGCTGGTAACTTTAGGCATTTGAAGCAACTGACTGCCTTTATCAAATCAGCTGAGTTTTCATTCTAATTTTACATTTAGTATTTCTATTACAATCACGAATCGCCTACACTTTTTCTTTTATCGGCATTATTAGCCGGATCTTGACAGTACAGTAACAAGGACGGTGATTTATGGATTGACAGCGGAACAGAGCCTCTCATTGCGAACATTCTGCCACATCAGTCTACCTATGCTTAAATTTTTTCATCAATCGCTCTCAACTTCGTTTCTGGATTATGGATCTAACATTAACTTAACTGGTCCAATCCATCTCTAAACAAACAAAAAAAAAAAAAAAAAAAGAGTCTGCTGAGCATCTAATCTTCAGATGTCACAGGCTTGATGGCATTAGAGATTCCTTTAACTTCTTCAAGTTATATGGCTGTCTCCTCGATCTCTTTGCAGCAAAAAATGTACGTCGTCTCGGGGAACTAACTTGCTTTATTAGAAAAGCCAATTTATCCTTTTAGAATTTTTGTTTTTCCTCCTCTTTCCTTTTTTTTTTGTTTTTTCTTTTTTTTTTTGCGTTCAATCATTTTCAATTTCCATGACATTCCTTTTCGTTTTCAGCCAAAGTTTGCAACACTGTCGGACTTTCAAGAACTCAACAAGCACCCTTACACACACGCACACACAATTACATGTAACATGCTCACTCCAGTTATTACGGCCGCTCTTATTTTTTTGTTACGGTTTATACATAATCGTGACTAAAAATTACAACAGTTTATTATTTGGACCTATAAGCCACAAATCTATTGGCTTAGTCCATCTCTGTTCAACATACCAAAAAAAAAAAAAAATACTTTAAAAAAAGTTATTTTTCAAAAAATTTTATACTGTATTAACGCCAGCCATTTGGTTTGCTTTAGCAGTACACGCAGGTTATGTGTTTAATTGAATTTGCGTAATGCGTTGTCATGGTGTTTCGCTTAACTCTGGTTTAGCTTTTTTTACTTTACCTTAAAATTATGTAAAACTCCATTCAAATGACATTGGAATATTTCAACCAATAAAACTAATTTTGTATGAATTTAATCTGATTTATCATTTATTTATACAAAAGTTGTAATACGTTTATTTATTATATACGTATATTATAACGATTGTATTTTTACTTAATCAAATATTCTTTGTGCCCTCCTATATGTGAATGGCATTCTGATTTTAAAACTTAGGATTTCCTGGTTGTGAGACCTATCATTATTGTTTTTCTATAAAATAATTCTTAAATATATTAGTGTATCTATTTATGTACTGTACGTACACTATTTTATATGAAATTTTTTCCTTCCATATCACCAACAAATATTTGATTTAAAGGACAATATTTCTCTTAGTCACTAGGTACATTATCTACATTTGCATAGAAAGGGGAAATAATCGGCTTATTATTATATATATTGGTTTATTTCAAATACGTTTTCCTACTTTTGCTACTTTCTTGTTGGCTCAGTTGTTACTTACAATCTTCAAAAAAGGCCTATTATTTTTAGAGCGATTTTTGCTTGCTAACGTTTCCTGTTTTTCTTTTACAAAACTTAAATCTAGAATAACATGAATTGAAAAATTGACGGATAAAGACTCAGCCACAAATTGCTTGATTCCTATTAAAACATTTGATGGTGCATACTAATTAAATGTTTCAATAAAAATTTCAAAAATCGATATTAACATTGTCCTAGCGTTCTGTTTAAACCTTCCAAGCGAAGTGTGTATAGTCACGGTTTCATCTAAAATAATTTTTAATAATTTTCTCCGTAGGCAATTTCAAGATTCGATTCGGTTATTCGTACTAAATGTGAACCTTCGAAATGTAGAAATATTTTAACAGTCACAAAATAGGCGGACTCCTGCAAATGCTATGACTGAGTTTTTCAAAGTTTGTTGGATGCAGTAATGAAACTGGATTAGAATTAATATTAGAGTAGCGTGGATGGTCGATTTTTGGCGGTAATTAAAAGGAAACTTTTTTCCAATATTTCTTTTATCTTCCCCATTACGCCCTCCATAATAACAAGCGAGGAATTTTCAGATTTAGCGTCAACGCCAACTACTCATTTCCCAGTAAACCAATGTTTGAAATAACTCTAACAACGAAACACTATCGGTCAATAACTGTTCTAAGATTGCTTTAGTTTTGGTTGTAAATGTTGACGTACTGCCGTGTAGCATATGGTTCACTTGGACTTGCTCTGCAGTATGTACTGCTGCATAGTCAAGAACTCTTAGAGCCGTCAGTACTGAGAATATGCTAACCATTATTTTTGGAAATGGAAGTTGTCCCTGTGATTTGTTATGTGCAATCCTTCTTGTGAGTTGAGAATAAAATATTACAAGAGTTTTTTTCCGGTGGTACTTACCCGAGAAAGTAAGTGCTAAAATGCTAAGTGTCTGCGCATTTTGAGATAGGGATTTATTTACGTGTGTCAGCAGATTTTTTGTATCAAGTAGGTGTTTTCTATATATACTCGAAAATCGAAAATAGCTTTTAGGATATCGATGTATTTGGTGCTATGTTGTTCTTTTGATAAAATATAGATGTCGCCGGCTTATAAGCAACATTTCTCCTAATTACTTAAATACCTCGCATGCCAGGAAATTTATGAGAAAGCAATGAAACTTGTAAATGAAGAAAGTAAAAATGACCCAGCAGATGATCCGTATAAATCGCACTACTCGGCTAGGAATCTGCTATTAGAAATGAAATAAATGCTTAAAAATTCTCTGATGTCTGTTTTAGCTGAAGATGATTTAGTTTATCATGTCATTCAAGTGTTCGTGTGTGGGGATCTTAGTAGGATTTATTTGTTTACTGAAGAGACAAGCTTAGGTGAAAATTCGCTTAGAGAATGCATTGATCTGATAAAAGGGAAGAAGACCCGACTAGAATTTATAATAGGTTATATGGCAGCTGTCAACGAGCTGGTTACATCAAAGGCTATTAATTTCCTAACGGAATAAATAAGGAAAAAAGTAAGGAAACGTTTTATTTTTGGCCAGGGTACTACAAAAAAGTTAGTTGAATGGATGATAATAGAACCAGATCAAAATCAGTATTTTGGTAATTGAAAGAACGATATCCAGTTGTAGGTTGTTGGCGCTGGTCTATCTTACTGTGCTAACACGCATGCGCATATTTTTGTACAATTTCTTACGTGCCATGAAATTTAATGAAGGTAAGGTTAATTCGATCCAAATTCTATTACTAAAACTTTTACTTTATTACGGAAATGCCACTAAAGTAAAATATAGAGAGTAATAAATTATTTTACGAGTAAATTAAGTTTTTGAAATGTTTAGTTGCATTTTGGAGTTTTTGATGAATTTGGCGCAAGAACAAGAATTGTAAAATATATGAGCAAGAGGAAGAATTGTAAAAATTATATGAGCAAGAGGAAGAATTGTAAAAATTAAGTGTGGGAAGTCTTTACTAGTTTGTTCATTCTATCCCATGCCATCGCCGTTTCCTTTTTCTAAATAAAACGTCAGATATTTGAATATCTTTTAAGAAGATGCCATAAGTTAATTTGGTGCTTTCTTAATTAACTTAGTGCGTTGTTGAATAAGAGAAGGATTCGACGTTTGAGATGGTTATAAGATTGAAGTGCGAGGAAAGGTACAGCAGGGCATTTGGTCATTACAACAGAGTCATGATTGCAGTTAATTTTAAAAAAGCCGCTATTTAACGTCTTTTAGGCCTGTTTGGACTAGGACGTTAGGACGCCCACTTCTAATAAAATGTAGTGCTCTGTTCTTTCATATTTAAAAAAACGTTAACATAAGATCCTAAGGTGAAGGAAATATTAATTCCAGAGGCGAGAATGGTGAAATCTTTTCGAATGTTACTTTAAGTTTCTTTTATACCCATCACTGAGGAATGTACTATATCAATTCCAAGCTCCGTTTGTGGGGAATCGGTTCATAGAGAATGATTAGCGTAAGATTGAGTCGAAAAATACGCGTATATTCAGCGCTTTCTGTTATAGTTCTTGCGAAAAGAAAGTAAAATTTGCTTTCGCTCAGCATGTTAATCTTTGAAAAGATTTCTGTAAGTCACCCGTAGTTTTTTTTTTTTAGTTTGTATTACATTTCGTGTATCTCATACATTAGTTACGTATTGTAATTCATAACGTTTGATACTAAGAGAATACGCTTTTAAGTTTTGCTTTTGCAAGTTGTCCATTGTTTTCCAACTCGGAATTGTGTGTTCGAGGTTGATTTTCTGAGTTAATTGGTTAACTTCGTCAATTTATAACATAAACAATGAGATAGTGATGGAAGTTAAAATAACAACATTCAAAACAGATTTTATACAAACATTCATGAGTTGGACCTGAAAATTGTAATGAACAAAATATGTAAATGTAAATTACAAAAAATATAAGTATAGGAAATTGCGGCATTTAATTTTCTTGCTATAAAACCCTTACCAATTAAAATACGCATTAGGTAAATGGCATCTTATATCCGCACCACACCATTTTGATTGCATGAGTGGCGGGCAGGGACGACCACCACGCTTGCCATGCTTAATAATTTTGCGATACCGATGCATTTCGCCTACACCGCAAGTTTTGCTACAGACTGACCATTCAGACCAATGGCTGACACGACAATCTCGTACTCGTTTTGCACGATGTCGTTTTACAATGCTTGGATAGCCTGTTAATGATGGTGATGATGCCAGCAACGACTTAGAATTTCCGTAACTGCTTGCTATATTAAGTATAATAGCTTTTCTATCGTTCTTTGGAACGTCTGCAGATTTGTTGAATAACGTATCGTTCCTGCAAGAAACGAATATATATACAACGTGAATCAGTAAAAGCGCCAGTCAATATTGGAAATGTATCAGGTTAAAATGCTCCCCATCTACATTTTCATATAAGTTACTCTAATCTCATTTCGTCTGTATTTTAGAGCCGAAATGAGGTTAATGATACTACTTTTAATTGACGCCGATTATATCTCCTTTAACACTTAATATAACAGCGGCAATACGATATTCCAATTCATTCTATTATCTCCAAATTTTAATATGTTTATTTATTGATTTATGATATTCTTCTTCCGTTATTTAGCAAATTAACAACTAGAAATTCGGTAGGATGTGTAAAAATGTGCAATGTGAGCACAGGGTTCTTTGTTTGGGCCTTAATAAAGTTGGGGTTAGGTTTGATATAAAGTATTATTATCATTTATTTATTTTAGTGATTATTTGATTAAGGATTTTTTTTTTAATATTGCATGTTATACGTCCACCACATTATTTTTTTTATAATTTTTATTGAAATATGCATATAACTCCTCCGCTATGTATGCTGTTATAGTCGCTTACTTAATATTGATTTTTATGAACAGAGAAACCTCAAACATGCCCCTACTTTCATTTTATTTATATAAAATAAAGTGCTTGAAGACAATGGCTTTATCATGCGTAAACATAGCTTGCGTTGCGTTTTAGGTCTACGCAAGTGTTTCTCAAAATTTTGAAATTTTTGCATGCGTCGTTCTTGGCACACAAAACAGCGATTTGGGTAACTGATTATTTGAATTTTTATTATTGCTGTGAAAAACGAAAAAACTAAATAAAATTAACCTAGTCATCTACATTTTTATTATTTGACAACCAATAGAAAGATTAACAAGTTAAATAAACAGGCAAATATTTGCAAACAAAAGTTAATTATTTAAAAAACAAAGCTATGGAAGACCAATTTAATAAACGCGTTAAGCGAGAAGCGCGAAAAGTTCTTTTCGTTTATTTATTGAAAGAAATTTGTATATTCAATATTACACCATTTTTTATATTTTTTAAAATATCGTGCAGTGGAAGGCACTTTTGCTAGCATTCTTTTAACCTGTTTCCTTTGCGTAGCATTGTTGAGTTTTGTGACCATAACCTACCAAAAAATTAAAAATCGTCGCTATAAATCTTCTTTTTTTCAAATATTTTTGTGTATATAAATTGTTATTAACTAATTTGCGAACTTACCAGGAACAGGCAAACAATTTTTTCTTTTATCTTTTTCTTTAAAAATCAGTTTTGAAAGTTCTACTTTTTTTCACTAACGTAACGTAAACAAACACTTTATGCAATGATCCTATAACAACGCATGCAAACTATGTTTTAATTGATTCAAAAATGTTATATATATAAGATAAGAAACTACATTAGCAACATTTGCGCAACAAAGTCTGATGTCCTAGTTGAAGACATACAATATAAACAACCGCTATCAAAGATTATAAGGGAAAGTAAAAGAATTAAAATGAGCACAATTATTGAGCTCTATACAAGAGGTATGTGTCTGGCAGCTCTATGGGCGCGTTATGGCCGCGTTTTTTATTTTGTGCGTGTAAATTTTGTAATTCTTTTTTATTTTTTTTGTCTTGAACGGTTTTAAATCCTAAACAATTATAAAATTGTTATATGTGTTGGACTTTGCTTTTAATTTACATTCATTGCATTGTTCTGTGTGTTGATATCATTTTGGATTTTGTGATCAGCACTTAGTTGTTGTTGCTTTCCAATCATCTGCGTTGATTTGCGTCGTTTAGGATAATATTGTGAATACGAGATAACCTTATTTCTATTTTTCGTAAATTCTATCTTGTCTGTTACCATTCAACATGGATCGTTTATTTGCACCATCTTGAGCCAATATAGGTTCATCAGTTGTTGACTTTGTGAACGTTACTGTGATGTGAGATGTGCCAGTATAACAGCGGGCGCAGTCTTGGGACCATCGAAAGGATCACGTTGATCGTGTGCACAATGTACAGAGCGAGACGTAGGTGTCTGCAAAGTTTCCATGGAAACAAGAAATGGTTTTTCTGAAATAAATGAAAGACTCGCGACATTGAGGGGAAAATTTAGCGCACGGTTGCCATGTGCACTGATTGTAGCAAAGCGTTTGACTTAGCTATAAATTACTCCATTATAAATGGTTTAAAATTCTGTTTAACTGCGTGACCTCTGATAACTCTGTAACTTTCTTAGTTGTTTTTCTTTTTTTGTGTTTATATATGGATTTTGTTCTTTTTATTTTCTTTTTTTCCCCCTTAAATACTTTTTATTGTTATTTATAACACATATAAAAGTTATTTCTAGCACCCAATTGAATTCTACAATTAATTTGTGCCAGCTGAATATTTGTTGTAATTATTCTCTCTAATTTCTACTACGCATATTTTCCTTATTATTGTTATTACTTTTATTTAAAAAAAAATTCTTATTACAATTATTTTCAATTTGTAAATTTTCATAGATATTCGCCTTTGTCCAAAATATCATTTAAACAAAAATAAATTGGACGCGAATCCAGCCTCTGGCAATGAAATTCTCTGGTTTGAAGCTGGCAGGTATATCCGTATGTACTTTATTTTAAATATTTTAAATATTTAAGGGGTGTTTAAAAGTTATTTTAAAATTTATAATTGCGGTAAAATATATAACTATAAATGTGCATAAGTTGTGGACCTCCTTGTTTTCTTAAATATTATAGTTAGTATTTTTATGAGTGATCGAGGTGTGTGAAACGCAAAGAAAGGGTGCAAGGTGACTTTAGTTGAGACTCAAACGCAATGTTACGTACCAGGATCCAGGATTTTAACAAAAGTTTTTTTGCAATAAATAGATAGATATATAGAAATATAATGGTAGTCATTAAAAAAAGAAAAATTTATTTATAAAAAAAATGTTCACATGAGGAGGCCAAAAGTAAAAACGTCCAACCAGAGAAAAATTGAAAATCCTACTGCTTATGCGCTTACATATACAGTAATCCGCCTTATAACGCGGTACCCTTATAACGCGTTTTCATATTATGCGATTTCAATCCCCGGGCAAACACGGGCATTCCCCCATATAACGTACATATTTCGTTCATAACATAGTTTTTTCTTAAGATTCGATTTAAACCCACTGCAGCGAGAAAAGTTAAATGTGATCAATCATTTACGCGTACTTTAGTAAAGGACGAACTTTAATAAATGTGTTCCTTTCGGTTTTTTTACACTCTACTAGGCTTTTTCATGGCGTTCGTTTATATTAGATTTCTTCAACTAGGATGTGATCATTTTGTTTCGCAAATGTTGCTAGCGAAATGTTTTACCTTAAGTATACAACGATTTTGGTTGCTGTATCATTAAATCGTTGTTTGTCAAAAATAGTAATGCAACAAGCGCTCACAATAAGAAAAATATTCCGTCCTAAAGACCGAACTGACTCCAATTTATTTTTAGTAAGAAACTCGAATTTTTACTGCACAAATTTATAAATTAATTTCAGGTCTGCCCACATTTTGCAAGCCTACAAGCTCTTTTACATTCATAACATATCTTAACAGGGTTACTATCAATCTTAAAACCAATTATTAATCCCTACAAGGTGTTTTTTTATTAACGCAAACATATAAATATTCGCGCAAATAACCTGCAACTTAATCACGGACTTCAAAGTTAGCTTTCGCCAAATTGTTCATACGTAATTATCCCTCTATCTGGATTTTCAACAATTGGAGTACATATTCAAATTTATTTTTGTGTATTGCGCACAAACGCCGTTAAATACAATCGATTACTGGTAATGAGCACTCTCAATATAAACAATAACACTGAACTGAAAAAAGCAGTAAGAGTCATGGTTTTTCTTTGAGAATATTAAAGTTATGAACGGCGTTAGAACAAAAAGCAATTCCCATGCTGATAACAAAACAGTCTTTATATGGTTTACCTGCGAATGTGTTAAATTTATCCGTTTGGAATACACTGCGTTTAGATACTTACAAGGGATTCATTTTCGCCAAGAGCTGCGAACGTATTCGGTCCTTTTCAGTTAAGAATGTAGGTTGTTTTGCTATTTCATTCTGCCTCTCTTGTTCTATACTCGCTGACAATTCGTTGTTCATTTCTACGTGGTTATGCTCCATTTCTAAATGAGTCTGCGTGTGTACAACTTCGTACTTTCGATCGTCTTCAGCGAAATGAAACACTTCACTCAATTCATATTCTTTAAGCTGCAAATAGAAGGCGATGCATATCGGATCATGAAACAGCAAAAGTAGTAAAAATGAAGATATTATTACAGTTTGTTCATACCTTCATGAGCTGAACTGTTGCAATTGGTGGTAAGCGCTTGTTTGTCGGGTAAAAGAAACTGCCAGCGGGATGAGCGGGATACTTTGAGGTAATGCGATAAATAACTCCTTGTGGCGATGTTGGCCAGTTGGGGGCCGTAAAAGTAAAACCATTGTCGCTGCCAGCGTCTAAAGGATCCATTTCAATTGTAACCTTGTCAATCCACGAACCGCCCAAACACAACTGCAAGAGCACACCAGCGACAAAAATCAAGTTACATGTATACGTTTAACCTAGATGAAGTTCAGAAATCATAATAATCTCATGTGAAGCAATCCACTTCACGGATAAGTTTTGGTTGAAATTTGGAAAAAGTTGAAAATTTTCGTACAGCGCTTTTTTAGAAATTCGTGGCTTGGAGGGAAAGGCTTTCTACTAGTTTGACTGGAATGAAAATTCTTTGATCATGTTAAAATTTTAAACAGACGAAATAATTCATTCGGAAAAAGTTTGGGCCAAGTTGCATTCTTTATTTAATTTTTGCAAAATAAGGGAATGACAAATATGAGCCGAGTGGAAAGATTGGAGATGGCAAATTTCGAATTTTTCTCAGTGCTAAGTAACAATTAGAATAAAAATATAGCGTAGGTTTGACAGAATGTGACGGTTTACGTATAATAAGCCGTAAAAAAAACACACTGATTTGAACTATACATAAAACTCGCGACTTCTTCAAAAAACCCTTGTCTACTGGAAATCATGTAGCCTTTCCTTCTTCCCAACTTCCAGCGGAAGCCATTTCTCTTTTCTAGTTGGAGGATGTAACGAAAGCCCTGAAATTGAAGCAGCAATTTTTCGCCGCTAGTATAAAATACGATATGTTAAAGGTCCTTTCCTGTACTTGTATGTCTGCTATTGTTAGATGCCATAACAAGACAATACTAAATGGTTAGCGGCATTTTAAGATAGATAAGTTTTTCTTAAGAGCAAGAGAAGTCGAATTATAGGCCACATTCCTTATTTTTCTTTATTAAAGCATAAATTCCATGATGAAGGATAGACATATGATATTTTTAAACACCTAAAATCTCATTCTTCTCCGTTCGTTTGCGCAGCAATATATACATATACGAAGTTGTTTTCACAATATGAAATGAAAAAGGGATAAAAAATGGATATGACGACATTAATAAAACCTATGGTTGTGCTAATCTAAAAAAACTTTGAAAAATCGAAGAGATTTTGATATACTCCCGCATTTGCGGCTTTGCATCTTAAATATCCTCTCAACTGCTTTTGTATAGACTTTGATTCGATTGAGATGAACTGAGGTTTAACGCCAATGTCTTAATACCACAACTTTTCAACTTATACACACTTGATTCTCAACGTCAACGTCAGGATTTTCTAGCGAACATATTTCGATATGCTGATGCTAGTTAGATTCGACTGCAATGTTCTTTGAGAAAGCAGTCGATAACTTCGTTGCTTAACCTAGCTTCTTTTATGAAGCTTATGATAATGTGAATTTATTCTTCAATCGAAATAAAATAAAAACAGGTTATTCTGCAAAAGGATCCAAGAAAACCGTCAACATAGCCACCAATGGAATATAAGTGAACCACATAAAAGCGCTCATATTTCGCGATAGCATTATTAATGTAAATCTAATCTTCCGAGGAACCTCCCAATGACTGTCAATGTGGACAATCCCCATGCTGGGCTTTCATTAAAGAAAAGGCTGACCGTTTAAAAACCCTTTATCTGCTCAAATATCGAATATGCCTACTCCACTACAATTAACCTTCCGGACTATATAATCAAAAAAGAATGTCACTCGATTAATCATTTCATTATTTTCAGACACAGAAAATTTTATAAGATCAGACCACTTTCCGTATTTTCAATATTTGTGGAATATTTCGTGCTGGCAACGCTCATCTCAAGCATCGAATTGGCTCTGCCAAAAATGTCGACTTTTCCCTTCAATTTAGCATTGGTCTAATTACTTATTAATTGGGGTTCATTTTTAGCTTATTGCACCAATCATCTAATTGATATTCTTAAAAACGAGAATTTTATCATCAATCCGCCGCCAAGTTTAAAAAAGCTCATTATTCTATTGGGTACATTGGTTCGAACTTACTTGGAATGAATCGATTCCGATAAACCAATCAGGCGATGGTACAACGCGCGTCATTAGAGATATCAAGCTGTGGTTGCTGTCGACAAAGAATTTTGATTCACTGCGTCCAGCTCCAGTTATTATAGCAGGCAAGTTGAATTCATCAAAAACGCTGAAACCAGACTTATTTGCAACAATGTTTTGAGATGGCATCGACTTTTTTAACTGCTGTTGCTGATCACCAGAAGTGTTGTCGAATATATCACTTTTGCCAGTTTCAGCGAACTGTTTAACACCCGCGGAAGCTAGTCGACCAAGGCGATATAAAATGTAAGAGCTGTCATGGCTGCAACCTATTTTTTATTACAGAGAAAAAACGATTTAATGGTCTCTTGTAAAATTAAATGAAAATACTTTAAGTAAAATCAATTAAATGTCAAACAGAACGTTTATATGATTATAAATTGTTTTGATCAAATTACTAGAAAAACGAAAATCATTGCCTGATTTCATAAAAGGCTATGCTTTGGGATATCCTTAGACACTACAATTTTTAATATATACGCGCCCAAAAAACCAGGCCGTTAAAATCGCTTTTTAACAAAAGAACCGAGTTATTTCGTTTTTATGACATTTTAATTTTTTTGCGAAAACAATTTCTTTAAGACATTTTATTAAGCCGCGGGTTTTACGCGGCATTTTGCAGATATTCCAATTTGCCTTGCTTCATTCATGCGAAGCACTTGCTTTAAGATCATAACAGCTTTAATCTCCGCTCTCTGCTATGATAGTTCCTAAATTTAAATATATTTAGCTTACAGATGGAAAGTTAATTTTACGGAACCTTTTAAGCACGGAGCGTAAATTAATACAGCTGGCTACATTCCCTGTTGTAGATGTAGAGTTAGTACAGCGTAGCTGAGCAGTGAGAGCATTATAAAAAAACTTCGACAGTTTTTTCAGTTAGATATATTGTAGTCTACTACAACATTTCGTTTCTTGAATGGCACTAGCGCTAAATTTAACTAGCATGTGGTATGAGTGTAATCCGTCATTTAGAGCTTGCACGCATTTTTGAGTAAATGGGAAATAAGTCAAGTCGATAGCGTGAAAAATAGAAAACACCAATTCGCACTAACTTTGAGCTTAACTGAATAAAATCCACCATGAAAATATATGCTAATGAACCGTGAAAAATTTCCGTTAGCGTTGTGAATATCCAGATTGATGTTTTCAATTTTGTCAGTTCTGACTTATGGAATTCCATAACACGATGAATTAATATTGCAAATTTTCCGCCTAAGCGATTCGTCCCCTTTGATTTTTACAAGTTTAAGTTGATGTAGTTTAGCCAAACCTCAGGTAACAAATTTATAGCGACCTTATCTCTGATTAAATAGTGAAACATCTCAATGCATTTTTTGCAAACACTGCGACTGCTCCGAAGAAGGACTTTAAGCATTGCCCTATTTATTATTTGACTTTTCAATTTAATTTTTTATTTAGTTTTTTTTTTCTTCTTCTCCTTATATTCAGCAAACCAACAACCGAACACAAACTTCTCTGTTTCAGCTTTAATAAAGTTAAGGTTAGTCTCGGTATATAATTATTATTATTTATTTCTTAATATTTCGCAATTAAGCTATATTTTATTAATGCCTTGTTAATTTTGCGTGTTATACCTCCGTTATTTTTTTAAAATTTTTATTAAGTTTTGCATACTATTCGTCCGCCACGTACTATAGAACCGAGTGCGATAAATTGTGTAGTGTAAGAAGTAATGTAGCACATGAATATAAAGTGCCATATGATAGAATCGATAAGTGCGAAAGTAAAAAAAGCGTGAAAGAGAGTAGGTTCGACATGATTTAAATAAAGAGGAGATTGGGAATTGAACTGCTAAGTCGTGAGACCGCAAAATGTCAAGAATGCTGCGATCATGAAGACCACACAAACACAATTTGGGAAGTATGGAGTGGCGAATAGAAGTGGCAACATTCGGACAAGCAGTTAGGAAACGATCAGGAGATTGTAAGAACCCATATGCGCATAAATGGTTCTTTACTATGTTAATTTTGAATAGATAATCATTACATGAACATCAGTCCGTTAATAAGACAAATAATTGCACGTCTGAGTGCGCAATTGATACAACATGGGGCTTTATTTATTTGTGGAAATAAAGAGTATAAATGATGACGGTAAGGTGATTTATCTATCCAATTGCTGTTGCCTTTTGTCGAATGTCGTCAGATCTGCAGGAATCACAGCACGGTCATTAAAATGAGATGGTCTGGAAGAGGCAATTGTATTTGTAGTGTTGTTGCCAATACCCATTTGACTGGGCACCTAGAGCAAATGAAAAGAAAATGCATCAGACTTGGGGCTATAGAGTAGTGATCTCGTTTCAAATCCGTAAGGACGTATTTATCATCTAACACTATAAGGTATTTCTTTTGAAGCTGAGTACTCGTTAAGGAGATGGCTTCCAGGATCGCAAAGCGTTCAGCCGAAAATATAGTGCTATATGGGTGATTTGAAAAGTAGGCTTCTATATTAATATATGGAAACCAAACGCCACTGCCTAGAACATCGGTCTTAGATCCACCAATAAAGTTGAGTGAAAAATGTTCTCATTTGGTATTGACCAAGTTCGAGTAACTATGGTGTACCTCCGCCGTAACTGTGGATTTTCTCACTGATAAGAATTCGATTACTTGTCGAGAGTATTGAGAACCAAGAGGAATTTTGAATAAGCTATGTACACCAGTTCTTAGAATATTGAAGTTGTTAGTTTTGTCAGCAAAAATTTTAAACAAGAAAGGAGAGGAATTGAAAGATGTGAAGTTGTAAATGAAAGGTAAGGCCGGATGATTCTCAACAGATAGAATTTTATTAGATGAAAAACCGGCGAGTAAGTGAAATCTCTTAGCTCTTGCATTTGCCTTCTTTAGCAACCTTAATGTATGGGTAGAATTCATGCCACCAATAACCACATTTCCATTGGATTCTGCATAATTTCAGAAGATCTTTCCTTGGGATGTCCAATAAGAGTGAACAAGCGTATGCTAATTTTGATCTGATTAAGCCAAGATACATTTTAATCAGTCAAGAGGGGTCAGAACCCCAACAAATACCACAAATGGATTTCGATACATGAGTTAAAAATATTTCATGTAAGCCAATGTGAGCTGCTGGGGAAAGCTTCGAGTGTAGGACAAAGCCTAAAAAGTCGAAAGTTTTAACAAACGGATTGGAAGAACCATAGATGAGCGGAGGAGTAACCATGGGGTCTCTCCTTTTTTCTGAAAAGACCAAGTATTTGGTCTTGTGGACTGAAAATGTGAGTTGAAGTGATTCAAGACGACAGGAAATAATGTCGAGAGCAGATTGCAAATTACACAAATCTAGGTCAGAGTTGGGAATAAAAGTGACAAGATCGTCAGCATAGACCAGGATTGAGATGTTTTGAGGAAAGGAAACTGAAAATTTTATTAATATACAAATTAAATCAAAAAGGACTTAATACTGATCCCTGAGAAACACCTGTAAAAGATCTCCTTTGTACAGCAACATCATCATCTGTAATTAACATGTTTTTATAGAGAAAGAGGTTATATAGTAAATTACAGAATTTGGTAAAGAGATTCTAAGAGAGTAGAATAGAATTTAAAATATTTATATTGGCAGAATCAGACACTGAAGTTATGTCCGTAAAACAGGCAATCAAAATATGATTCTTAGCAAAGGCTGAGTTGGTCGCTGACCACAAAATGACAATAGTCTTGGGCAGATCTGGAACGTCTATACCCAAATTGAAAGTTGCTGAGAATAAACGTAGATTTGAGAAACCACTGTAAACATGTATATACTACTTTCTTGAAAATTTTTTTAAGGATGGAAAGAAACTAAGATAATACATCTATAGGAATCAAGATTAATCTGAGGAACTACTCTTTTTACTTAAAGTGAAGATTTGGAATTCATAGTAGGAAGAGGGCACATAAGCGGTAATTAGAATGTTGTTAAAATCCTTTAGTAGAATTAATCGGTTTTCGATGTTCAACATTTTGAGATGAATGTGACGAATACCATCCAAGCCTGAAGATGAATTTTTTCAGAAATTAATGGCTTTATCGACATCGAAGCGCGATATGTCGTTTAAGAAAAAATTATCACGTTCCTCACCAAGCAATGTAGAGGCGATTATTGGACCGGAATGCTCAGCGAGTTTGTCACAAAGCTCATTAGAGCTGAAGGCTGCTGCAACTCACATTGTGAGCATTAAAATCACCACATATCAATGTGGGCGTATCGGACCTAAAAGAAAATAAGCTGTTAATTCAGAAGAATGAGAAACATTACAATTAGTTGGAATTTAACAACTTATGATCAAAAGCTCGCCGAGGGATGTGTGAATGAGATAGCTACACACTTCAATCAGTTTTGCTAGATATAAGTCTCGCCACACCACCACCATGACAAGAGCTGGAGATATGATCAAATTTTTAATAAAAAATGAATCATAAGGTTTAAGAAAGCTTTCGGAAAGAAAAACCAAGGAAATGTCGTTACGATAGAGATATTGTTCAAGTTGTTTGTATTTATTGCGGACGCTAGTACAGTTGAGTTGAGCTATTTGTTGACGCTTATGTAACGTTGAAGCCATTAAGATCTCTTGTGATAGGTTGCAACATGTTCCATAGCTGCATTAATAAAATAAATAATGCTAACAACTCAATGACCGTTGGTCCAAATCTAAGGGGGGGCAGATTTTTCAAATAGACTAACTAAATTAATTGTAATAATAATAATAATACTAATAATAATAATAAAGTACAATAAAACATAATGTTCTTAAACAATCTAAAAGAAACTAGAAGAAAATTGAAGGTAAAAAGACAACAGAAAAAAGAATATGACTAGGCTAAGATAAGAAAGTTATTAACACATACAACATCCACACTTAACATCATTATTAGCGGCGAAGATTAAAAGCTTACGTTTGCATGTTACACAAGGGTATATAAATTGCTTTAACTCCACAGGTACGGAATTGTAAACTATTATAGCTCTTACTTGAAGGGATTTAGCCACAGAACACGTAACTCGAAGAATTAACGAATGGTTATTATGCACTGACTTACTAAAAGAAAAGTGACTAAGGAGCTCCTTTGGTTTCTGCCGCAGGATAACGTTGTAAAGGTTAACTCTAAGGAAGTTTAATTTTAATAAGAATAATGAAGGAAAGACATAGAAAAGGTATATCTAACCATACGATTACATACAGGTCTCAATTTCTTTAAGTTTAAAGTATTTGTGAAAGTTTACGCTTCCTGTGCATAAATTTTAAGTGGCGTTATAAGACCCACTTTAATTTGGATTTGAATGGGCATAGAGATATTCAATGAATGCAACTTCCTAATTTGGAATTTATGTGTGCATCCAAGCATAACGTTGGCACCCCACTACCATATAATGGTAATTTTTATATACTAATTTTAATATAGTAATTTTGTCAGCTTAATTCAATCGCAATATAAAGTGGCAAAGAAGATGGGCTAATGTTGTTATCAAAAGAAAAAAAGGCAAAAGCGATTTTGCATCAAAGAAAACGTCGTAAAATTACTATACGATTGCCTCAAGCAGAAACTCGTAAAATTATTATATACACACTTAACTTGATTTACTATACACAACATTCTAAAAGCAATCTTTTATCACGAGAATGCTGCTTCTTATCACATTTACAAGCCTATCACAAATCACTTTTCACTTTTCTCCAAATCATCACGCGACTTGTTGGTATAAATATTGCCTGGTACGGTTCCACAAAATGGATAATAATGCAGACATGCTTCCCTCTTCAAAAGGTAGGTTTTATACATATAGGCACCAGTATAATTGTACTTACTCAATTTTTAAACCTGCACACCAAAGAATAATGATGCAAATGCATATATCTTAAAGCAACTATTACAGCTTGCATAAAAGAAAGAACAACTTATAATTAAATTAGACTAATTTAAAGCTATGTACAAATTATTGTCGGCATAAGCCAAACGTAACTAGCACGCGTAATGGCGTATCCCTGCGATTTAAAATTTTTCTTCGCCTATTCTGAAAGATTTAAAAGTTTACTAAGCGGTCAGGTTGCTGTAAGGGGGTGTTCTTGACAATTTCTTTGGTCTAGACAGAAAGCGCAATGGAATAATAATATTATATCTGAAAAGTTTATTAAGAACATGTTTGGCACAATGGGAAAAAAAATATCTTGGGACAAAGTACCACCACCGTGGCCAGTTTCTTCTATCGAAGGAACTCTGTGACCACCGCAACGGGTGCAAATTGGAATTAAAAAACAAAAAAATTCAATCTGTATTCTTGTAATTACAAAAATAATTGGATTTCTTAGAAATACTAATGTTTGCGTTGAAAGGAAGTGAATGCTTTCCTAAAGAAGAAGAAGAAGAAAGATTTTGTGATGCGTTTGGATATAAAGATTCGTCAAACAGTCCAGTCTATGCGTGAGAGATTCCGTCCGTACGCATTGAGAATGCAAAATCTAATGTGCCACACCAATTACAAACTACGGCACAAATTAGGTCGCATATACTGTAACCGCAGGCGAGATTACCAGCCATTCCTTCAACCATCAGTACTGTGAGTGGACAACTGCATTCATGTAGCCATCGTGATTATAGACGGTTTATCAATCAAAGAAGTTATCGACACCGAGGTAGCAAGAAGTATTATCAAAGAACTTTTATCCAAGACTTTGTACCGTACGGGCCACCAGGACCCAACGGCATTACAAAGCATCCGAAATCCCCAACGATGGATGTATTACCAGTATCCCCATTAAACCCGCTTCTTGCCATAATTGGCTAACCAAGCCAACTCTCAACTATGGATGTTGAAACAGATCACGAGTTATCACGCAGACAGAATAAAAATGAAGTTGTCACAATAAACATCCAAAGCCATTCGGACAAAAAAAGCAAAGCTTACAGGTAAAAGAATAGCCATGTGTAAAGATTCAGGAGCAAGAACAATGGAAGAAAAACCAACGATCACAAAACACGTGCCACAATTCCCAGAAGCAACAAATACGACAACGAAACCTGTGCCCATAGTAACAGCTACAGAACTTGCGGTTTTAAGAAATGCCGAAGCAACGAAACCAGCAGGAAAGACAGTATCAATTTCAAAAATAGTTACAAGATAGCCAGAATCCGTGAAGCATCGAAAGTCACGGAAGGTGTTATTACAACAAGAATGCTTGGCACATCTGCGGTGAACATTCCCAGGGAAACCAACCTGACCAACATACGCAAGTAAAATCACAACTACTCCCGCGACAAAGTACGACCAATCCCCGGAAGTTTCTACATTATCGCTCACAACATGGGTGATACCCAAATTATTAATTGATCTAAATTGGATTACATATATATAATATTTTTGTATTATCTAACATTCATATTAACTAATATACATTGTTTATGTACATTTAGACATTGTTGTATACCTTCAAACTCTTATATTGGGAAATGGTGTGTTTTTATTCATGTCCCAAGTTAAGATTATTAGACTAGAATAGTTCTCTTCACATTTGTTTATTACACAATGTAAACTCGTTTTGCACACACATACAAACGCAGAACGACTTAGCCATGAAGCACCGATTCCTACCGCCGACATCTTGGAAATTTCCCTGTTTCCATTTGACAACAGCAATATAGAAATGTGGAGAAACCTACTCTATCTTCATTTTAAATAAGTGCTCCCGTAACATCACTCGCTGAGTCAGATATTCATCGTCAAGTAACTCTCTCAGACATATAGCATTGTATTAGCAATTTCGCAACATCATAGCAAGCATGGGGAGCCAACAGCTATAAAATCTTCGCGCGACCCCTGATCTTTCTTCAGTTGTTCAGCAACAGTCAAGTGGAAAGTAAGTGCTCTTATTTTTTCTTATCTTATTCTTATCGTTTCACAAGGATCTATCCTTCAGTCTGAAAGATAATCCTTTCCATTCCTTTGACCTATTTGGTGTTGCAGATGCAGGATGATCTGGTCCAGGCAAGCACATTCCCGATTAAGGGCAAGTGGGCATATCTCGCTGATCGCTGTCTTGAAAAGCACTACTTTAAGTTTTAGAGTGCATCTTTCGCTGCGATTTTCAAAGACAAAATCGCAAAT
Source organism: Glossina fuscipes (assembly GCF_014805625.2). Taxonomy (NCBI): domain Eukaryota; kingdom Metazoa; phylum Arthropoda; class Insecta; order Diptera; family Glossinidae; genus Glossina; species Glossina fuscipes. The sequence continues at coordinate 421,357 of NW_023998441.1, forward strand.
TTTCTATTCTAAATGTTGCGAAACGACGCAGAAAACAGCAAAAAAAAAAAATATAATTCATCAACTAAAGTAACAATCAACATCATAGAGTCTATCAGATACTTTTAGCTTCTTGGCAGAAATGCTGTACGCTTGTTGGATCTGTTTTTAAGCGCACGCAAATAGCTTCCAAGGCATAGCAAATTAGGCACCAGCAGGTGCTCAGAAAATAGCCCGTACTTTCAAAGAGAATATTTTTTTCGAGTAAAATTAATGCTTTTCCACGTATTCAAGAAAGTTCAACGGAAGTATTAAGTGAAAACGATATTTCTTTTATTATTATTATTATTATTATTTTAATTTTAGACTAATGAAATGAATTCTTAGACTAAAAAAAAGACACTGAGCACTAGCAACACAGGCTATCGGCTCTAATTAAAAAAAAAGAATAAGAAAATGTACATTAGATAATGAGCTTAGTAGTATTAATAAAGTAATGTATAGAATTGATATTCTGTTCTGAAGCTGATTGTAGAATGTTCAAAGGGTTAATCGTTCCAAATGCAATACTTCTACCCAAGGAAAAGTTGAAGCAGTCGCAGAGAATGTGCTTTATAGTAAGAGTTTGTCCACAACAGCCGATTGGGGAAGAAGAGTTCTTCAGGATCCATTGGTGAGTTGTAATTGTATGACCAAGGCGAATTCTCGAGAATGTTTGGATCTTGGTTTTCTCAACATTTGTTGGATATAGAGGTGGAGTTTATTGAGGGTTAATGCAAGAGTAGTGTTGATGATGGTATTGTAAATTTCCTTCTGCAATTTTCTCTTTAACTTTTCTTCCAATGTATCTTTGAAGATCCAACTTTTCCATGACATCATCCATAATTAGAGGAGCAGAAGCAGCATACTTTGCCGCTCGATCAGCCTGCTCATTTCCCAGTAAACCGATGTGACTTGGTACCCATAACATTTTAATTTTTCCGTCGAGTGTAGTAATTATATTCCTTAATTTGTTGATGATGCTCCATCTCGAAGTCGAAGGGTTCCGAGTAGATTGTAATACAGACAAACTGTCGGTTACAATGACGGTTTTGAGTTTGTTTTTATGGGCAAGGTTGGCAGAGTGAAGGATAGCTCTGGCTTCCGTTGTGAAAGTTGAAGTACTTTCGTGAAATATGTGGTTGAGAAGAACCCGTCCTGTAGCATCTACCACCGCACAAGCAGGAGGCAGAACAGGAGATTTTGAGCCGTCTGTGTATAAAAGATTCCAACCAGTACTGTCCAACACTTGGGTTTTTGCAGCTATTAGATTCCTGAAGACGTAATTTGGAGTATCTTCTTTCTTGTGCATAGACAGTGAGATGTCAAAAGAGCAGTCTTTCAAAATCCAGGGAGGTTTAACACCAAAAGAGCGGGGAATTTTTAAGGGAATGTTCAATTCCTTTGCGATGCACAAACAATGGTCAATTGCAGATGGTGACTTTGGAATTTTCTTCGCAATAATAATCTTTCTTACGTCATCACCGAGAATGGATTTGTTTGAATTAAGAAGCTTAGGGACTATTTTAGCTTTTAACTCATACAGTCTAGTTTGTAAAGTTGGGAGACCAGTTTCAATTATAATATTATTTATGGGCGTCGTCCGAAAAGCATAACAACTTGATCTGACGGCTTGATGATAGACCGGTTTAAGGATGTTGATATTATATTTGCAGCTATTGCCATAAATTATCAAAGCATAGTCAATCTTGCTTAACACAAGCATTTCGGTAAGATAAGCAATAGTGTTAATATGCGCATGGCTTCTGCAAGCAACGTACTGTATGAAATTTACCCTTGTTAAAAGGGAGTTTTTTAACCGAAGACAGTGCGTTTTCCAACGATAATTGTTGGAAAGCGTGAGCCCGAGAACATGGAGCGTCTGCACATTTAGTACTGGTAAGTCGTTAATATGCATCAGTAGGTTTCCTGCATCGCACATTTGTTTTCGACAAATGTGCATTTTTTTGATTTTTGTATAGAAATTTTAGCTCCTGACGAGTTTGCCCATGTGGAGATCTCACATGCAATAGATTCGAGGATGTTGATTGCTTTCGTGTTGTCTTTTTCTTTTGTAAAAATGTATACATCGTCCGCGTAGAGACAATGTTCCACTCTTGGTACACGGCAAAGAATTTTGCTAATTTCGTTGAAAGCGATCTGGAAAAGCGTGACAGAGAGAGGAGATCCTTGCGGAATGCCATTCTTTAGCAGAAAGAAATCAGAAAGATGATTGTTGATTCTAACTTTGAACCGCCGATGCGACATGAATGATTTGATGTAGTTGAAGAATTTGGGTCCAACATTCCATGATTTCAAGAGCCTTAAGATAACATGAAGACCAACTCTGTCAAATTTCTTTTATTATTATTATTATTAGTATTATTTTAATTTTAGACTAATGAATTGAATTCTTAGACTAAAAAAAAGACATTGAGCACTAGCAACATAGGCTATCGGCTCTAATTTAAATAAATGGATATTAGATAATAAGCTTAGTAGTATTAATAAAGCAAAATATTGAATTGATATTCTTTTAAAAAAGTTTTCTCTTTGAGAAACAGTTGGACCTTAAAACTTCTATCTCTTAAAATTTATACTCCCTGATTTCTGTTTATCAGCGTTTACTTCCGCGATGGTAATGCTTTTGCTATAACGCACGTCTCCTGTCGTCATTTAGGAATTAGAAAAGGGAGAAACAAGAAATTTAAAAAGCATAGGCTGTTAATTACATTCAATAATCTGGGTCTCCTTACAGACACCATGACCATCGAATTTTCATACCGTTCCGTTATCACTGTCAAGCAAATCCATTTATAGAGTTTTATGATTTAATTTTTGAACACTGCCTTATTTCACCTAGGGATATATTGAAGTAATAGAAAAATTTTTGTGTAACTACATTAAATTTTTCTTCCAGGTTTCAATTAAATTTTTCATACTTATCATTACACTTTTACGAGATTCTGGGAAATTATCTCTTATAGCTGTGTAAGTTCCACTTATTTACTATGGTTATGACATTTTGTAAACAAGTAAGACGAAATCCGATGGTTCACCTATATATTTTCTATCGTTCTTATTAGCATCTCATTTTATTTTTAAATTTATAGTAGTTGACTATCGTATGCAACTTGTATTCTACTATTGGCAACATAAAGCTGACGTGAACTTTTAAATATATTATATAGGGAATTGTAATATTCACAAATTTATATAATTCAATCCTATTTGGTTAAATGTTTACAGCGATCTATTTACGACTTTCTCGTATTTTTACTTCAAATTTGTGTAATGGGCGTCTTGCTTTATTACTAGCCTATATTCTATCTTACCAGATTTGAATCATGTGCCAATAACAAAGCAAAAAATGTTTTTGGCAGCTCCTTGAAGTATGATAGCTTTAATCTTGGTATTGCACATATAAATCTCTTCTGTAAGAAGGCGTAGCGACTTACTTGCTATTGACCACAATATTATAACAAAGAAGATTTTAACTGCGATTTAGTCCAACCAGCTAAATCTTTTAAAGCACAAGACATATGTTTAAACGATCATCACTCTGTCCAGTTTGGCTGTTTAACGATCCATTTTAATGTTCAGCAGCAACAACATTTAGAATGAGGATTAAGCATTAGATTATTGGCAGTATCCTATTTAGAACGTCAAGTTGGTAATCTGCACAATTAGGATAATATATTGGATTTAAGTCAATTCTTCCTCCTCTTACAATTTTTATAAAGTATGACATGTTCAATCCCAATCAAATTGCCAGGAAGCCAAAGAAAAATTAACGTTTGATATAAAATTCGAGGAGCAACAGGTTGACAAAATTATCCTTACGTAGGATTCTCATTTAAAATGTTCACATGCTAATGGATCCCCAGCTGAGCCCATTCACGGTACATTTTGTAAAAAGATCCGCTTGTAAATATTGCTTATAAACAACCTCTCTGATCTCTTGATACATTTGATTGGCGAATTTGTTGTAAGTTGCGTAATCGTTTGAACTATTTGTTAAAAAAAGTATTGAATCTGGACTGCATTAAATTTTTTGAAAGATCCACCGCTAAGCAAATAGGCGTCATGCTCCCTAGTAAAGGTACGTTGGGAGGTGGATTATTCTATTGAGCTACACACAAAATCACTAAATGCCCGTAATTTGCAACCTGTTCCCATAACTTCAGCGATAGAGATTATTCATCTCCATTGCAGAAGCCTCTTATTTAATGCCATTTGCAAAGTGACATATATCTCAGTTGGTGTCGACGGAATATGCATCGTTCCTTACATATCAAATCATTTATTACATGTTGCTAACACAAAACAAATGAAATCTAAATTTCGTGACGACTTATCCCTTATACACAATAGCCTTCGACTGATTAGTATGCTAGTCTGCCTTTCCAGAGTAATTGAGCATATCATTAAAGAACACACCGATTGGTACTTTGATAAAGGTGCAAGATGCCCAGTTGGGTTTCGATCAGGATGGGGCACCACAAACTTTTAGCTCTTTTCCCTAAACTGATTAGGGATTATCATAATGATGGAACGAATTGTGTTCTGATCTAGCAAAAGTTTTTGATAGACATCCCCGTATACTAAACTTATTAATAAACTATACAATAAATACCAAATCTTTAGTTATGCTTGTAAGCTCAAATCTTAAACAATGCATTGTAGTCAACGATTTCACTTCTTTCTTAGCTGAGATTGTATCTGTCATTCTATGTAAAGTAAACGGAGACTAACCAAGCAGTTCAAATGAAACTGGCCAGGTTTCGTTGGGGACGCAATTTCGTGGATGCCTGTGGAATACTAGGCCCGCTGCGTGTGTGTATTGAATGGAAACGTATACGGCGTCCTCTAGGGACCGCAGTTTTGCCAGCAAAATGTCACATACGGAAAGATGAAATAAGTCTAATTTTAATGCTACAGGGTGCAGAATGTTTGTTCCCCTCAAACCAGATGGTCTTTACTAAGTTAGCTTTCTAAAGATACAAATATACCGGGATGGAATAAACCTAAAATGATCTTTACACCAAAAGCACAAGCCAATATGATCATTCGTCAAAGTCATACGGATCCATTAACCCTAATTTGTTTCTTTTCAAAATCACGGATTCAAAACACTGTGGCTATGCAGATGTTTTGGAAATTTCTGCGGCGCGCTAACTGAACACTCGTAAAAAACGCTGCGCATAACCGAGTAACCGAAAGAAAAACTATTGCAAAACGTCTACTTATATGAAGTTGCACTCAATTACTTAAATGGTATCAAATACGTGGGCGTCACTTTGGACAAAACCCTGGAATTTCATAAGCAACAGCGTGTGAAGATCAAATTAGCTAGAGGGGCGAACGAAAAAGTTGGAGACACAGAATTGGTTTTTCAAATGTGGGAGATAGGTGTTATTGTCTTTCGGAAATAAAACGAAGTATAAGTTGTTTTAAATGTAAACAGAAGATTGTGGAAAAAAAATTTTTGTCGACATATGAGAAGGCGAAAACTAGCTAACTCCAGCCAAATTCCTATAAGGAGTCTGACGGAAAGAAATTGTAAAAAGAAAAACATTTATAAGATTACTACAGTTTGTGTTTGCATACTTTCGGTCACGTCGTTCTGCAGGTAGGTTTATGTAATTGTTATGAGGGACATTTGCAAACAAATTATATGAGCGTAAAGAAAAAAAATTTTTGATTACTTATAGAGAAAAGGACCTTTGTTTTTCAACATTATCAATGAAACCTTCGACAAATAAAAATAAATACGCCAATATCTAGTCGTTAGCGTCAAGATTAGAAGACGCCGCAAATCCCCGGTTTTTCAAACCGGTGAAATTGTTTATAAGCAATAAATTTTTATTTTAAAATTAATTCTACTGCACTACCAGACATCGCTACAAGTGCATTCGCAGGATATTTTTGGGTCAGTTATTTTGTTTGGTTTATATACATAAAACAATTTACTTGTAGGTTAAGTCTTAACTGATTAACTAATTTAAATTATAGTTATAATTATATAGTGACTTTTTGTAAGTTGATACCAATTAATTATTAAGGGTGTGAGATAAATTCGAATTTAGCTAGTAAAGACACCTACCATTTCTGTTAACATTCCTCTGTTAACGACTCAACAGAGCTCATGTTAAATATTTACAATTAAGATATAGTTGGTTTGAAAGCCTAGTCCGTCCATATTAAAAGAAAGAAAATATTTTTGTGGACATTTCATAAATACATGTAAAACTACCTTTCAAACAAACTAAACAAATTCAAATTCTGCTTATGGGAACTATTTTTAACGGTGTTTTGAAATTTGGTATGTTAGCGAAAAATGCATATGGAAAAACACCCAAATTTGAGACTCTAGTGCGGCCAAACTAGAAAATGTCGCGTATATTCACCTATATCACGTGAATCTATATAAAAGTACCTGTCGAATGGGCAATAAAAATTCACACTTTGCTTTCAGGAACTATTTTTACCGATTTTTTGAAATATGCTATGTTACCATGGCTATGGGAAAACATGCAAATTTGACACTCTAGTGCGGCCAAACTAGAAAATGTGTGAATAAGTAGAACTCTTCCATGATTTAGCGAACGCCTTCTTAAATGTCAAACTGCATCTCAAACATCTTTTTCCCAAAACTATTTTTCATTTTTTTAAACATTTCTTTTTGTGTCACTTTTAATTGCAAATTTTTGCAAAGATCATAGAGCACTGCAAAGTAAGTACTTATAATTGGAAGTCTTCGTACGCTTGACCTGCATGAACGAAGACAAAATTTCTATTCAATTTGAACCCACTCTGTGGAAAGCACCTGCCTACAGCCTAGAAAGCTATGTTAGCGAGAAATACTTTGTCAATTCCGTTCAGGGAAAGAATCTGGCGTATGAGTAATAATAATGTTATATACAATGTGATGTAAAAGAAAAAAAAATAAGATGTTCATTTATGTAGTATTTTGCAAGCATTCTATAGATTTAGTTTTTTCATAACTTTCATAACATTTCAACTGATAATATTTATCGGCTCTTAGTCTCATTTGGGACAAAATCCATATTGGTTTATTCACATATGTTTCCCAAAGGGGTAAAAAAAAATTTCAAATCTGATTATTGCAAGTATTAAGCTAAAGAGAAATTTCTAAATATAGATCCCTAGTTATGTTGTATCGCTCAAGGTAGTATTTTCTGTAAATTATTATTTCATATTGATCGCTGCACTCACCAACAGTTTTTGTCCATTGCGCGGTTGGTCTCCAATCTGGATAATGTTTTGGAAATAGTTCCCTTGTCCAATAGGTTTGTAACACTATTTTATAAACAGCTAGTCCGTCCAAACCACAGTTATTAATTTCTTCTGGCCGCGCTGACGTCGTTCTCCCTGTTGTAACCAACGGAATAATTGGCGTTATAGATGAATGACGATTTTTATTTACATTTGGTCTATTGTTGCGATATGGATTATTATAGTGCTGTACGGTACGCCATTGCTCGTTATAATCATGTAATTTCTGAGTATAATTTTTTTTAAATGGTGTTTGGCTTTCTATGGTGTACGAGTAAATGGAAGGGCTTGAAATGAAATCAGAGCCACTAAAATACACGGACGCGTTGCTGCAAGTGGCTGGTGATGAAGCTGCTACAATTGTGTAGAACAGCAAAAGAAACTGAAATATAAACATCTCGCCTCCACTTATTTGTTAAAGTTTTCCTTACGTAGATAAAGGTAAGTCTTTATATTATTAAGAAAATATATGATGCGATATTTCCCTTTGGAAAATTTTCGTTAAGCCTGATTTACACATAAACAAAACTAACCGAAGGTTTTCAAATTTGTTTGTATAAACACGTATTCCGTAATGCGTATAATATGATATATTGAATTTTTTCTATTTTCACATTAGTATCACTTTTGGATAATTTCCATAAATTTCCTTTCTATACATGTGTATAGCAATCATTTTTTTCAAACTTCGATTTTTCCACATATTCCTTTGAAATTGTCGCCGTTCTTATTTTAATTCTTCGCAAATGCAGGCGCAAATGCACATGTACACTCTCACACACTTTTCAGGCTGTGTATGTGTTGAGTTACAAATACTCTCCCAAACATTTCCAATTACAGCCATAAATAAAAATAGAAATACATGCATAGCGTCTCCATTATTTTCATATAGCTCTTGTTAGTAAGATTTAGTATATTTAGATTAATTCTACGCTGCTCACAGCATACTCTTTATTACACGCTTTTTCTCAACCGTTCACAACCATTTAAACAGCCAAATACTGAGTTGAAACCACCCCTAAGAAGAGTTAATATGAATTAAAACATATATATTTATATTTTTTTTTTAGTAATCAGCACATTTCGATTTCCATAATATTTGAAATTTACTTTAAAAAATATACTTCTTCAGCGAAAGTAGTAGGAAAATTCCTTTTCAATTACCAACATTAGTTTCTTTTTTCGATATCTTCCATACCAGTTTCTTCTTTTATTTTCTTTCTTCCGCGCGATACGTTCTTTGGCGAGATTCAAAAATAAAATTCGCAATTTTCATCAAATATTTTACAGGCGGAAAGGTCGTTAAAGATATTTTTAAAACTCAAAGGACCACTACCGACTACAGACTTTTTAATACATTAATAAACAGTTACTAAATTCGCCGTCTGTCCACGACAACGTATTCCACATATGGAAATCCCATAAACTTATCGCAAAAATTTATATGCAAAGTTCGTAGATTTTAAAAAACTTTAATAGCCACTTTCTGCCCAGGTAAAATAAAGTACTATGTAAACGTAGACGAATATTGAGCGTACTATATAAAATCAATCTTAAAATAAAAAAAGAGGATATCAATGTTTAATATTGTAAATAATTGCATCAAATACAAATTTAGAAACGCTGAATTAACACATTAAAACAATGAACTTCAATACGATTGCTCTCTTTCTTTCTAAGGCAATTTTGATTTACTTGCAAAGCGCATGCATATTTTGTATATAAGACGAAAATAAAAAATACAAACGTTTACAATTTTCAAATATACAGGGTGAGACATAAATCACGAACAGATTTCAAAACAGCATAATTATTTAGTTGTATAGCAGCAAACCCTCAACGTTTGTTATTATACTGTTAAAGTTACCGAATTTATTGCTTAAAGTTTCACTTGAATATTGTATTTGAACTACTTTTGCTCTTCGACTCGTTGCATAAGCTGGTTCTTTACGCGCCTATGAAGAGATAAAACGCTTGTGCCGTAAAATGTGCGTGTCGCCTTGACCGCAGAATATCTGCATTTCCGTAAATGGTCCACAGAAATTCGCTTATCTTCTTAATCTTGTACGGCGTGAGTTCGTCTTGCTAAAACGAACCACAAACTACAAACTACGCGTTTTTTACAGTATACAAGGCGTGGAAATCGTCGCATAATATTACGTATCGATGACGTTGCAAAACGAGAGAAAAATGGTCGTAAAATCATTTTTTCAATATCACGTTTACACAAGCATACGAAACATTTGCAACAATCTCAAATATTATAAATTTGCACGAATTCCTTGCCATACGCTGTATATAGAATTATTTACGTATATATCGAAAAGACCAAGATGTATTGTCAACGCACCGAAAGCTAAAGCAAACAGGCCCAATTCGTGATAAAATTTTGATGTCGTATAAAAACATCTGCCTTCAACCTTTTAAGTGACCAAATACACTTTTTAGAAGACGTCGATGCTTATCATTTATTCTATGCGTAAATGCTTTTTTTTCGACATGATTCAAAATAAAACAGGGCATTCCTACTCAGTATTTTCCTCTTCTTCTGTGAGTTAGCAAATCAACAACACACGGTTTATTTTCAGTACAGTTCGTCCTTGGAGCAAAAATAGCAGTGTGCTGTATTTCCTCAAAATATTTCAAGGATGACGACCTGTAAGTTCAACATAAGAAACCAAGAAAGACAGACAGATGAAAACAAAAATTTAAATCGATTCCGAAAATATTTCTGGATCTATCGGTAAAATAGAAGCTATTTATCATAAATTCTTTTGGGCAAAGTTTGTTCACAAAAGTAGTGTAGGATATAAAAATAGCATGATATTGAAAAGCAAGAACGCCTTCTTGGCCGAAGTTTCATATTAGTTATTCACATAATTCCCAGTGGTCTTTCAAACGTTCCAATTAAAAAAACCCTATATACAAATTTGAATTTGATGAATGACTTTTAGTCTTGTATTTACTTAGAAAATTGTTGAAATTAATGCTGGCAACGAAAGAGAAGACTCGTAAAGTTCACAATATGATTCCCCGCTAAGGGCCTAGTTTTACGCTTCCAAGAAATGTTGCGAATCCTCGGATTTTAAATCGCAGGATCTTGAAAGACTTTAACATAGAAAAAGGAAACAGAATTAAAGTTTTTATGTTATCCATTGGATAATATTGGACTGTTAAACCCTTTCACTTTTATTAAAAAAATATATATATATTGCTCATTTTCAGACAAGAGTGGATTGATTTTGGTCATTTTCACACACTGGTTGACTTTGCTCACTTTCAAAGACCTGTCGATTGATTTTTGCTCACCGTGATGGACTGTCGAACGGTTTTTACTCACTTTCAGAGACCTGTCGAGCTCAATTTTTATGTTACAGGTGTTCTTTCATCGTGGGGTATTTGAATTTATTGAAAACAACTCTGTGCATATGGCGGAGGGAAAAATGATATAATTTAAATTCTTTTCTTCAAATCAGTTGATGCTATACTTTCACATCATCAAGAAATTTGAGCAGCACCACAACCTAAAAGAAATCAATTCCCTGAAAGCTCCACTGTAGATATCTTAAAACGATTAGAAAAACAACAGCAACTTGAAGGAAATAAGAAGACCTTAGAATCACGCGCTCTCACTCAGGAAGATGAAGTTCTTGAGGTCAAAGTATCGCAAGAGCAAAAAAACCTTCTTACGTCTTACCCCACACGATTTTTGATCACCTTTCTAGAGGCGCTTATTGAAAAAGCCGAAGATGGCCCTATTTTAATTAATATTCAAGATGAATCGTATGAGAATTTTTGCCGTTAATCTGGTTTTAAATATATCCTTTTGATCAAAGACATTGGCTCGTGGCTTTTTCCGAAATAATGGCCTTGGTGCAGCGTGTGTAAAAGCTAACGGGACATAAATCCTTGAAAAAAAACATTGTATTTATTATTTCAATCAAAGTCTTGAAGACGCTCTAAAGTTTTGCGAAAATTTGTCATATCTTACAATCTTACAACTCCGACAAATCTTTTCATTCTTATTCTTAAATCACTTAAAGTCATAAATTTCGTAGTGTTGATGAGGAAAACATTTTATGTAAATTAGAAACAAGGAAAGCCTTGGCTTTTTTTCGGTCTGAAAAATTGAGTTCAGAAAGTTGTCCAATTTTTGATTGAATAGGTGTTACGTACGACACCCGAAATGCAAGAACGTCTTAGATACCTGGATAGTACTTTGGGCTCTGCTTCGGGTAACGAGTATTACGAAAATCTTTGCATGAAAGCGGTAAATCAAAGCTTAGTACGTGCCGTAAGACATATTCATGATTACGCTTGCCCTTAGCTTTATCCATTGTTGGGGAGGATGCAAACAGAAATAAGGCAAGCAAATCTTGTAACTTTAAAGAAAAAAGTTTTTTTGCTTCTCAATTTCTTTGTGAAGCAGAAACGTACCTCTCAGATGGATGAAACACTAATTGACTTCACCACACCCAATTCCAATGCAAATGGTAAGTTATTGGAATAATAAAAATTGTGGAATATTTTCTAAAACAATATTAAAAATCGTTTTTGTGCATAAATAAACTATAGGTGCTGTTTATATAGACAGCTTAACCGCGCAGTTATTTTCCATATCGGTTTTACCGAAGAATCAGAACGGTCCTTATGAATTCTCTGGCGATTTTGCTTTAGATTCGAGACATACCGATCCATCTTTATGGGAATGCATGGCTAATCATCAAAACTCTTTGTTTACGCTTATCAAGCAGTTATTAATGCAAGATGCCAACAACAAACAAAAAATGTTGGAATGGTTCGCGAAATTTGCTAAAACAAAACGCAAGTGATGCGTTTGTGATCTGTCTTACGTCTATGCTGTTGCGGTTGGGGACTCTTCTTTGTGAGTCCGTGCGTAAGGTCAAATTGTTGTTTATTGTATTAAATCGAAGAGTCAAAAATTTATAACAAATAGAAATGCATACCGAAGGGATTGCAAAGTTTATAAATTCTTGATTAGCATATATATCAAAATCTATATAGCAATGGCCGTGGGTCTGTCTTTGGAATCGTAATTAAGAAAGTTTGTCTAAAAAAAATACAAACCTTTCAACACTCAATCCTAAGACGTTGTACCGGATTATCCCGCTCAACACCAACATCAATTTTACGTTCCGTCTCATATGAACTCCCTGTAGCTAAGAGGATTTTTCTTGTAACTGCAAAAGAACTTCTCCATCTTTAAACCTGCCTTCTTTGACAAAGTCGCTTCCAAGCACAATTACGGCATCAATAGTTACTCTAACTGCTTCAAAAAATTCAGTAACATCTTCAATAAAGTTAACACAATACCCTCTTGGAATAATATCATTCATGATAAGTGCGTAGCGGAATTAATTCGATCACCAATTCAAAAAAAAATCGGTCAAGGTCTTGTCTTCGAATTGTTTGTCTGCAAAAATTTAACCACTTCGTCGAAAATAACTTCAAAATATACGCAACGGATGGATCTGTCAATTCGGACATTTCTAGTTTCTCAATTATAGAATACCCAAATTTACTTTTACGAAAATTCAAAGTTCTACAAGAACTATTATCTACGTTCATTGAACTTCTAGCCATCAGACAGGCGATCCTCCTTGCATCTGAAAATAAACTGAAAAAATTTGTAGTTTTCTCTGACAGCAAATCGGCTCTGACTTTAATCAAGAACAAAGACCCATACAATATGTACGTCTTCGATATTTACAACCTTTTAAAAGACCCAAGTATTGAAAAATGCCACATCATGTGGATCCCAGGTCACTGCGGTTTTAGTATCAATGAAAAAGCTGACTTCCATGCTCGTCAAGCTAGGTTTGATGGTACGGTTTTGTCCATAAACTAC